>NC_091470.1:370439060-370747810 GCF_036971445.1 Narcine bancroftii
TCTCTCTCTCTTCCCCCCCCACGAACTGGCTTCCAGAAATCCTCATGTGACTCTCTCTCTCACTTGCAAAACCCCCACCTTCTTCAGCAAACAACAGGAGTTCTTTCTTCTGCTCAACTGTTGTTAGATAAACAAAACCCAGGGTTGACTTTTCTATGAGCACTTTGCAGAAAGGTCCTTGTAGCCCAGCCTGTCTCCAGGTCCAAACATACTTGAAAGGTCCTTGTAGCCCAGCCTGTCTCCAGGTCCAAACCTACTTGAAAGGTCCTTGTAGCCCAGCCTGTCTCCAGGTCCAAACCTACTTGAAAGGTCCTTGTAGCCCAGCCTGTCTCCAGGTCCAAACCTACTTGAAAGGTCCTTGTAGCCCAGCCTGTCTCCAGGTCCAAACCTACTTGAAAGGTCCTTGTAGCCCAGCCTGTCTCCAGGTCCAAACCTACTTGAAAGGTCCTTGTAGCCCAGCCTGTCTCCAGGTACAAACCTACTTGAAAGGTCCTTGTAGCCCAGCCTGTCTCCAGGTCCAAACCTACTTGAAAGGACCTTGTAGCCCAGCCTGTCTCCAGGTCCAAACCTACTTGAAAGGCCCTTGTAGCCCAGCCTGTCTCCAGGTCCAAACCTACTTGAAAGGTCCTTGTAGCCCAGCCTGTCTCCAGGTCCAAACCTACTTGAAGGTCCTTGTAGCCCAGCCTGTCTCCAGGTCCAAACCTACTTGAAATGTCCTTGTAGCCCAGCCTGTCTCCAGGTCCAAACCTACTTGAAAGGTCCTTGGAGCCCAGCCTGTCTCCAGGTCCAAACCTACTTGAAAGGTCCTTGGAGCCCAGCGTGTCTCCAGGTCCAAACCTACTTGAAAGGTCCTTGTAGCCCAGCCTGTCTCCAGGTCCAAACCTACTTGAAAGGTCCTTGGAGCCCAGCCTGTCTCCAGGTCCAAACCTACTTGAAAGGTCCTTGGAGCCCAGCCTGTCTCCAGGTCCAAACCTACTTGAAAGGTCCTTGTAGCCCAGCCTGTCTCCAGGTCCAAACCTACTTGAAAGGTCCTTGTAGCCCAGCCTGTCTCCAGGTCCAAACCTACTTGAAAGGTCCTTGTAGCCCAGCCTGTCTCCAGGTCCAAACCTACTTGAAAGGTCCTTGGAGCCCAGCCTGTCTCCAGGTCCAAACCTACTTGAAAGGTCCTTGGAGCCCAGCGTGTCTCCAGGTCCAAACCTACTTGAAAGGTCCTTGTAGCCCAGCCTGTCTCCAGGTCCAAACCTACTTGAAAGGTCCTTGTAGCCCAGCCTGTCTCCAGGTCCAAACCTACTTGAAAGATCCTGTAGCCCAGCCTGTCTCCAGGTCCAAACCTACTTGAAAGGTCCTTGTAGCCCAGCCTGTCTCCAGGTCCAAACCTACTTGAAAGGTCCTTGTAGCCCAGCCTGTCTCCAGGTCCAAACCTACTTGAAAGGTCCTTGCAGCCCAGCCTGTCTCCAGGTCCAAACCTACTTGAAAGGTCCTTGTAGCCCAGCCTGTCTCCAGGTCCAAACCTACTTGAAAGGTCCTTGTAGCCCAGCCTGTCTCCAGGTCCAAACCTACTTGAAAGGTCCTTGTAGCCCAGCCTGTCTCCAGGTCCAAACCTACTTGAAAGGTCCTTGTAGCCCAGCCTGTCTCCAGATCCAAACCTACTTGAAAGGTCCCTGTAGTCCAGCCTGTCTCCAGGTCCAAACCTACTTGAAAGGTCCTTGTAGCCCAGCGTGTCTCCAGGTCCAAACCTACTTGAAAGGTCCTTGTAGCCCAGCCTGTCTCCAGGTCCAAACTACTTGAAAGGTCCTTGGAGCCCAGCCTGTCTCCAGGTCCAAACCTACTTGAAAGGTCCTTGGAGCCCAGCGTGTCTCCAGGTCCAAACCTACTTGAAAGGTCCTTGTAGCCCAGCCTGTCTCCAGGTCCAAACCTACTTGAAAGGTCCTTGTAGCCCAGCCTGTCTCCAGGTCCAAACCTACTTGAAAGGTCCTTGTAGCCCAGCCTGTCTCCAGGTCCAAACCTACTTGAAAGGTCCTTGTAGCCCAGCCTGTCTCCAGGTCCAAACCTACTTGAAAGGTCCTTGTAGCCCAGCCTGTCTCCAGGTCCAAACCTACTTGAAAGGTCCTTGTAGCCCAGCCTGTCTCCAGGTCCAAACCTACTTGAAAGGTCCTTGGAGCCCAGCCTGTCTCCAGGTCCAAACCTACTTGAAAGGTCCTTGGAGCCCAGCGTGTCTCCAGGTCCAAACCTACTTGAAAGGTCCTTGTAGCCCAGCCTGTCTCCAGGTCCAAACCTACTTGAAAGGTCCTTGTAGCCCAGCCTGTCTCCAGGTCCAAACCTACTTGAAAGGTCCTTGTAGCCCAGCCTGTCTCCAGGTCCAAACCTATTTGAAAGGTCCTTGTAGCCCAGCCTGTCTCCAGGTCCAAACCTACTTGAAAGGTCCTTGGAGCCCAGCCTGTCTCCAGGTCCAAACCTACTTGAAAGGTCCTTGGAGCCCAGCCTGTCTCCAGGTCCAAACCTACTTGAAAGGTCCTTGTAGCCCAGCCTGTCTCCAGGTCCAAACCTACTTGAAAGGTCCTTGGAGCCCAGCGTGTCTCCAGGTCCAAACCTACTTGAAAGGTCCTTGTAGCCCAGCCTGTCTCCAGGTCCAAACCTACTTGAAAGGTCCTTGTAGCCCAGCCTGTCTCCAGGTCCAAACCTACTTGAAAGGTCCTTGTAGCCCAGCCTGTCTACAGGTCCAAACCTACTTGAAAGGTCCTTGTAGCCCAGCCTGTCTCCAGGTCCAAACCTACTTGAAAGGTCCTTGTAGCCCAGCCTGTCTCCAGGTCCAAACCTACTTGAAAGGTCCTTGTAGCCCAGCCTGTCACCAGGTCCAAACCTACTTGAAAGGTCCTTGTAGCCCACCCTGTCTCCAGGTCCAAACCTACTTGAAAGATCCTTGTAGCCCAGCCTGTCTCCAGGTCCAAACCTACTTGAAAGGCCCTTGTAGCCCAGCCTGTCTCCAGGTCCAAACCTACTTGAAAGGTCCTTGTAGCCCAGCCTGTCTCCAGGTCCAAACCTACTTGAAAGGCCCTTGTAGCCCAGCCTGTCTCCAGGTCCAAACCTACTTGAAAGGTCCTTGTAGCCCAGCCTGTCTCCAGGTCCAAACCTACTTGAAAGTCCTTGTAGCCCAGCCTGTCTCCAGGTCCAAACCTACTTGAAAGGTCCTTGTAGCCCAGCCTGTCTCCAGGTCCAAACCTACTTGAAAGGTCCTTGTAGCCCAGCCTGTCTCCAGGTCCAAACCTACTTGAAAGGTCCTTGTAGCCCAGCCTGTCTCCAGGTCCTAACCTACTTGAAATTTCCTTGTAGCCAGGCGTGTCTCCAGGTCCAAACCTACTTGAAAGGTCCTTGTAGCACAGCCTGTCTCCAGGTCCAAACCTACTTGAAAGGTCCTTGTAGCCAAGCGTGTCTCCAGGTCCAAACCTACTTGAAAGGTCCTTGTAGCCCAGCCTGTCTCCAGGTCCAAACCTACTTGAAAGGTCCTTGTAGCCCAGCCTGTCTCCAGGTCCAAACCTACTTGAAAGGTCCTTGTAGCCCAGCCTGTCTCCAGGTCCAAACCTACTTGAAAGGTCCTTGTAGCCCAGCCTGTCTCCAGGTCCAAACCTACATGAAAGGTCCTTGTTGCCCAGCCTGTCTCCAGGTCCAAACCTACTTGAAAGGTCCTTGTAGCCCAGCGTGTCTCCAGGTGCAAACCTACTTGAAAGGTCCTTGTAGCCCAGCCTGTCTCCAGGTCCAAACCTACTTGAAAGGTCCTTGTAGCCCAGCCTGTCTCCAGGTCCAAACCTACTTGAAAGGTCCTTGTAGCCCAGCCTGTCTCCAGGTCCAAACCTACTTGAAAGGTCCTTGTAGCCCAGCCTGTCTCCAGGTCCAAACCTACTTGAAAGGTCCTTGTAGCCCAGCCTGTCTCCAGGTCCAAACCTACTTGAAAGGTCCTTGGAGCCCAGCCTGTCTCCAGGTCCAAACCTACTTGAAAGGTCCTTGGAGCCCAGCGTGTCTCCAGGTCCAAACCTACTTGAAAGGTCCTTGTAGCCCAGCCTGTCTCCAGGTCCAAACCTACTTGAAAGGTCCTTGTAGCCCAGCCTGTCTCCAGGTCCAAACCTACATGAAAGGTCCTTGTAGCCCAGCCTGTCTCCAGGTCCAAACCTACTTGAAAGGTCCTTGTAGCACAGCCTGTCTCCAGGTCCAAACCTACTTGAAAGGTCCTTGTAGCCCAGCGTGTCTCCAGGTAAACCTACTTGAAAGGTCCTTGTAGCCCAGCCTGTCTCCAGGTCCAAACCTACTTGAAAGGTCCTTGTAGCCCAGCCTGTCTCCAGGTCCAAACCTACTTGAAAGGTCCTTGTAGCCCAGCCTGTCTCCAGGTCCAAACCTACTTGAAAGGTCCTTGGAGCCCAGCGTGTCTCCAGGTCCAAAACTACTTGAAAGGTCCTTGTAGCCCAGCCTGTCTCCAGGTCAAAACCTACTTGAAAGGTCCTTGTAGCCCAGCCTGTCTCCAGGTCCAAACCTACTTGAAAGGTCCTTGTAGCCCACCCTGTCTCCAGGTCCAAACCTACTTGAAAGGTCCTTGTAGCCCAGCCTGTCTCCAGGTCCAAACCTACTTGAAAGGCCCTTGTAGCCCAGCCTGTGTCCAGGTCCAAACCTACTTGAAAGGTCCTTGTAGCCCACCCTGTCTCCAGGTCCAAAACTACTTGAAATGTCCTTGTGGCCAGGCGTGTCTCCAGGTCCAAACCTACTTGAAAGGTCCTTGTAGCACAGCCTGTCTCCAGGTCCAAACCTACTTGAAAGGTCCTTGTAGCCAGGCGGGTCTCCAGGTCCAAACCTACTTGAAAGGTCCTTGTAGCCCAGCCTGTCTCCAGGTCCAAACCTACTTGAAAGGTCCTTGTAGCCCAGCCTGTCTCCAGGTCCAAACCTACTTGAAAGGTCCTTGTAGCCCAGCCTGTCTCCAGGTCCAAACCTACTTGAAAGGTCCTTGTAGCCCAGCATGTCTCCAGGTCCAAACCTACTTGAAAGGTCCTTGTAGCCCAGCCTGTCTCCAGGTCCAAAACTACTTGAAAGGTCCTTGGAGCCCAGCGTGTCTACAGGTCCAAACCTACTTGAAAGGTCCTTGTAGCCCAGCCTGTCTCCAGGTCCAAACCTACTTGAAAGGTCCTTGTAGCCCAGCCTGTCTCCAGGTTCAAACCTACTTGAAAGGTCCTTGTAGCCCAGCCTGTCTCCAGGTCCAAACCTACTTGAAAGGCCCTTGTTAGCCCAGCCTGTCTCCAGGTCCAAACCTACTTGAAAGGTCCTTGTAGCCCAGCCTGTCTCCAGGTCCAAACCTACTTGAAAGGTCCTTGTAGCCAGGCGTGTCTCCAGGTCCAAACCTACTTGAAAGGTCCTTGTAGCCCAGCCTGTTTCCATGTCCAATCCAACTTGAAAGGTCCTTGTAGCCCAGCGTGTCTCCAGGTCCAAACCTACTTGAAAGGCCCTTGTAGCCCAGCCTGTCTCCAGGTCCAAACCTACTTGAAAGGCCCTTGTAGCCCAGCCTGTCTCCAGGTCCAAACCTACTTGAAAGGACCTTGTAGCCCAGCCTGTCTCCAGGTCCAAACCTACTTGAAAGGTCCTTGTAGCCCAGCCTGTCTCCAGGTCCAAACCTACTTGAAAGGTCCTTGTAGCCCAGCCTGTCTCCAGGTCCAACCTACTTGAAAGGTCCTTGTAGCCCAGCCTGTCTCCAGGTCCAAACCTACTTGAAAGGTCCTTGTAGCCCAGCCTGTCTCCAGGTCCAAACCTGCTTGAAAGGCCCTTGTAGCCCAGCCTGTCTCTATGTCCAAACCTACTTGAAAGGTCCTTGTAGCCCAGCCTGTCTCCAGGTCCAAACCTACTTGAAAGGTCCTTGTAGCCCAGCCTGTCTCCAAGTCCAACCTACTTGAAAGGTCCTTGTAGCCCAGCCTGTCTCCAGGTCCAAACCTACTTGAAAGATCCTTGTAGCCCAGCCTGTCTCCAGGTCCAAACCTACTTGAAAGGTCCTTGTAGCCCAGCCTGTCTCCAGGTCCAAACCTACTTGAAAGGCCCTTGTAGCCCAGCCTGTCTCCAGGTCCAAACCTACTTGAAAGGTCCTTGTAGCCCAGCCTGTCTCCAGGTCCAAACCTACTTGAAAGTCCTTGTAGCCCAGCCTGTCTCCAGGTCCAAACCTACTTGAAAGGTCCTTGTAGCCCAGCCTGTCTCCAGGTCCAAACCTACTTGAAAGGTCCTTGTAGCCCAGCCTGTCTCCAGGTCCAAACCTACTTGAAAGGTCCTTGTAGCCCAGCCTGTCTCCAGGTCCAAACCTACTTGAAAGGTCCTTGTAGCCCAGCCTGTCTCCAGGTCCTAACCTACTTGAAATTTCCTTGTAGCCAGGCGTGTCTCCAGGTCCAAACCTACTTGAAAGGTCCTTGTAGCACAGCCTGTCTCCAGGTCCAAACCTACTTGAAAGGTCCTTGTAGCCAAGCGTGTCTCCAGGTCCAAACCTACTTGAAAGGTCCTTGTAGCCCAGCCTGTCTCCAGGTCCAAACCTACTTGAAAGGTCCTTGTAGCCCAGCCTGTCTCCAGGTCCAAACCTACTTGAAAGGTCCTTGTAGCCCAGCCTGTCTCCAGGTCCAAACCTACTTGAAAGGTCCTTGTAGCCCAGCCTGTCTCCAGGTCCAAACCTACTTGAAAGGTCCTTGTTGCCCAGCCTGTCTCCAGGTCCAAACCTACTTGAAAGGTCCTTGTAGCCCAGCGTGTCTCCAGGTGCAAACCTACTTGAAAGGTCCTTGTAGCCCAGCCTGTCTCCAGGTCCAAACCTACTTGAAAGGTCCTTGTAGCCCAGCCTGTCTCCAGGTCCAAACCTACTTGAAAGGTCCTTGTAGCCCAGCCTGTCTCCAGGTCCAAACCTACATGAAAGGTCCTTGTAGCCCAGCCTGTCTCCAGGTCCAAACCTACTTGAAAGGTCCTTGTAGCCCAGCCTGTCTCCAGGTCCAAACCTACTTGAAAGGTCCTTGGAGCCCAGCCTGTCTCCAGGTCCAAACCTACTTGAAAGGTCCTTGGAGCCCAGCGTGTCTCCAGGTCCAAACCTACTTGAAAGGTCCTTGTAGCCCAGCCTGTCTCCAGGTCCAAACCTACTTGAAAGGTCCTTGTAGCCCAGCCTGTCTCCAGGTCCAAACCTACATGAAAGGTCCTTGTAGCCCAGCCTGTCTCCAGGTCCAAACCTACTTGAAAGGTCCTTGTAGCCCAGCCTGTCTCCAGGTCCAAACCTACTTGAAAGGTCCTTGTAGCCCAGCGTGTCTCCAGGTAAACCTACTTGAAAGGTCCTTGTAGCCCAGCCTGTCTCCAGGTCCAAACCTACTTGAAAGGTCCTTGTAGCCCAGCCTGTCTCCAGGTCCAAACCTACTTGAAAGGTCCTTGTAGCCCAGCCTGTCTCCAGGTCCAAACCTACTTGAAAGGTCCTTGGAGCCCAGCGTGTCTCCAGGTCCAAAACTACTTGAAAGGTCCTTGTAGCCCAGCCTGTCTCCAGGTCAAAACCTACTTGAAAGGTCCTTGTAGCCCAGCCTGTCTCCAGGTCCAAACCTACTTGAAAGGTCCTTGTAGCCCACCCTGTCTCCAGGTCCAAACCTACTTGAAAGGTCCTTGTAGCCCAGCCTGTCTCCAGGTCCAAACCTACTTGAAAGGCCCTTGTAGCCCAGCCTGTGTCCAGGTCCAAACCTACTTGAAAGGTCCTTGTAGCCCACCCTGTCTCCAGGTCCAAAACTACTTGAAAGGTCCTTGTAGCCCAGCCTGTCTCCAGGTCCTAACCTACTTGAAATGTCCTTGTGGCCAGGCGTGTCTCCAGGTCCAAACCTACTTGAAAGGTCCTTGTAGCACAGCCTGTCTCCAGGTCCAAACCTACTTGAAAGGTCCTTGTAGCCAGGCGGGTCTCCAGGTCCAAACCTACTTGAAAGGTCCTTGTAGCCCAGCCTGTCTCCAGGTCCAAACCTACTTGAAAGGTCCTTGTAGCCCAGCCTGTCTCCAGGTCCAAACCTACTTGAAAGGTCCTTGTAGCCCAGCCTGTCTCCAGGTCCAAACCTACTTGAAAGGTCCTTGTAGCCCAGCATGTCTCCAGGTCCAAACCTACTTGAAAGGTCCTTGTAGCCCAGCCTGTCTCCAGGTCCAAAACTACTTGAAAGGTCCTTGGAGCCCAGCGTGTCTACAGGTCCAAACCTACTTGAAAGGTCCTTGTAGCCCAGCCTGTCTCCAGGTCCAAACCTACTTGAAAGGTCCTTGTAGCCCAGCCTGTCTCCAGGTTCAAACCTACTTGAAAGGTCCTTGTAGCCCAGCCTGTCTCCAGGTCCAAACCTACTTGAAAGGCCCTTGTTAGCCCAGCCTGTCTCCAGGTCCAAACCTACTTGAAAGGTCCTTGTAGCCCAGCCTGTCTCCAGGTCCAAACCTACTTGAAAGGTCCTTGTAGCCAGGCGTGTCTCCAGGTCCAAACCTACTTGAAAGGTCCTTGTAGCCCAGCCTGTTTCCATGTCCAAACCAACTTGAAAGGTCCTTGTAGCCCAGCGTGTCTCCAGGTCCAAACCTACTTGAAAGGCCCTTGTAGCCCAGCCTGTCTCCAGGTCCAAACCTACTTGAAAGGCCCTTGTAGCCCAGCCTGTCTCCAGGTCCAAACCTACTTGAAAGGACCTTGTAGCCCAGCCTGTCTCCAGGTCCAAACCTACTTGAAAGGTCCTTGTAGCCCAGCCTGTCTCCACGTCCAAACCTACTTGAAAGGTCCTTGTAGCCCAGCCTGTCTCCAGGTCCAACCTACTTGAAAGGTCCTTGTAGCCCAGCCTGTCTCCAGGTCCAAACCTACTTGAAAGGTCCTTGTAGCCCAGCCTGTCTCCAGGTCCAAACCTGCTTGAAAGGCCCTTGTAGCCCAGCCTGTCTCTATGTCCAAACCTACTTGAAAGGTCCTTGTAGCCCAGCCTGTCTCCAGGTCCAAACCTGCTTGAAAGGCCCTTGTAGCCCAGCCTGTCTCTATGTCCAAACCTACTTGAAAGGTCCTTGTAGCCCAGCCTGTCTCCAGGTCCAAACCTACTTGAAAGGTCCTTGTAGCCCAGCCTGTCTCCAAGTCCAACCTACTTGAAAGGTCCTTGTAGCCCAGCCTGTCTCCAGGTCCAAACCTACTTGAAAGGCCCTTGTAGCCCAGCCTGTCTCCAGGTCCAACCTACTTGAAAGGTCCTTGTAGCCCAGCCTGTCTCCAGGTCCAACCTACTTGAAAGGTCCTTGTAGCCCAGCCTGTCTCCAGGTCCAAACCTACTTGAAAGGTCCTTGTAGCCCAGCCTGTCTCCAGGTCCAAACCTACTTGAAAGGTCCTTGTAGCCCAGCCTGTCTCCAGGTCCAAACCTACTTGAAAGGTCCTTGTAGCCCAGCCTGTCTCCAGGTCCAAACCTACTTGAAAGGCCCTTGTAGCCCAGCCTGTCTCCAGGTCCAAACCTACTTGAAAGGTCCTTGTAGCCCAGCGTGTCTCCAGGTCCAAACCTACTTGAAAGGTCCTTGTAGCCCAGCCTGTCTCCAGGTCCAAACCTACTTGAAAGGTCCTTGTAGCCCAGCCTGTCTCCAGGTCCAAACCTACTTGAAAGGTCCTTGTAGCCCAGCCTGTCTCCAGGTCCTAACCTACTTGAAATGTCCTTGTAGCCAGGCGTGTCTCCAGGTCCAAACCTACTTGAAAGGTCCTTGTAGCACAGCCTGTCTCCAGGTCCAAACCTACTTGAAAGGTCCTTGTAGCCAGGCGTGTCTCCAGGTCCAAACCTACTTGAAAGGTCCCTGTAGCCCAGCCTGTCTCCAGGTCCAAACCTACTTGAAAGGTCCTTGTAGCCCAGCCTGTCTCCAGGTCCAAACCAACTTGAAAGGTCCTTGTAGCCAGCCTGTCTCCAGGTCCAAACCTACTTGAAAGGTCCTTGTAGCCCAGCATGTCTCCAGGTCCAAACCTACTTGAAGGTCCTTGTAGCCCAGCCTGTCTCCAGGTCCAAACCTACTTGAAAGGTCCTTGTAGCCAGGCGTGTCTCCAGGTCCAAACCTACTTGAAAGGTCCTTGTAGCCCAGCCTGTCTCCAGGTCCAAACCTACTTGAAAGGTCCTTGTAGCCCAGCCTGTCTCCAGGTTCAAACCTACTTGAAAGGTCCTTGTAGCCCAGCCTGTCTCCAGGTCCAAACCTACTTGAAAGGCCCTTGGTAGCCCAGCCTGTCTCCAGGTCCAAACCTACTTGAAAGGTCCTTGTAGCCCAGCCTGTCTCCAGGTCCAAACCTACTTGAAAGGTCCTTGTAGTCAGGCGTGTCTCCAGGTCCAAACCTACTTGAAAGGTCCTTGTAGCCCAGCCTGTTTCCATGTCCAAACCTACTTGAAAGGTCCTTGTAGCCCAGCGTGTCTCCAGGTCCAAACCTACTTGAAAGGCCCTTGTAGCCCAGCCTGTCTCCAGGTCCAAACCTACTTGAAAGGCCCTTGTAGCCCAGCCTGTCTCCAGGTACAAACCTACTTGAAAGGACCTTGTAGCCCAGCCTGTCTCCAGGTCCAAACCTACTTGAAAGGTCCTTGTAGCCCAGCCTGTCTCCAGGTCCAAACCTACTTGAAAGGTCCTTGTAGCCCAGCCTGTCTCCAGGTCCAACCTACTTGAAAGGTCCTTGTAGCCCAGCCTGTCTCCAGGTCCAAACCTACTTGAAAGGTCCTTGTAGCCCAGCCTGTCTCCAGGTCCAAACCTACTTGAAAGGTCCTTGTAGCCCACCCTGTCTCCAGGTCCAAACCTACTTGAAAGGTCCTTGTAGCCCAGCCTGTCTCCAGGTCCAAACCTACTTGAAAGGCCCTTGTAGCCCAGCCTGTCTCCAGGTCCAAACCTACTTGAAATGTCCTTGTAGCCCAGCGTGTCTCCAGGTCCAAAGCTACTTGAAAGGTCCTTGTAGCCCAGCCTGTCTCCAGGTCCAAACCTACTTGAAAGGTCCTTGTAGCCCAGCCTGTCTCCAGGTCCAACCTACTTGAAAGGTCTTTGTAGCCCAGCCTGTCTCCAGGTCCAAACCTACTTGAAAGGCCCTTGTAGCCCAGCCTGTCTCCAGGTCCAAACCTACTTGAAAGGTCCTTGTAGCCCAGCCTGTCTCCAGGTCCAACCTACTTGAAAGGTCCTTGTAGCCCAGCCTGTCTCCAGGTCCAAACCTACTTGAAAGGTCCTTGTAGCCCAGCCTGTCTCCAGGTCCAAACCTACTTGAAAGGTCCTTGTAGCCCAGCCTGTCTCCAGGTCCAAACCTACTTGATAGGTCCTTGTAGCCCAGCCTTTCTCCAGGTCCAAACCTACTTGAAAGGCCCTTGTAGCCCAGCCTGTCTCCAGGTCCAAACCTACTTGAAAGGTCCTTGTAGCCCAGCCTGTCTCCAGGTCCAAACCTACTTGAAAGGTCCTTGTAGCCCAGCCTGTCTCCAGGTCTAAACCTACTTGAAAGGTCCTTGTAGCCCAGCCTGTCTCCAGGTCCAAACCTACTTGAAAGGTCCTTAATTTTCTCCAGAGATCTTCAGTATTTCTAATAAGATCTGTTTTGAAATGTGTGTAACTTACTCTAAATCTTACCAAATTCTCCCCAAATGTTACAAAATTCTCCCAAATTATTAATCCATAACAAAGAGCATGAACCCTTTGTACCATCTCTGAAATCCGATCGACTTACAGATAGATTTCTTCCAGGTCGTTGGAAAGACGTGTTCGCTCATCTCCTCTCAGCCACGGAGCACTAAAAGAAAAGAGAAATAAATCAATAACACAGCAGGAAAGTATTTTGGCTTGAATTACATAGTCAGCTACAAAGCAACAGAGATAAACAGAATTTATTGTCATGAACATGTCCCAAAATTTGTTGTTTTGCGGCAGCGTTACAAATGCAAATATCGCTATAAATTACATTTAAAAATAAATAAATAAAATAGAAGAAAGGAAGAGGAAAAGTGAGCTAGTTTCTGTGGTTCCTTGTCTGTTAAAAAATCTGGATGCTGGAGGGGGAAGAAGGTGATTTTGTACCGTCTTTAGGCTCCTGTACCTTTTCCGCGATGGTAGCAGAGTGAGGAAGGCATGGCCTGAATGGTGAGGGTCCATGAGGATAGAGGCTGTTTATTTTTAAAAAGACACCACCTCTTGTAGATGTCCTCGATGGAGTGAAGACTGGTGCCCATGATATTGCTGGCCAAGGCTGCGGATAGTGGAAGCTGGGGAAACACACAGCGTGCTGGAAGAACTCAGTGGGTCAGGCAGTATCCGTGGGATAAAGAGGTTGTGACCAGGGTGAGGGGATCCTTAATTTTTTTATTTGAAAATTTTATTTAAGAATTTTAAAAAATGAACATATACGACATACTCATTTAAAAAAAGCCCCCTACTACCCCCTCTCCTCCTAACCCTAACAACCCATCCCCCTTCGGAGCTCCCCCCAAAAAAAACAATTATATCAGGTTTTAACAGGTTGCTGTGTGGTGTGCCAACTTTTTACAAAAAAAATTTACTTAACATCCAAACCCATACACTCGAAATACAGACACCACATTTTAAGAAAAAAAGAATAATTATTCCGCAAATTGTAAGTTATCTTTTCCAGGTAAATGCATGGATGAATTTTGTTATGCCACCTTTGTATACTCAGTTCAATATCATTTTTCCAAGTAACAGCTATACATTTTCTAGCTACTACCAATCCTAAATGTATAAATGCAATTTGAGGTTTCTCTAATCGCAAACCTGTCGTTAATATATTCATAAACATATTCAAGGATCAACATATAGATCTATTTTGAATAAATCTCGCAAAAATGTAATGTTTTTTCCAAAAAGGTCTGACTTTTGTACATTCCCATACTGAATGTAAAAAAGTACCTGACTGTTCACCACACCGAAAACACAAGTCTGATGAACTAAATCCATATTTTTTCAATTTTTCAGGGGTTAAATACAACTGATGTAAAAAAATTGTAATTAACCAGAGGGGGTCCTTAATGATGTCACCATGAAGAAAGCAGGTCAGCATCTTCAGACGTGTGGTGGAAAGTGTGCTGACCGGCTGCATCACGGCCTGGTACGGTGACACAAATACCTCTGAGTGTAAAGCCCTGCAAAATGCGGTGGAAACAGCACAATACATTACAGGCAAAACTCTCTGGGTCATTAAGAAAATCTACAGGGAAAGCTGCCGTTGGAGAGCAGCACCAATCAGTAAGGATCCATTCCTCCCAACACACACTCTGTTCTCGCTGCTGCCATCAGGAAAGAGGTGTCAGTGCCACAAGACTCGCCCCACCAGGTTCAGAAACAGCTGCTCCCCCTCCACCATCAGACTCCTCAACGACAAGCTCAATCAGGGACTCATTTAAGGACTCTCACTTTGCACATTATTTATTTTTTCTGTATTGCAGTCAATTTTTACATTTCTATCTTTGTTTACAGTTTCCTCTTCAGTATATCTTTTCTTGAATACAATTTACAGTTACTGTTAAATAGAAATTCTGACTGGCCCACCGGAAAAAGAATCTCAGGGTTGTATGTGATGTCATGTATGTACTTTTACAATGCTATTTGAACTTTGGAGACTGTTTGAAAGACTATTTGAAACTGGAGACCCCGCAGAAAACCCACGTAGACACGGGGAGAACGGACAAACTCCCTAGAGACAGAGCAGGATTCGAACCCAGGTCACTGGCGCTGTAACCAACCCGTTCCGCTAACCATGCCAGTCTGTATTGACAGGCCTCCGAAGTTGCTGCCAGTTTGACAGAGTAACCATGCTAAATGCTGACAGTTTCTCCATCAGCAAACGCCACAAATTCTTGGCTCCTCCTCAACAGGTTCAGCTAGAATGGGTAGCCTTGAAAAAGGTTCGATAGAGTCGACGCCATTACAAGGACACGAGACATTTGGTGGTCCATAACACAATGCAAAGGGAGAGATGATACTTACTTTAACTGATAGACAGGTGGAGCAGCACTGGGATATTCAGGAGGGAACGACACCTGGAAATTAAACAGATTAAACTGTTAATGAATGTTGAACATGTGCAGATTCCCCTCCAAGTTTTGTTGAGTTTGTATATGCATTGTCAAATGATAGCAATTGAACTTGAAGTCACAAAGAGTTGATCGAACTTGCCCATGTCCATAGACATCGAACCAGAAACAGGCTATTCAGCCCATCGAGCCTGCCCTGCCATTCAATCATGAGCTGATCCATTTTCCCACTCAGCCCCACTGCCCGGCCTTTTCCCCCATCACCTTTGATGCCCTGGCTAATCAAGAATCTATCAATCTCTGTCTAAAATACACCTAATTACCTGACCTTCACAACCACCCGTGGCAACAAATTCCACAGATTTACCACCCTGAAGAAATTCCTCCACAACTCTCTTCTGCGGACACCCTTCAATTCTGAAGTTGTGTCCTCTTGCCCTAGACCAGTGGTTTTCAAACTGCCCTCCTAAACTCACATTCCACTTTAAGTAAGCCCTATGCCACAGGTGGTTTGTGATTAGTAAAGGATTACTTAAGGTGGTATGTGAGTGGGAAGAAAAAGTTTGTAAACCACTGTTTTAATCGTCCCTCATTGACTCGTTATGTGCACGGTTTCAGAACTCCAAAGGAAATGGGCCAATGACCATTTTTCTCAAGCAAAATATTTCAGGAACAATTGGGAGTAGAGCAGTGATTCTCAACCTTCCCTTCCCACTCACAACCCACCTTAAGCAATCCCTTATTAATCACAGAGCCCCGATGGGATAGGGATTACTTAAAGTGAGTGTGAGTGGAAAGAAAAAGGTTGAGAACCACTGCTCTGGAGCTACCTGATTATTAAATCCTGAGGGGTACAGTCAAGATCCCCACATCTCCATCGGGCACACAAAACTCAAAACGGTCAACCAGTTTACTTATCTCGGCTGCACCATTTCATCGGATGCAAGGATCGACAACGAGATAGACAACAGACTCGCCAAGGCAAATAGCGCCTTTGGAAGACTACACAAAAGAGTCTGGAAAAACAACCAACTGAAAAACCTCACAAAGATTAGCGTATACAGAGCCATTGTCATACGCACACTCCTGTTCGGCTCCGAATCATGGGTCCTCTACCGGCATCACCTACGGCTCCTGGAACGCTTCCACCAGCGTTGTCTCCGCTCCATCCTCAACATTCATTGGAGTGACTTCATCCCTAACGTCGAAGTACTCGAGATGGCAGAGGCCGACTGCATCGAATCCACGCTGTTGAAGATCCAACTGCGCTGGGTAGATCACGTCTCCAGAATGGAGGACCATCGCCTCCCCAAGATCGTGTTATATGGCGAGCTCTCCACTGGCCATCGTGTCAGAGGTGCACCAAAGAAGAGGTACAAGGACTGCCTAAAGAAATCTCTTGGTGCCTGCCACATTGACCACCACCAGTGGGCTGATATCGCCTCAAACCGTGCATCTTGGCGCCTCAGTTCGGCGGGCAGCAACCTCCTTTGAAGAAGTCCGCAGAGCCCACCTCACTGACAAAAGACAAAGGAGGAAAAACCCAACACCCAACCCCAACCAACCAATTTTCCCCTGCAACCGCTGCAACCGTGTCTGCTTGTCCCACATCGGACTTGTCAGCCATAAACGAGCCTGCAGCTGACGTGGACATTACCCCTCCATAAATCTTCGTCCACGAAGCCAAGCCAAAGACAGTCAAGGTAAATATTGTATATGTCAGTGTACAGGACAACCACCTAATATACAGATTTTGAGCTATACTCGCTGTATAAGACTACACCAAGTCTGGCACTTACTGCTGACCAGTGGAACAATGCCTGCTGGGCACATTTTATATACTAATTCACAATATTTCAAAAGCAAATTACCCAGTAAAGCTTTAAATTTTATTACTGTAAATCACTGTCAGCTCCTTTAACAGACCATTTAAAGTCTATACAGAGTCAGTCGGACCAAGCAGATGGACCCCACGAGGGAGAGCTGAGACTTTGCTGTTCATCAGCTGTTGAAAATGGCCACTAGTGCATGCTGTTAGCTTTGTTTGCTGTGCTGTTACTTTGAGGTCTGTTACACAGGTTTATTATAGATTTTTATTGTTTTAATATAAGGTTTGGATTTTATACTTGGCGTATAAGACGACCCCTCATTTTGCGGGGTTCATTTTGAAGTTTCAGATTGCGTCTTATATAACCATATAGCAATCACAGTACGGAAACAGGCCATCTCGGCCCCTCTAGTCCCTACCGATATAAGTGATCTCCTCTAATCCCACTTGCCTACACCCTCCAACCCCCTCACATCCAACCTTCTCTTGAATAACAAAATTGACCTTGCCGCAACCACCTCTTCCGAAAGGTCATTCTACTCAACCACCACTCTCTGAGTGAAGAAGTTCCCTCTAATGTTACTTCTAAACTTTGGCTGCCTAACCCTTAACTTGGAACCCCTTGTTCCAATCTCACCTACCCGCAAGGGGAAGAGCCTATTCATATCTACTCTATCTACCTCCCTCATAATTTTAAATGCCTCTATCAAATCCCCCCTCAACCTTCTACGCTCGAATCAATAAAGACCCAGTCTATTCAATCTTTCTTTGCATTCTAGAATCAAAGCAACATTTTAGTAATCTTCTCTGCACCCTCTCTACCTTATAATTTCCTATAATTTGGAGACCAAAACTGCACATAATATTCCAAATTTGGCCTCACCAATGCCTTGAATAGTCTCAACATCACCTCCCAGCTCCTATATTCTATGCTATGATTTATAAAGGTCAACATACCAAAAGCCAACTTCACCATCGTATCTACATGAGAATCCACTTTCAAGGAACGATGAACCATTATTCCAAGATCTCTCTGCATTCCTCAATCCCCTCCCCTTCACTGCACATGTCCTGTTTTGATTATTCTTCCCAAAATGGAACACTTCACACTTATCTACATTAAACTCCATCTGTCACCTTTCAGCCCATTCTTATAAGCAGTCCAAATCTTTCTGCAGTCCCTGAAAACCCTCCTCACTATCCACAACTCCCCCTATTTTTGTATTGTCCGCATATTTACTCACCCAATTTACCACTCCATCATCCAAATCATTAATGTAAATGACGAACAACAAGGGGCCCAACACTGATCCCTGAGGCACACCGCTTGTCACTGGCCTCCATCCTGACAGTTGGTAATCCACCATGACTCTCTGGCATCTACCTTCTAGCCACCGTTGAACCCATCTGACTATCTCAACATTAATACCTAGCTCCTGAGGCTTCCTTACCAACCTTCCATGTGGAACCTTACCGAAGGCCTTACTGAAATCCATATAGACTAATCTACTGCTCTACCCTCATCAACCTTCCTAGTCACCTCCTCAAAAAATTCAACAAGATTTGTCCAACATGACCGTCCAAGCACAAACCCATGTGGCTGTCCCTGATCAGTCCCTGCCTCTCTAGATACTTATATATATTATCTTTAAGAATACTTTCCATTAATTTACTGACTACCAGCATCAAACTTACCAGCCTCTAATTGCTGGGTCTACACCTGGAGCCCTTTTAAACAGAGGAACCATGTTTGCAACACGCCAATACTGAGGCACCACATCCCCCCCCCCCACCCCCCCATTACTTTTGAAAAATCACTGCCAGAGCCTCCGCTATTTTCTCCCTGACTTCCCTCAAGGTCCTGGGGAAAATCTCGTTGGGACCTGAAAACTTATCCACCTTTATGAGCCTCAAAAGTTCCAACACCCCCTCTTTCCTAATCCCTACATTTTCCATAATTACCCCTTTTGCTTTTCTTATCCTACACGATTCCATATCCTTTTCCCTAGTGAATACCAAAGAGAGCTCGTTCAATATCTCCCCCATCTCATTCAGCTCCGCACATATTTGTCCGCTCTGATTCTCTCAGGGACCAGTTTTATCCATCACTCTCCTTTTGCTATTCTTCTTTCTTTCTTCTTTCTTCTTTGGCTTGGCTTCGCGGACGAAGATTTATGGAGGGGGTAAAAAGTCCACGTCAGCTGCAGGCTCATTTGTGGCTGACCAGTCCGATGCGGGACAGGCAGACACGATTGCAGCGGTTGCAAGGGAAAATTGGTTGGTTGGGGTTGGGTGTTGGGTTTTTCCTCCTTTGCCTTTTGTCAGTGAGGTGGGCTCTGCGGTCTTCTTCAAAGGAGGCTGCTGCCCGCCAAACTGTGAGGCGCCAAGATGCACGGTTTGAGGCGTTATCAGCCCACTGGCGGTGGTCAATGTGGCAGGCACCAAGAGATTTCTTTAGGCAGTCCTTGTACCTTTTCTTTGGTGCACCTCTGTCACGGTGGCCAGTGGAGAGCTCGCCATATAATACGATCTTGGGAAGGCGATGGTCCTCCATTCTGGAGACGTGACCCATCCAGCGCAGCTGGATCTTCAGCAGCGTAGACTCGATGCTGTCGACCTCTGCCATCTCGAGTACCTCGACGTTAGGGGTGTGAGCGCTCCAATGGATGTTGAGGATGGAGCGGAGACAACGCTGGTGGAAGCGTTCTAGCTATTCACATATTTGTAAAAACCCTTCGGATTTACTTTCACCTTGTTCGCTATAGCCCCCTGGTACCTTCTTTTCGCTTTTATAATTTCTTTCTTGCTTCTTTTTACAATCCATGTATTTACGAAGCATCTCGTTTAAACCTTGTTTCTTATATTTAATGTAGGGCTCCTTTTTAATTCGAACCAACTTTCTAATCTCCCTTGAAAACCACGGCTCTGCCTTTTATCCTAACAGGAACATAAAGATTCCACACCCTCAAAATCTCACCTTTAAATGACCTTCAATTCTCCTCTACCTCCTTCCCATAAAACAAATCAGCCCAAACCACTCCTTGCAAATCCCTTCGAATTTGGCATTCCCCCACTTAAAAACCTTAATCTTTGGACCAGATCTATCCCTTTCCATAATTATATTGAAACTAATGGTTCCATGATCACTGGATCCAAAGTGCTCCCCGACACACACCTCAGTCACCTGCCCCATTTCATTCCCCAACTTAGATCCAACACTGCCCCTTCTCTAGTGGGTTCCTCAACGTAGTGCTGCAAAAAACTATCCTGCACACATTTTACAAATTCTAATCCATCCAGTCCTTTCACAGAATATGTTTCCCAATCTATATTAGGAAAATTAAAATCCCCCACCAACACAACCCTGTGCTTATTACAAATCTCTGCTATTTCCTTGAACATTTGCTCCTCTAGTTCTCGTTCCCCAGTAGGTGGTCTATAATAGTAACTTCTCCTTTTCCATTTTTTAATTCCACCATACCGCCTCCCTTAACGAGCCCTCAAATCTATCTTGCATCAGTACCGCTGTAATATTTTCCCTGACAAGTAAGGCCACACCACCCACCCACCCCCCCCCCCCCCACCCCCCATTCCTCCAATTCATTCACACCTAAAGCAGCGAAATCCCGGAATATTTAGCTGCCAGTCACAACCTTCCTGCAACCACGTCCCACTAGTCGCCACCACGTCATACTGCCAAGTGTTTATTGTTAGGTCTGCTTTGTTCATGAATGAGTGAGTCAAACACCAGACTGAGTCGAAATCAAGGTTCTTTGTTCTTTATTGCCGGATTGTAACACTTGCAACTAACAGTGTTAGTTGGAGAAGGCGCATTCTGCCGTTATCAGCAAGGGGTGTTTTTTTTATTCCTCAGGATACGTACTTAGTAAATTATCATACCATGACATTGTCCAATGAATAAACTGTTGCTATCCTTCTCTGTTAGTCTGCTGTACATCATTCTTGTTAGTGCAAAGCTTATCTTGAGTGTACAAGGTCACATCTGCATTCTGTTACTCCTTAGTACTGGGTGACTCCTTCTCCGGTCCCATCTCATGATGTTTTTACCTTACACTATCCGCACCTTCAGCTCGTCCACCTTCCTTACAATACTCCAAGCATTAATGTAAATGCATTTCAGAGATTTCCCACATCTTACCTTTTACTTGTCTCCATCTTTATGGACAACTTTTATTTATTACCATCATCCCACTTCCATCACTGCATCGATCCATTACCTTCTCAATCACCTGTCTATCCACCCTCAAACTTTGTCTACAAGTCTTCTTTATTAGCGGACAAACCTGATCTTTGCCGTTCTCCTTTATATGGACCCTTCCCCCAACCGTACTAGTTTAAAGCCTCTTTAGTAGCCCCAGCAAATGCCCCCGCCAGGACCCTGGTCCCTCTGGGATTCGGATGCAACCTGTCCATTCGGTACAGGTCCCATCTCCCCCAGAAAAGGTCCCAGTGGTCCAAGAACTTGAATCCCTGCACCTTACTCCACCCCTTCAGCCACACATTCATCCTCCACCTGATACTATTCCTGCCCTCACTATCACGTGACACAGGAAGTAATCCAGAGATGACCCCCCTTTGTGGTCCTTCTATTTAGTTCCCTACCTCACTCCCTATATTCATTTTTTAGGACCACTTCACTCTTCCTCCCTCTGTCATTGGTACCAATATATTCAATAGCCATGGTCTTTTACCCAGCTTAGGAAGTCTAAAACAAAACTGAAATTGTTCAGGGTTGGGGAGGGGGGGTGGGGGGCAGGGAAAGATTTGAAAGGAACCCAGGGGCAACTTTCTTCACCCAGAAAATAGTGGCTGTATGGAAGGGGAGAGAACAATGATAACATTTAAAAGATATGCAGACAGATACATCAATAGGAAGGTTTTCGAGGGCTATGCGAGCGAATAGTAGGCAACTTAGGTTACAAAAGGATACAGGCAGAATGCAGAGTTGGGCAGAAAAGTGGCACATGGGATTCAATCCGGATAAGTGTGAGGTGATGCATTTTGGAAGGTCAAACCAGAAGGCAAAGTTGGATACTTAACAGTATGGAGAAGCAGAAGGACCTTTGGGGTCCAAATCCATACATCCCTCATGGTCGCCGCACAGATCGATAGGTTAGTTAAGGTGGCCTATGAGATGTTGGGCTTCATTAATAGGGGGATTGAGTTCAGGAGTAGAGAGGTCACGTTACAACTCTACAAATCTCTGGTGAGACCACACTTAGAGTATTGTGTTCAGTTCATTTTAGGAAGGATGTGGAAGCTGTGGAGAAGGTGTGGAGGAGATTTATCAGGATGTTGCCTGGATTGGGAAACATCTTATGAGGCAAGGTTAACAGAGCTGGGACTTTTCTCTTTGGAGCGGAGAAGGATGAGAGGAGACTTGACAGAGATTTACAAGATTATGATAGGAATAGATAGGGTGGACAGCCAGCACCAATTTCCCTGGGCAGGAACAGCAAACTCCAGGGAACATCTGAACAAAGTGAAGGCAGGAAAGTTTAGGGAGACATCAAAGGTAAATATTTTACACAAATAATTGTGGGTGCCTAGAATACATTGCCAGGGATGGTGGTGGAAGCTGGAACACAGGGGCATTTAAGAGGCTCTTTGACAGGAACATGGATGAAAGAAAAATAGAGGGTTACAAAATAGGGAAGGCTTAGGCTTTTTTTACCCCCTCCATAAATCTTCGTCCGCGAAGCCAAGCCAAAGAATGTGGATCGGCACAATATCGAGGGCCAAAGGGCCTGTACAGTGCTGTAGTATTCTAAGTAACTTGGTCGGCATGGATAAGTAGGGCGAAGGGCCTGTTTCTGACTGTAAAACTCTACGCCTTCATCACACCCTTCCTGCATGATGTGGGGGGGCGGGTCCTGAAATACACTCGGAATACCTGTGGCATTGGTTGACAATGTAATGAAATGAATGAGCTGTGCATAAGAGTTAAAATATATTATGAAAGATAGAGTAGAATAGACTTTTAAATGATTGCTGTGAATGACTAAGAAATGGGTATCGGGACACTCACACAGACAGGTCAGCAGCAACTATCTATAATCACCTCTTCTATACAGCCATCTCCTGGTCCCCTGTACACAATAGCACTATTACCTGAGGTTACACATAACAAGCTGTCAGACCAGCTCATTCACATCAAAAGCCTGCAGACCAACCAAGGGCACCGATGGCTTTGCTTCAGTGTCTGGAATTCAACTAACCCTGTTAAGAATAATGAAAATGGAGATCATTGGGGAAGCAACATTTACTTGTGCCAAGAGCCAGGCTTCTTCTTCTTCCTTTCTTTGGCTTGGCTTCGCGGACGAAGATTTATGGAGGGGGTAAAGTCCACGTCAGCTGCAGGCTCGTTTGTGGCTGACAAGTCCGATGCGGGACAGGCAGACACGGTTGCAGGGGAAAGGACCCTTTTGATTAAGTCTGCCATGATTCCTTATCTTTTAATTATAAAGAAAGCCAATTCATGATAACCATTTTCCTGTCTTTAGAAAGAAGCAAACTGACTGTAACACCTCAGCTTGAAACAATTCCCTCAAAGGAATAGTCACTTAATCAAATGCAGCAAAATGCCTTCAATATTGTCCTCTGCAATCTTGTACTTTGAATGAGGTTCAACAGTATTAGGGAGGTGACCTTGTCGACCCAACCCTAATTACTGCTCATTCCCACTAATGTGACTCCAATAAATTCTCTGTGTGTTGTATTTTGTGGTTTGGTTGTACTTCTTGCACCTTGACAGGACTAAACTATAACATACCTGGAGAGAAATGGACCATTTTGCTTGTTGGTCAACAATCTGGATGCAAAATATTCTTGCGGCCTCATCAACAACACTCCAATTATCCTCATAGATGGATGATAGAGCTTCAATCTCATCGATCTGTAAGAAGATAATATTGGAAGTTTAATGACTGCAACTTCGAACATCAAGAAGGGCTCAAAGCTCATAGAACATTACCTCATAGAAATAGGACCTTCTAGTCTGTGCTGAACTATTGCATTACCCAGTCCCGCCGACCTGCACCCAGCCCTCCATATCTGTCTCATCGATGTACCTGTCCAAATTCCTCTTAAATGTTAAAATTCACCACTTCATCTGGTAGCTCGATCCATACTCCCACTGCTCTCTGTGAGAAGAGATTCCCCCTCACGTTCCCCCTAAACTTCTCCCCTTTCACTCTGCTTTGTATCTCACCTATCCTCAGTGGAAAAAGCCTGTCTACATTGACTCTGTCAGGATCCGATAGCTCAGTGGTTCTAAATCTTCTTTGCACTCTTTCTATCTTATTGATATCCTTCCCTGTTGTTAGGTGATCAAAACTGCACACAATCCTCCAAATTTGGCCTCATCAATGTCTTATACAACTTTACCATAACAATCCAACTCTGGTACTTTGATTAATGTGCCAAAAGCTCTCTTTACAACCCTATCTATCTGTGATGCCACTTTTAGGGTATCACTCTGCTTCTTCCTGGATAACAGACCTGACCAATCCCTGTCCACCACCACCCTCCTCTACCTGGCAGAACGTGTCCTCGCCCTCAATAACTTCTCCTTTGACTCATCCTACTTTCTCCAAATCAACGGGCAGCCACGAGTACCCACATGGGTTCCAGTATGCCCATCTTTTTGTTGGCAAAAACAGAACACAAAAGTCTGCAGATACCGTGGTTGAAGTGAAAACTCAGTGCTGGAGAAACTCAGCAGGTCAAACAGTGAATTTTATGTAGCAAAGATAAAGATACATAATCAATGTTTCGGGCTTGAGTCCTACAATCAAGGTATGGGCAGGCTCCTGAACAAAATGGTGGGGGGGAATGGGCAGGGGGAGGAGCATGGTCCTACAGGTAGGAGGTAATAGGGGTATAAAGGAAGGAGGGTACATCAGCAGACAGGAGGGAGAAGGGTTGGCTCTGTAAATGGAGAGGAAAGGGGATGGAGAACTGGAGGAAAGAAGACAAGGAAGGGAGAGAGAACAGGCTAGCAGAAACCAGAGAAGTAGTGGTCAATACCACCTGGCTGGCAACGTGGAGTAATCCATGCAACAAGTGGGGGGGGGGACGGGACTCCTTCCTCCTCCCCTACCTTTGTTATTCAGGTGCCTGCCTGCTTTGACGAAGGGCTCAGGCCCAAAACTTTGTTTATGTATCTTCGCCTCCTATGGACATTGCGGAGTTCCTCCAGCATTTTTGTGTACTAATGACAGACCATCTGGCTGAAGTACTCACTTGTTTCTGGAGGTTTTCCTGCTCAGACTCAGCCATTACCCAACTTGTTTAGGGGACCTTCTCAGTCCCCGTTGTTTCCCCGAGGCCCTGACCTCCACCTCTCCCTCCTTTCCTCCCTCCCCACACTTTCTCTCAATACCCTTACCCTCTCCCACGATTTCTTGTCTTGTCCTGTCCTGAATTAAGCCCCCACCGCTCAATGACACCCCTCTTCTATCTCCCAACTCTCCCTCCTTGACCTCCTTCAACACCTCTCTCTCTCCTTCAACACCTCTCTCTCTCTCTCTCCTTCAACACCTCTCTCTCTCCTTCAACACCTCTCTCTCTCTCTCTCTCCTTCAACACCTCTCTCTCTCTCTCTCTCCTTCAACACCTCTCTCTCTCTCTCTCTCCTTCAACACCTCTCTCTCTCTCTCTCTCCTTCAACACCTCTCTCTCTCTCTCTCTCCTTCAACACCTCTCTCTCTCTCTCTCCTTCAACACCTCTCTCTCTCTCTCCTTCAACACCTCTCTCTCTCTCTCTCTCCTTCAACACCTCTCTCTCTCTCTCCTTCAACACCTCTCTCTCTCTCTCTCCTTCAACACCTCTCTCTCTCTCTCTCCTTCAACACCTCTCTCTCTCTCTCCTTCAACACCTCTCTCTCTCTCTCTCCTTCAACACCTCTCTCTCTCTCTCCTTCAACACCTCTCTCTCTCTCTCTCTCCTTCAACACCTCTCTCTCTCTCTCCTTCAACACCTCTCTCTCTCTCTCTCTCCTTCAACACCTCTCTCTCTCTCTCACTCCTTCAACACCTCTCTCTCTCTCTCTCTCCTTCAACACCTCTCTCTCTCTCTCTCTCCTTCAACACCTCTCTCTCTCTCTCTCTCCTTCAACACCTCTCTCTCTCTCTCCTTCAACACCTCTCTCTCTCTCTCCTTCAACACCTCTCTCTCTCTCTCCTTCAACACCTCTCTCTCTCTCTCTCTCCTTCAACACCTCTCTCTCTCTCTCCTTCAACACCTCTCTCTCTCCTTCAACACCTCTCTCTCTCTCTCTCTCCTTCAACACCTCTCTCTCTCTCTCCTTCAACACCTCTCTCTCTCTCTCCTTCAACACCTCTCTCTCTCTCTCTCTCCTTCAACACCTCTCTCTCTTTCTCCTTCAACACCTCTCTCTCTTTCTCCTTCAACACCTCTCTCTCTCCTTCAACACCTCTCTCTCTCTCTCTCCTTCAACACCTCTCTCTCTTTCTCCTTCAACACCTCTCTCTCTTTCTCCTTCAACACCTCTCTCTCTCCTTCAACACCTCTCTCTCTCTCTCTCTCCTTCAACACCTCTCTCTCTCTCTCTCTCCTTCAACACCTCTCTCTCTCTCTCTCTCCTTCAACACCTCTCTCTCTCTCTCTCTCCTTCAACACCTCTCTCTCTCTCTCTCTCCTTCAACACCTCTCTCTCTCTCTCTCTCCTTCAACACCTCTCTCTCTCTCTCCTTCAACACCTCTCTCTCTCTCTCTCTCCTTCAACACCTCTCTCTCTCTCTCCTTCAACACCTCTCTCTCTCTCTCTCTCCTTCAACACCTCTCTCTCTCTCTCTCCTTCAACACCTCTCTCTCTCTCTCTCCTTCAACACCTCTCTCTCTCTCTCTCCTTCAACACCTCTCTCTCTCTCTCTCCTTCAACACCTCTCTCTCTCTCTCTCTCCTTCAACACCTCTCTCTCTCTCTCTCCTTCAACACCTCTCTCTCTCTCTCTCCTTCAACACCTCTCTCTCTCTCTCCTTCAACACCTCTCTCTCTCTCTCTCCTTCAACACCTCTCTCTCTCTCTCTCCTTCAACACCTCTCTCTCTCTCTCTCCTTCAACACCTCTCTCTCTCTCTCTCCTTCAACACCTCTCTCTCTCTCTCTCTCCTTCAACACCTCTCTCTCTCTCTCCTTCAACACCTCTCTCTCTCTCTCTCCTTCAACACCTCTCTCTCTCTCTCTCTCCTTCAATGCCTCTCTCTCTTGACTGAACTTCCCTCCCTGGTCACCCCTCACCCCTCTCTCACACCCTTCTCCCCCCCCCCGTCCCTCCTTAACCCTCTCCCTCTGTCCCTCCTCTGCTGTATCTTTCTCTCCTCTCTAACCCTTATCCCTCACCTCTTCTCTCTATTCCTCTCCCCTTTTTTCTCTTTATCCCTCTTTTTACTCTCTCCTCCTTTCTATCCGTCTCCTCGCCCCCTCTCCACTCTCCCTCCCCCACGTCACGACCTTTGCATCAGTCGTTGCGCATGCGCCCGAAAGGCCCCGCCCCCCGCCATGCCAGCGATAGAGCGTATTCTCAGCGGGTCATGGGTCACCGCTCCCTGACGACATCCGCCGGAAGCCGCTGACGGGCGACCGCTCCCGCGGCCTGGACGCGCCGGAATTAAAGCCAAAAGGTACAAAATGAGCATAAAGTTTATACGTTCACAAAGTTCCCACCCCCACCCCCCACCCCCCACCCCCATCTCCCCCCACCCCCCATCCCCCACCCCACCCCATCCCCCCCCACCCCCCATCCCCCCCACCCCCCATCCCCCACCCCACCCCATCCCCCCCCACCCCCCATCCCCCCCACCCCACCCCATCCCCCCCCACCCCCCCCACCCCCCATCCCCCCCCACCCCCCATCCCCCCCACCCCACCCCATCCCCCCCACCCCACCCCATCCCCCCCCACCCCCCATGCCCCCCCACCCCCCACCCCCCATCCCCCCCCACCCCCCATCCCCCCCCACCCCCCACCCCCATCCCTCCCACCCCCCCACCCCCATCTCCCCCCACCCCCCACCCCACCCCATCCCCCCCCACCCCACCCCATCCCCCACCCCACCCCATCCCCCCCCACCCCACCCCATCCCCCCCCCACCACCCACCCCCACCCCCGGCCCCCACCCCACCACCACCCCACACCCCCAACCCCCACCCCCGGCCCAGCCCCCACCCCCATCCCCATCCCCCCCACCACACACCCCCCACCCCCGGCCCCCACCCCCCACCCCCCATCCCCCATCCCCCATCCCCCCCCACCCCCACCCCCCATCCCCCATCCCCCACCACCCCCACCCCCCACTCCCCCATCCCTCCCACCCCCCCACCCCCATCTCCCCCACCCCCCACCCCCCACCCCACCCCATCCCCCCCACCACCACCCCACACCCCCCACCCCCTCCCCCCACTCCCCACCTAAAAGGAAAGTTCACGTCCTTGTTTTGAGGCCATTGCTGTGAAACTGCACTTAAAAATTAATTCGTGCCACAAGAGAGAAAGAAAGAGCAAAGGACTAAACTAATCTCACCCCCCCCCCAACTCACCTCCTCCCCTCCCTCTAACTCACCTCCTCCCCTCCCTCTAACTCACCTCCTCCCCTCCCTCTAACTCACCTCCTCCCCTCCCTCTAACTCACCTCCTCCCCTCCCTCTAACTCACCTCCTCCCCTCCCTCTAACTCACCTCCTCCCCTCCCTCTAACTCACCTCCTCCCCTCCCTCTAACTCACCTCCTCCCCTCCCTCTAACTCACCTCCTCCCCTCCCTCTAACACCCCCTCCCCCTCCCTCCAACTCACCTCCTCCCCTCCCTCTAACTCACCTCCTCCCCTCCCTCTAACACCCCCTCCCCCTCCCTCCAACTCACCTCCTCCCCTCCCTCTAACTCACCTCCTCCCCTCCCTCTAACACCCCCTCCCCCTCCCTCTAATACCCCTCCCCCTCCCTCTAACTCACCCCCTCCCTCTAACTCACCCCCTCCCTCTAACTCACCCCCTCCCTCTAACTCACCCCCTCCCTCTAACTCACCCCTCCCCCTCCCTCTAACTCTCCCCTCCCCCTCCCTCTAACTCTCCCCTCCCCCTCCCTCTAACTCTCCCCTCCCCCTCCCTCTAACTCTCCCCTCCCCCTCCCTCTAACTCCCCCCTCCCTCTAACTCTTCCCGCTCCCCCTCCCTCTAACTCACCCCCTCCCCCTCCCGATAGAGGTTCGTCTGAGTCACAAGAAAAACCAAACAGAGCAATTAACGGACACAGTTCCAAGTTCATCTTAAAAATAGTTAGAAACATACAAAAAATAGGTGCAGGAGGTGGCCATTTGGCCCTTCAAGCCTACACCGCCATTCAATATGATCATGGCTGATCAGTACCCGGTTCCTGCCTTCTCCCCATACCTCTTGATCCCCTGAGCCACAAGGGCCAAATCTAACCAACTCTTAAATATTGACAAGGAACTGGCCTCAACGACTTCCTGTGGCAGTGAATTCCACTGATCCACCACCCTCCGAGAGAAGAAATTTTTCCTCATCTCAGTCCTAAAAAACTTTCCCCTTATCCTTAAACTGTGACCCCTGGTTCTTGTTTTTTTCCAGCACTGGAAACAACCTTCCTGGGTCTAGTCTGTCTAAACTCTTAAGAATTTTATATGTTTCTATAAGATCCCCCATCAATCTTCTAAATTCCAGAGAATACAACCCTAGTCTACCCAACCTTTTTTCCAGAAAAAATTTCTTTCTGGAATCTCTCTAAATTTGGGCATTGCCAAAATAGATAAATCAGAGAGGCTTCAAAAATTTTGCATTTCTCACAAAAAGGATCAATGTCTGCAATAAAAACATGATCATTTAAGTTTGGGCATACGAGTTCTGCGAACCACCTTAAATTGTAATAAGCAGTGCCTTGCACAAAATGAGGAATCATTAATCAAGCTGAGAGTAGAGACCAATCTTCTTCTGAAAATGTTCGTTCAAATCTCGTTCCCAATCGCTTAGGTTTTTCTTTGTTAATCCTTATTTGAATATCTTTGGCTTGGCTTCGCGGATGAAGATTTATGGAGGGGTAATGTCCACGTTAGCTGCAGGCTCGTTTGTGGCTGACAAGTCCGATGCGGGACAGGCAGACACGGTTGCAGCGGTTGCAGGGGAAACTTGGTTGGTTGGGGTTGGGTGTTGGGTTTTTCCTCCTTTGCCTTTTGTCAGTGAGGTGGGCTCTGCGGTCTTCTTCAAAGGAGGTTGCTGCCCGCCAAACTGTGAGGCGCCAAGATGCACGGTTTGAGGCGATATCAGCCCACTGGCGGTGGTCAATGTGGCAGGCACCAAGAGATTTCTTTAGGCAGTCCTTGTACCTCTTCTTTGGTGCACTTCTGTCACGGTGGCCAGTGGAGAGCTCGCCATATAACACGATCTTGGGAAGGCGATGGTCCTCCATTCTGGAGACGTGACCCATCCAGCGCAGCTGGATCTTTAGCAGCGTGGACTCGATGCTGAATATAACAGTCTAATAACAGGTCTGACATGGTTGCATTCATTATTTTTATGACTAGATGGAGTTATTACAACTAACTATTGATGTGAAGGTACACATGTTATTACTTATCCAGTTTTTCCCTCTCCCTTTGGGATGCATTTGCATATCATTTATTATGCTTATTATGTTAAACTCAATAAAAATATTTTAAAAAGGAAAAAAAAAGGAAGTAAGGCACTGTCTTTGGTTCATTGTCCATTCGGGATTCTGATGGCAGTGGGGAAGACGCTGTCCTTGTGCCGCTGGGTGCTTGTCTTTGGGCTCCTGTACTACCTTTCCCCCCCCCCCCCCAATGGTAGCAGAGTGAAGAGGTCAAGGCCTGGGTGGTGGGGGTCCTTGAGCATCGAGACTGCTTTCTTGAGACACCGCCTTTTGTAGATGTCCTCGAAAGAATGGAGAATGATGCCTGGGATAGCAGTGGCCGAGTGAACAAGCCTCTGTAGTCTTTTCCTGGCTTGTTATTAACACCTCTGCACCAGACAGCAATGATCTCTACAGTACCCTTATAGAAAGTTGAAAGTCTTTAATGACCTATCAAATCACCTCAAAATGTTTATGAAGTCTAGCAGCTGATGAGCCTTTTTAATAATTGCATCAACATAGAGTTACCAGGACAGATCCTCAGAGATATTGACACCCAGGATCTTGAAGCTTGTGAGCCTTGATTAAGGGGAGACCCTACCTGATTCATTAGATTGACTCTTGAGGAGATGATTAAATGCATGGAAGAGTATCATGCAATGGATGTAGTTTGGACATCAATAAGGGCATTACATAAATACATAAGAAATAGCTGCTGAAGGAAATCACCCAGTCTGTCAAGTCTTCTCTGGATTCGGCTCCACCTACACACCTTTCCCCCCCCCCCCCCCTCGATAATGCAAAAATCTATCTATAGCTTGAACACATTCAATAAGGCAGCCTCGATCACGACGTTGGGCAGGGAATTCTTCTGATTCACTGCTCTGGGAGAAGCAGTTCCTCCTCGTGTCCCAAATCTTGAAGCGATGTTCTCTTGTTCTAGTCTCATCTGCCGGTGAAAACAATCTCCCTGCTTCTACCTTTTTCTTAATTTTGTAAGTCAACTTTATTGTCATCGGATTACACAAGTGCAACTTGATGGAACAGCGTTCTCCAGTCCAAAACCCGCAGACACACAACCAGATGTAACACATACAGACAGACAATACATATGCAGGACAAGTATTTCATCTACACAAATAAATAAATATCGTTTCACGAGTGTGAGGTCTCGGGTGGTCAGTGTGATCAGTTCCTTTGGTTGTTCAGCGTTCTCACTGCCCGTGGGAAGAAGCTGTTCCTCAGCCTGGTGGGGCTGGCTCTGATCCTCCTGGACCTCTTCCCTTATGGTAGCAGTTGGAAGGTGCTGTGTGCGGGGTGGGAGGGGTCCTCCATGATTTTGTGTGCCCTCTTCAGACAATGATCCTGGTAGATCACATTGACTGGGGGTGCGGTGGGGGGGGGCGGGGTGGGGAGCAACTCCACTGATCCCCTCTGCCACTTATAGTCCTGTACTACACTGTGATACAGCCAGCCAGGATGCTCTCAATTCAGCTCCTATAGAAGGCTGACATAATGGTGGCCAGTAGCCTTGCCCACTTCTCTATAAGATACCCCTCCTTCTAAACTCCAATGAGTGTAGCCCCAAGCTACTGCTCATAAAATGACCCTTTCCCGTCTACAATCAACTTAGTGAATCAACCTTCGATAAGATCCCATGTGAGAGACCAAAGCTCAAGTTAAGAACCCATGGGATTCTCAGCATGTGGCTGAATTAGATCTGAACTTGGCTATGTAAGAGGAGTTGGAGGATAACAACGAGAAGTTGGAGGGGTAAAACATGAAGGTCTGCAGACACCGTGATTGAAGTAAAAACACAACGCTGGGGAAACTCAGCAAGTCAAACAGTCCTTTATAAAGCAAAGGTAAAGATACAGAACCAAAGTGTCGGGCATGGGCCCTTCAAAATGGTAGGGGGACATGGTCCCAAAGGAAGGAGCTAAGAGGTGGATAAGGAAGGGAGGGATGGCTCGATGAATGGAGAGGGAAGGGGGAAAGAAGGCAGGGGGAATGGAGGAAGAATGCAGAAACCTGAGAAGCTGACGTTAATGCCATCCATTTGGAGAGTTGCCCAGACGGAAAATCAGGGGGTGTTCCTCCAATTTATGGGTGGTCTTGGTGGGGCACAGTACACTAGGCCATGGACAGACACGTGAGCGTAGGAGTGGGGCGCAGAATTGAAATGGTGAGAGCTGGAGTGAGTCAGCAGATCAAGCAGCATCTGTGGAGTAATGGTCGGTCTGATGTTTCAGGTCGGGGCCTGGTTTCTGAGATTAGGTGATGATTGAGGGTTGTTTCTGCGATTTGATGTCTGTGATCAGTGGCAGTACCCTTGCTAGTTAGTAATTTCCAATGTGACTGTTGGGGGTAGAACCAGAATACTTGCAGTTGACATCACAATTAGAGTTCCACAGCATGCAAGCAGACCATTCAGCCCATCTTTCCCATGCTGACCTATCTGCTCTGCTCACATTTTAGAGTAGATATGGCAAAGTTGTTTCCCATGGTGGGAGAGTCGAGGACAGTTTTTCAACCTTTTTCTTTCCACACACCTAACTCCTTAAGTAATCCCTTACTAACCATAGAGCATCTTTGACATCCTAAGCCATAGGATGTCTGAATAGTCAGGGTATCAAAGGTTATGGGGAGAAGATAGGGGAGTGAGGTTAGGCTCATGGTGGAGTGGACTTGATGGGCTGAATGGCCCCCTTCTGCTCCTATAGCATAGGGTCTTATGTACTCCACCTTCAAAGTATGACCTTCCAAAATGCATCACCTTACACTTACCCGGATTGAACTCCATCTGGCACTTCGCCGCCCAATTCTGCATCCTGTTGTAAACTCCATCAATCTTTTCTAAACCTTTCCAATGCTTTTTGAATGTTACAGTGGTCTCTTCTACCACTTCCTGTGATGATGACACCACGGTTGTCAGCAGAATCATAAACGGTAATGAGGAAGTGTACAGGAGGGAGATAGGTCAGCTTGTTGAGAAGTGTCACGTCAACATTTAGCAAAACACTCAATGTTAACAAAACCAAGGAGATGATTGTGGACTTCAAGAGGAAGTCAGGGGAACACGATCCAGTCCTCATCGAGGGCTCAGTAATGGAGAGGGTCATAAACTTCAAATTTCCAACATCTGTCCTGGAGCCTCCATGTTGATGCAATCATGAAGAATATTTGCCAGCGGCTTTACTTCATGAGATGTTTGAGGAGATTCGGTACGTCACCGAAAACTCTCAAACTTCTACAGGTGTACTGTGGAGAGCATTCTGGCTGGTTGCATCACTGGTGGGTGTGGAAGTGCCAATGCTCAGGACAAGAGAAAAAACCCCCAGAGGGTTGTTAACTCTGCCTGCGACATCACAGGCACCAGACTTCACTCCATCGAGGACGTCTACATGAGGCCTCATCGAGGAGGTCTACATGAGGCCTCTATCCTCAAGGACCCCCCACCACCAAGGCCATGACCTCTTCACTCTGCTACCATTGGGAAAAGGTTCAGGAACCTGAAGACAAGAACTCAGCAGCACAAGGACAGCTTCTTCCCCTCTGCCATAAGATTCTTGAATGATCGATGAACCCCAGACACTGCCTCACTTTGACTTTTCTTGCACTTTTGAAAAATTGTTGTAAGGTGGTTTATCTAAATGTTTGCTCTGTGATCCTGTACAAAACATCAAATTTTGTGACTGGTTCCTAACAATAAATTCAGTTCTGACAGCTTGTCTGTATGCCCAGAATCATCTGTGCAAAGGTGCCCCTCTGGTTTTTGACTTCTACCCCTCAGGGAAAATAGCTATGATATTTTACCTTAACTGTGTTGCTCATTATTTTAAAAACTTCTCAGATCCCCCCCTTAGCCTCCTACACTTCAGGAAGTACAGTCCCAGACTATCCAACGACGCCTTATAATTCAAGCCCATTAGACCCAGTAACATTAATTTTTTTTAAAACTTTCGACGTATAGCACGGTAACAGGCCCTTACAGCTCAAATACCCCAATTAACCTACGTCTTTGATTCATTAATCTTTTTACACCCTTTTCAGCTTAATGATATCCTTCCTATTGCTGTGTACCTCAAATATTCCTTCCTTTATCGTACTCTACTCAAGTTATAGAATAGAACAGCAAAGTACAGGCCTTTCGACCCTCGATGTTGTGCTGACCCATATGTTCCTTAAAAAAAGTACTAAACCCTCCCTATGCTGTAACCCTCAGTTTTTTCTTTCATCCATGCGTCTGTATTATGTCTCCTAAATGTTTCAGCCTTCACCACCATCCCCAGCAAGACATTCCAGACTCCAACTCTCTGTGTATATAAAAAAAAACCAAAAACCTACCCCTGACGTCTCCCCTAAATTTCCCTCCCTTCACTTTGTACAGACGTCCTCTGGTGTTTTCTGATCCTGCCCTAGGAAACGGGTGCTGGCTGCCCACCCTGTCTATGCCTCTCATAATCTTGTAGACCTCTATTAGTCTCCTCTCATCCTTCTACGCTTCAAAATGAAAAGTCCCAGTTCTGCTAACCTTGCTTCATAAGACAGGTTTTCCAATCCAGGCAACATCCTGGTCAATCTCCTCTATACCTGTCCACAGCTTCCACATCCTTCCTGTAATGAGGTGACCAGAACTGATTACAATACTCCAAGTGTGGTCTCATCAGAGATTTGTAGAGTTACAACAGGACCTCTCTATTCCTGAATTCAATCCCCCTAATTATGAATCCCAGCATCCCATAGGCCTTCTTAACTAACCTATCGATCTGTGCGGCGACCATGAGGGATGTATGGATTTGAACCCCAAGGTCCCTCTGTTCATCCACACTCTTAAGTAACCGACTGTTAACTCTATAGACGGGGGTCTGATAGTAGACAGGGTCTGACGGTAGATGGGGGTCTTGATTGTAGATATAGAAAGGGGTCTGACTGTAGACAAGATTTTGACTGTACAGGGTCTGACTGTAAACAGATCTGACTGTAGATGGAGGCTTACTGTAGATGGGGTGACTGTAGACAGGGTCTGACAATAGATCGGGATCTGATTGTAGACGGGGTCTAACTTTAATCTCCATCACCAGGTTTGAGATAACAAAACTGCCGTAGATTTCTGACCTTCCTGTGTTTCAACAAGTGTAGCGTGTAAATATCTTCCGGTTTAAGGACTATCAGCTGTGGCCAGTGAGGAGGCCTTGTGTTTGTTTCATCATGAACAACATCCGGGATTCTGTGCGAGTTCACAGCCCACATAACCCCCCCCACCGCACCCCCACACACACATACACAATGCAGGTGATGTTGGCCGAAGTGATCATTGGGTTAATTATACGGTCTGCCGGCGAAGTCGGACACCGGCAACGCTGTGACCACTGGCAGAATTCTGTCTTTGGAGGGTTAGTTAACATCTCTGGGCGTGTGCCCCTTCTCCTGAAGGCTACCAGCTCAGAATTTCATTTGCTCATCACACAGCTGCTCAACCGCTGACACTTTGTTGAATTGTTTGTTTGCCTTCCGTAGAACATCACAGTACAGGCCCTTCGGCCCATAATGATGTGCCAACTATGTAAACCCACTCCACAACAATCTCACCCTTCCCTCCCTCACACCCATAACCCTCTATTTCTCTTGCATCCATGTGCCCTAGTCTTTCAAATGCCCCCATGTTGTGCTGACCTATATATTCCTACCAGAAAAAAACTAAACCCTTCGTACCTCATAACCCTCTATTCTAATTTCATCCATGTGCCTGTTTTGAACTTTAGAACATTACAGCACAGGAACAGGCCCTTCGGCTTTCTAGTCTGTGCCAAACCATTTTTCCGCCTTGTCCCACTGACCTGCACCCAGTCCATAATACCTCCATACCTCTCATAGGAACATAGAAAGTAGGGACAGGAGTAGGCCAAAAATGGCCCATCGAGCCTGCTCCGCCATTCAATACGATCATGGCTGATCTCATTTATGACCTAACTCCACCTACCTGCCTTCTCCCCATATCCCCTAATTCCTATATCATGTAAAAATTTATCTAACCGAATTTTAAATATGTTTAATGAGGCAGCCTCAACCACTTACCTGGTTAGAGAATTCCAAACATTCACTACTCTCTGGGAAAAACTATTTTTCCTCATCTCTCTCCTAAATCTACTCCCCCGAATCTTGAGACTGTGTCCTCTCATTTTAGTTTCCCCGGCCAGCTCAAAAAACCTGCCTACATCTATCCGATCCATACCCTTCATAATCCTATATGTTTCTATAAGATCTCCTCTCATTCTTCTGAACTCGAGCGAATACAATCCTAGACGATTTAATCTTTCATCATAAGTCAACCCCTTCATCCCAGGGATCAACCTAGTAAACCTCCTCTGGACCGTCTCCAAAGCCAGTATATCCTTCCTCAAATATGGAGACCAGAACTGGACTCAGTACTCCAGGTGCGGTCTCACCAGTACCTTATACAGTTGCAACATGACCTCCCTCCTCCTGAATTCAATTCCTCTCGCGATGAAGGCCAACATTCCATTTTCCTTCTTAATAACCTGCTGCACCTGCAACCTAACTTTTTGCGATTCATGCACAAGCCCTCCCAAGTCCCTCTGCACAACCGCATGCTGTAGTTTTCACCCTTTAAATAATATTCAGCTCTTTTATTTTTCTTGCCAAAGTGGATCACCTCACACTTACTAACATTGTACTCCATCTGCCAGACCTTTGCCCACTCATCCAGCTTAACTCTATCCCTCTGCAGACTCTCCACACCCTCATTACAATTTGCTCTTCCACTCAATTTGGTGTCATCCGCAAACTTGGCTGCACCACATTTTGTCCCCTCCTCCAAGTCATCAATGTAAATGATGAACAGTTGTGGGCCTAACACCGACCCCTGCGGCACCCCACTTACCACTCTCTGCCAACCTGAAAAACTCCCACTTATCCCGACTCTCTTCCTCCTGTCAGACAACCAATTTTCAATCCAGGCCAATCGACTTTTTCGGACTCCACTTTCCTGTAACTTACTGAGAAGTCTCTTGTGCGGCACCTTATCAAACGCTTTCTGGAAATCCAAATATATTACATCAACCTGTTCCCCTCTAGCCACTGCACCCATTATATCCTCAAAGAATCCTAACAAGTTTGTCAAACAAGATCTCCCATCCATGTACCTGTCCAAATTCTTCTTAAATGCTCAAATTGAGCCCCCATTCACTCTCTGTGAAGTTCCTCCTGAACTTTTCCCTTTTCACCTTTAACCCATGTCCTCTGGTTTGTATCTCACTGACCCTCAGTGGAAAAAGCTTGTCTATATTTACTCTGTCTGTCCCCCTCATAATTTTAAATACCTCCATCAAATCTTCCTCATTCTTCTACACTCCAGGGAATAAAGTCCTAACCTGTTTAACCTTTCCCTGTAAGTCTGGGCAACATCCCAGTAAATCTCCTCTGCACTTTTTCAATTTTACTGATATCTTTCCTGTAGTCAGATGACCAAAACTAAGAGCTTCTTAAATGCCCTTAATGTTTCAGCCTCCACCACCTCCCATGACAAGGCCTTCCAGGCACCCACAACTCTCTGAAAAGGAAATGACCTCTGTTGTCTCCCCTTCACTTTGTACACATGTCCTCTGGTGTCTGCTGATCCTGCCCTGGGAAGCAGGTGCTGGCTGTCCATCCTCTCAGATTCTTGTAGACCTCTATTAAGTCACCTCTTACGCTCCAAAGAGAAAAGTCCCAGCTCTGCTAACCTTGCCCCATAAGACTTGTTTCCCAATCCAAGCAACGTTCTGGTGAATCTCCTCTGCACCCTCTCCATAGCTTTCACATCTTTCCTGCAGTTCTGCTTTTGTTTCTGGTTTGCCCCACCTGCCAAGCATATTGGGCTTACTAATACCCTGCTTGAACCCTTTCCTGGAATTTATATATCCCTCAAGGACTGCATCTGATTTTCTAAACCCCACCTGTGCTTTCTTTCTCTTTTTGACTAAATTCACAACCACTCTTGTCCTCCAAATGTTCTCTCACCTTGCCACCCCACCCCTTCCTCCTCTCTGTAACATGGTGGGCCTGAACTCAGATCATGGCTCTTTATTAAAAATGATATGGATGTCCCATTTAACACCTCCAGGAACCTTTTTAATAATATTGTAAATTGCCCTCCCCCTATTCATGGATCTTCAAACAATACAGCACAGGAACACGGCCTTTCGTCCATGATGTCTGTGCCAACCATGATGCCATGAATATGAATATCATGTGTTTACCTAACAACCTCTTTACTGTCAGACAGAACATAGAACATTCAGCACAGTACAGACCCTTCAGCCCACAATATTGTGCCGACCTATGTAAATTTACCTCAAACCCATAACCCTCTATTTTTCTTACATCCCTGTGTCTATTTATGTACATATATTATATATAAAAGTACATTTTTGGGGGAATTAGGGTATCAAAGGATTTGGGGAAAAGGCTGGAACTTGGAACTAGATGTGAAAACAGTTCAGCTCAGGGTGGATTTGCGGAGCAGACTCGATGGGCTGAATGGCCTACTTCTGTTCCTTTATCTTGTGAATGATTTTCTCGGTTACAGGATACCGTTCATCAATCTCGCAGCATGTGGGAAGAATTTATTTCCCAATGAAACACTAAAGTCTGCAGACATGATGATTGTAGGAAATACTTGGAAATGCTGCAGGAATTCAGCAGGTCTGGCTGTGTTACGTTGAAGAAGGGCTCAGTCCAAAACGTTGGTGATACATCTTTACCTCCTATGGACGCTGCAAGACCTGCTGAGTTTCTCTAACATTTCTGTGTGGTTTACTAAAGCTATTCCCCAGCCTGGCCGTCCTGACTTTGATGCTCCTGTACCTCCTTCCTGATGGCAGTGGGTCAAAGATCCTGTGTACTGGATGGAAAGGGTCCTCAATAATTCCTTGAGGCCTATTTAAGCAACGCTCCCATTAAATGTCGTCTGTTGAGGAACAGTGATCTTGTTGGCTGTTTTGATCATCCTCTGTACAGATATCCGGATCGGTCCTTTGCATCTACCGTCCCCCACACAGTGATGGAGCCGGACAGGACACTCTCAATTGTGCTCTTGTGAAAAGTTGTCAAGGAGGGGGCCAGTATCCTTGCCCTCCTCAACCTCCTTGGGAAGTGCTGCCCCTTCCAGATGAATGAGGTTTGGGTTGTACTTTATATGCACGGCAAGAAACTTTCCCTGCTCTCTATTTGTATACACAGTAAAACCCCCGATATCTGGAATTCAAGCAACTGGCAAAAAAAATTGCAGAAAATAAATAGATAAAAAATATGGAAGTTTAAAATTGGCGCACCTTGCCGTTAGTTTGCTATTCACACAACACGCAATTTCAACCTAACGGAAAATTTGCTTATCCGGCATGTACCAATCCCCATAGGTGCCGGATACCAGGGGTTTTACTGTATTTGATAAACAGCCGTGCACATTGTTGCCAGTGGCCACGGATAGAGCGTCACTCCACGACAAGCGTGCAAAACAAATCGCAGATTCAGATTTCCGATTTATTGTCAGAGTATGTGCATGACATCACATACAACCCTGACATTCTTCTTCCTGCAGGCCAGGCAGAATTTCCATTATTGCATTATTGGTAATGCAATAAATGTAAACAAATAAAGATAACAAATGTAAACAAACTGACAATACAGAGAGAACAAAAAGAAAATCAATAAAGTTCACAAGTAAGAGTCCTTAAGTGAGTCCCTGATTGAGTTTGTCGTTGAGGAGTCTGATGGTGGAGGGGGAGCAGCTGTTCCAGGACCTGGTGGTGCGAGTCTTGTGGCACTAACACCTCTTTCCTGATGGCAGCAGTGAGAACAGAGCGTGTGCTGGGTGGGGTGGATACTTGATGATCGCTGCTGCTCTCCGACGGCAGCGTTCTCTGTAGATACTTTGCCTGTGATGTCCTGGGCTGTGTCCACTACCTTTGGAGGGCTTTACACTTGAGGGTATTGGTGTCCCCATAGCAGACCGTGATGCAGCTGGTCAGCATATTTTCCAGCACACCTCCATATAAATTTATCAGGGTTTCAAGATTCAATTTATTGCCTTTGTAATAAAACAGGTCATATTATACAAAATCGCTGTTGCCTGCTGTAAGGCAGACAGATTCGCTACCAGCAGAAATTCCTGAAGCGCCTCTTACAGTCAGAAAGAGAGAAGCAACAGAGAGTCCCCTCAGAGTCACCGAGTGTCCGTGAATTTGCTTCCAGAGCTTCTGCAGCCTCCACAGCCACACGGAGTCCAGTCCAAACCATTGGCAACCTGAGCTCCGGATCTTAACCTCCAACATGGTCAGGGACCCTTCGGCGCCCTCTCGATCCCAGTTCCGATATCTGGTACCTCTTCAGCCAGTTTCAAGCTAGTCTCCAGCAGTCTAGAGTCTGGCGTGAGTCTCCCGACGGCAGCCCCCAGCCTCTGTGGGTTCCTTGTCTCGAGCCACCAGCAGCCCACCGCAGGCATTGGTCTTCCAGCCACAGAGCCCCCTCGCTGTCCGCTGCCATGGTCACCGTCCCATGGGTTGTCTCCTCTTTCTCAGGGCATGGTCTCCCCATTTTCTGATGCCCTGCACCAGTCCTCTGCTCCCCTGGAGTCTGCATCCCAGTCTGGTGCCGATCATGGGCACTGATATTTTATGCGCAGATCCCGCGGCCACGGGATTTTAAATAAAACTGCCGTCGGCTCCTTTAACGGGCCGTTCAAAGCCTGTGTGGAGCTGATGGAAGTTGACCAGGTAGTTGGACTCTGTTGGAGTACTATAGCTTTCCTCCCTCGCTCCCCGAGGGTCTTCGCCAGAGGCAGAGCTGCCATTACAGTGGTTCCGGCAACACCTGATGTCATACCAAACCTCCGCAAATTCCTGAGGAAGTAGAGATGCTGATGTGGTTTCTTAATTTGTATGTTGGGTCCAGGAAAGGTTCTCCAAGATGGTGACTCCCAAGAGCTTAACCCAACGAAGTGGGTGCCCCCCCCCCCGCCCACTTGCTTCTCCTGCAGAATGTACTTCTCGTGCCAGCTAAATATGAGCAGGTCACGCAGCAACCACGGAACGTGGAGGGTGACCAACTTTTTGGGCCCAGGCATTCTCCAAGGATGAGGAAAAACAGGCAGGGGCCTGAATAAAAAGGTGGATGAAAGGGCAGATAGAGAAACAGAGGAACAGAGGCCAACTGGTAAGAGGTTGGATAGAGGTGGGAGGGGAGAAGAGAAAAAAGCTGAGGTGATAGGGACAGGTGCCTCTGAATGGAGAGGGAAGGGGCTGGAGGCAAGCCGAGAAGGGTAGAGAAAGAGAGAGGTGGGCTGGGTTTTACTGTATATACAAATAGAGAGGGGGGGGAAAGAGGATAAGAGAGAGCTGTCAGTGTTTAGGATCCTCAAGGATCCCCATCACCACCCATTTCACTCTGCTACCATCGGGGAAGAGGTACAGGAGTGGAAAGACAAGCACTCAGCGGCACAAGGACAGCTTCTTCCCCCCCCGCCATCAGATTCTTGAATGACCAGTGAACCAGACACTTCCTCACTTTGACTTTTCGTGCACTATTTTTAATTATTTTCGGAAAATGGTTTATGAAATGTTTGCACTGTGATTCTGCCACAAAACAATGAATTTCATGACTTGTTCATGACAAATTTGGATTCTGAAAGGTGAGATAGAGGAAGCGAGAGATTGCAGGGGTGGAGGAAAGGAGAGGGGAATGGACGAAGAGAGAGAAAGAGGACTGAAGGAAAGGGATAGAGGAAGAGAGAGAACGCAGGGGTGGAGGAAAGGAGAGGGGAATGGATGAAGAGAGAGAAAGAGGACTGGAGGAAAGGAAAGAGGGATAGAGGAAGAGAGAATGCAGGGGTGGAGGAAAGGAGAGGAGAATGGACAAAGAAAGAGGACTGAAGAAAAGGGATAGAAGAAGAGAGAGAACGCAGGGGTGGAGGAAAGGAGAGGAAAATGGACGAAGAGGAATAAAGGACTGGAGGAAAGGAAAGAGGGATAGAGGAAGAGAGAGAATGCAGGGGTGGAAGAAAGGAGGGGGGAATGGACGAAGAGAGAGAATGGATGGGGGGAAAGGAAAGAGGGATAGAGGAAGAGAGAACGCAGGGGTGGAGGAAAGAAGAGGGGAATGGATGAAGAGAGAGAGAAAGAGGATGAAGGAAAGAAAAGAGGGATAGAGGAAGAGAGAGAACGCAGGGGTGGAGGAAAGGAAAGAGGAATGGACGAAGAGAGAGAAAGAGGACTGGAGGAAAGGAAAGAGGGATAGAGGAAGAGAGAGAACGCAGGGGTGGAGGAAAGGAGAGGGGAATGGATGAAGAGAGAGAAAGAGGACTGGAGGAAAGGAAAGAGGGATAGAGGAAGAGAGAATGCAGGGGTGGAGGAAAGGAGAGGAGAATGGACAAAGAAAGAGGACTGAAGAAAAGGGATAGAGGAAGAGAGAGAACGCAGGGGTGGAGGAAAGGAGAGGAAAATGGACGAAGAGGAAGAAAGGACTGGAGGAAAGGAAAGAGGGATAGAGGAAGAGAGAGAATGCAGGGGTGGAGGAAAGGAGAGGGGAATGGACGAAGAGAGAGAATGGATGGGAGGAAAGGAAAGGGATAGAGGAAGAGAGAACGCAGGGGTGGAGGGAAGAAGAGGGGAATGGATGAAGAGAGAGAGAAAGAGGATGGAGGAAAGGAAAGAGGGATAGAGGAAGAGAGAGAATGCAGGGGTGGAGGAAAGGAGAGGAGAATGGACAAAGAAAGAGGACTGAAGAAAAGGGATAGAGGAAGAGAGAGAACGCAGGGGTGGAGGAAAGGAGAGGAAAATGGACGAAGAGGAAGAAAGGACTGGAGGAAAGGAAAGAGGGATAGAGGAAGAGAGAGAATGCAGGGGTGGAGGAAAGGAGAGGGGAATGGACGAAGAGAGAGAATGGATGGGAGGAAAGGAAAGGGATAGAGGAAGAGAGAACGCAGGGGTGGAGGGAAGAAGAGGGGAATGGATGAAGAGAGAGAGAAAGAGGATGGAGGAAAGGAAAGAGGGATAGAGGAAGAGAGAGAATGCAGGGGTGGAGGAAAGGAAAGAGGAATGGACGAAGAGAGAGAAAGAGGACTGGAAGAAAGGAAAGAGGGATAGAGGAAGAGAGAGAAAGCAGGGGTGGAGGAAAGGAGAGGGGAATGGAGGAAGAGGAAGAAAGGACTGGAGGAAAGGAAAGGGATAGAGGAAGAGAGAATGCAGGGGTGGAGGAAAGGAGAGGGAAATGGACGAAGAGGAAGAAAGGACTGGAGGAAAGGGATAGAGGAAGAGAGAGAGACAGCTGGAGGAAGGGGAGGGATGGAGGAAGACAGGGCTGTGAGTGACGGCGCATGCGCGCTCCGCCCTGGGGAATCTGCCCCCGTGCGCGGAATCCCCGCCTGTTACATTGTTGCGCCGCAGTCACGCGCTCTGGGACGGCCTGGCGGGGGAACCCCGGCGCTGCCTTGTATCCAGGAGGGGAACCCCGGGCGCTGCCTTGTATCCAGGAGGGGAACCCCGGGCGCTGCACCTCCCTGTATCCAGGTACGCTGCCGCCCAATACTGCGCACATCTGCTGGCAAGGGCAACATTGCATCGCCACCAAGTTGTGTTTCAGTGCAAACTTGGATTGCATTTGAATCTCATTTTGGGCGCTTGCATGACAGCCCAGTTCTGTTCAGCTCGCAGCCTCTTGAAGGCGAGGGTGCGTTAGGTTCTCGTCCCGTCGCGGCCGCCTCGGGGGTGTAGACTGAGGGCGACCTGGTTCGTGGGCTGGCTCGCAAACTTTGGAGAAGGCAGAGGTGGAGTTTGCAAGTCCAGGACCTTGCAAATGTACTTCTTGCAGAGCGTGGAAGTTACTGCACAGACTTGCGACCCTGCAGTGAGAGATTGTGTGCACACTGGGCTGGACCCCCTGGCCCCCTGGCCCTGAACCCCTCCGGCCTTGTTGACTCAGTAATATGGGGGGAATGAGTAAAGCAATTCATGAAGTCGTGTTGTATCTTGATGAAGGGCTCCAGCCCGAAACGTTGCTTCTCTTTCGTTATCTTTGCTCTATAAAGGACACTGACCTGCTGAGTTTCTCCAGGATTGTGAGTCTTTACTCGTTTAAACCAGGTCTTTGCCAGCACTTCCAAATATTCTGGTGGTTTTGCACTTTGTAAGTTCCTTGAGGGCAGGTTGAAAGCCTTGTCCGGTTGTGCGTGACTGCTCTGTTGTATCAGGACACTGTCAGTCAAACAAGGGCGGTGCGACAGGAACAGGCCCTTCGGCCCTCGATGTTCTGCCGGCCTATATATACCTACCCAAAAAAACCCTTCTTACCTCATAACCCTCTATTTATCTTACAAACACCCACAACTGATTCCCTATAACCAGCCATTTCAGTGTCTTGCTGAAGAAACTTGCCCCCTCAGGGTTTTCCAGAAGTTAACCTCTTTCTTTCAGGTCACCCCAGAGTTCCTTCTTGTTTCCCTTATATCAAGTGAAACATTAGGCAGCCGGTCCTCTCCTCTTGGATGGACCACAAGGGCTTTGACCAGGTTGAACTCAGAACTCACAAACCGTCTTCAAAATGGGGGTTTTCCCACAAGTTTGTCGACTTGTCCTGTTCTAGTCCCAAATGCTCCTGCTGAACAGTAGAACTGAATTCTCTCTCTCTCTTTCTCTCAGAGAAAACCACATGACCCTCCTAGAACAGCCAACTGCATTCAGACAGACACAGACTATGGAACTGGACCTAATCTCCTGAGACCATTCATCTGTTGCTTTCCAAAATAATAATCCGTTACTCCACATCATGCCCAATTAACACCTACGTGTGAAGTCCTTCAGCAAAGCAGTTTCCATTGTCTTTACAAAGTCATTGGGAGCCTGGACTGTCTGGCTTGAGCAGAGCTCTGGCATTTTAAATGAGATCTGTGTTGTGAAGTGTTTGTTTGTGACCTACACTAAATAACCTATCATAATTTATCTTCTTTAAAACCTATTGTAATGGGAATATATATTTGGGAGATAATTGATAAAATTAGAGTAGGTTGCATACATACACACATTTTAAAACAGATCTTAATTGAAATACTGAAGAATTCATATTCAGTAACATTACAGAAACTATGGAGAATGCTATGCACATTTCACAAGTAGGTGTTAATTGAAATTGTCATCAAATGAATCACCTCGAGACCAGTCATCAGTGTTGAACATTTTTACAAGGCTTCTGACCTTTCTGCAAAGTGGGGGGGTTTACAAGTGCGAGAGTCACATGGGCTTTTTAGCAGTTGAAAGATTAAGAGGGAGAGAGGCTGAACAGTCACAGCTGAAGCAAGCAGGAAACTTGTTGGAATTGAAACAGAAAGCTCCAGAGCAGTGGATGGCTGGAAGTGTTATCTGTTTGATGTTTCTCTTGGAATAAGAGGAACACAAAGGGACTCTGTGGTAGCCTGAAAGAAAGAGGTTATCATCTGGAGAACCCTGATGGGGCAAGTTTCATCAGCGAGACATTGAGGCGACTAATGGTGGTACCTCAGTTGTGGAAATCCTGGAACAACAAATCTCTCTCTGCAAACCTCCAAAGAACCTTCCTGAGTGGCAAACATTTACCTTTCGAGCACCAAAGCCTGGTGAACTTTATTCATGTTAAATTTTGTGCACAGTCTAAGAATTGCCTATACAACCAGTGAATTTGGAAGAATGAGACGTGAGATTGAACTGTGAACCCAAGAACTTTTCTTAGATTTCCACACACGTGCGCTTAGAATTAGAAGGGGGTTAATTTGGGTTAGTTAAGTTAATAGAGATAAGTTAAAGTTTGATTCTGTTTTCATGTTTAAAGATATTTAAAAATAACTTTAAGTAACTCTTTGTCGTGGTAAATATCTATTGCTGCTGAGTTTCGGGGTCCTTTGGGCTCGTAACAATATAAAAATAACATAATCTGTCACAATTCTAACTATCCTGAGGTTGAATGGCAGCTGAGAAAATACGGGAAAATGTTTAAAAAATTTCCTTCCAATAGTGATCTAATGCTGAACAGGACTAGAACATCTGAAATAAGGAAGCAATCCCGTTATGACGACTGTCATATAAAGGGTTGATAGTAGGAAAAATCTGAGCTAATTTATCTTTGGATAAATGTGCTCTATGTACAATCTTGAATAAATGAATGACGTGCATAAATGGAAGAGGAATGGACCAATTTCAAACACTTGGTCCATATATCCCAAGCACTCTTAATTTTATTCATAGAAATTTTATTCATATTCCATACAGGAATCTATTAAACCCTTTTGACAAGGATTTAACCTAAAAAAAAGTCAATACTGTAGAGGCCCACTAATCGGGACACAACCCAGTACAAGATGGCTGACGAACTTGGTGACTCCGCAGATCCCGCGGGAGCCAACAACCTTCATCTCAGGTGACCACCAGCATGGCAGGAAGCAACAAGCAACGGCAGGAACACCGACCAATCCGAGGCCGGCGCTGCTGTGATGTTACTCTGGTTGTCAGCAGCGAGGAGAGAATATAAGCAGAGCTGGCAGTAAACTAGACTTCGACTTCTTGGGTGTGCGTCATTCTTTCCACACATTGTGACAGCATGCATGCTACGTTGGTGACCCTGGCAGTCCAACCTCAGGTTGGACCCGGAGATGATGGAACAAGCGGCTTTTCACGTGGTTTCGTTGAAGCTGCCAAAGTTCTGGGCTACACAGCCACACGTGTAGTTCGAACAGGCCAAAGCCCAGTTCCATCTTCGATAGGTCAATGCTGACACCACACGTTACTACTGTTCTACGTGGTGAGCTCGCTCAACCAGGATACGGCAGCGAGGGTTGTCAACTTTCTGCAGCAGCTTCCAGAACAAGGCAAATACGATGTCCTCAAGAAGCTATTAACCTGCATTTTTGGGCTCTCAGGTGTGGCACGCTGCCCAATTGTTGCCTATGGACGGTTTGGGGGACAGCGTCCCATCCGGCCTCATGAGCGAGATGCTCGCCCTTGCTGAGGGACACAGGCTGTGCCTGCTCTTCGAGCAGATTTTCCTGGAGCAGCTGGCCAAGGATATTCACTCTTGTTTGCCATTGAGGACTTCAGCGACCCCAGGAAAGTCGCAGCCTGGGCGGATGTTCTCTGGAGAGTGAGGAAAGAAACCAGCGCCTTGTTGGAACAGATTGCTTGGCCTTGCACACAGCCGGCAACAAGCCACAGCAAACAGAGAAGAAAGTGGACCCCCTGATCCTACACTATTGCTACTATCAATGATGGGGTGCAGGGCCCATCAATGCCGCCCACCCTGCGTGTTTAAGCGAAACGCCACAGCCAGCCATTGTTTTATAGAATTCTATTGGGAGTCCATCCTCTCCAGGTGTTTTATTGTTCAGCAGCTTTCTTAATATATCCTGTATTTCCTCTATTTCAAATGGTTTTATCAATTTGATTTGCTCCTCTTCTTGCAATTTTGGTAGTTCAATTTTAGCTAGAAACTCATCTATTTTGTCTTCTTTCCCTTGGTTCACAGTTCGATATAATTGCTCGTAGAATTCTTTGAAGTTTTCATTGATCTCCGTTGGGTTATATATAATTTGTTTGTCCTTTTTCTTTGATGCCAATACCGTTCTTTTAGTTTGTTCTGTCTTAAGCTGCCAAGCTAGTATTTTGAGCGTTTTTTCTCCTAGCTCATAATACTTCTGCTTTGTCTTCATTATGTTCTTCTCCACCTTGTATGTTTGTAGTGTTTCATATTTTATTTTTTTGTCCTCCAATTCTCTTCTTTTTGTTGTATCTTCCCTTGTTGCTAATTCTTTTTCTGTACTTACTATCTCCCTTTCCAGCTGTTCTATTTCCCGATTGTGGTCCTTCTTCATCTTAGTTACATAACTTATTATCTGCCCTCTGATGAAGGCTTTCATTGCATCCCATAATATAAATTTCACTGATTCCGTATTTATTTCAAAGTACATTTTAATTTGGCGCTCAATGAATTCTCTAAAATCCTGTCTTTTAAGTAGCATGGAGTTTAACCTCCATCTATACATTCTTGGTGGGATGTCCTCCAGTTCTATTGCTAATAACAGGGGTGAATGATCAGATAGCAATCTAGCTTTATATTCCGTTTTCCTAACTCTCCCTTGGATATGGGCTGACAACAGGAACAAGTCAATCCTGAGTATGTCTACTCGAATAATATGAGTATTCCTTCTCCTTTGGAGTTGTCACCTCCATATATCCAAAAGTTGCATTTCCTGCATCGATTTAATCATAAATTTGGCTCTTTCTGCTAGTCTTTTTTCCAGTTTTATCCATCTTTGAGTCCAAATTAAGGTTAAAATCCCCTTCTATCAGTATATTCCCCTGCGTATCTGCAATCTTCAAAAAGGTATCTTGCATAAATTTTTGGTCCTCTTCATTAGATGCATATACATTGAGCAAATTCCAGAATTCTGAATATATCTGTCACTTTATCATTACATACCTCCCTGCTGGATCTATTATTTCCTCCTCTATTTTGATTGGTACATTTTTATTGATTAATAAAGCCACTCCTCTGGCTTTTGAATTATATGATGCTGCCGCTACGTGCCCTACCCAGTCTCTCTTTAATTTATTATGTTCCATTTCAGTTAGATGCATTTCCTGCACAAATGCTATATCTATTTTTTCTTTCTTCAGTAAATTTAACAGCCTCTTCCTTTTGATTTGGTTATGTATTCCATTAATATTTATAGTCATATAGTTCAACATGGCCATTTCATACTTTGTTTACCTCTCATTTCCACTTCCTCATCACCACCTTTCCCCCATATCCATTTCTCATTTTTCTTTTTTTGAACACACTATAAGGCAACACTTCTAAAACATAAAATATTTCCACTATTCCCACATTTAAAATTCCCATAACCCCAAATGTTTCCCCCCCCTGAGTTGCCCCTTGTACGGCCAACCATTGTTGATGGCTGTGGGGGTTGGCCAACGTGACAGCCTCCTCCGTGTGTGGGACTCTCTGTCTGGAAGGTGCTTCCTCGTTGACACCGGCGCTGAAATAAGTGTCCTTTCCCCCCCCCCCAACCCCGGCCTATGACACCCAGAATGGCAAACCTGGCCCGGTTCACATGGACATGGGCGCAACCGTTCCAGGCAGCAGACTTCCTGTGAGCCCACTGCTTGCTGGTGGACCTTAAAGGACAGCAATTGGTGCACACCAGGACTTGTCTGGAATAAATATAAAAATTTAGGGAGAACATTCATTTTGATGACGTTAATTCTACCAACAAGCGATATAGAGAGGGGGGAACCATTTAGATAAGGTCTCTTTCACCTGTCTAAACAGAGGACTGAAGTTTTCTTTGAAAAGATCTTTAAGTATCTTAATAATTTTAACCCCAAAATGGGTAAAAAATCCCCCCCCCCAAAAAAAAACTTACCTCAGATGTCTCCCCTAAACTTCTCTCCCTTCACATTGTAGAGATGTCCCCTGATCTTCTTAGTTCCTGCCCTGGGGAGGAAATAAAGTGGTGACTGTCTGCCTTATCTATGCCTTTCATATCTTGTACACTGTTATTAAGTCACCTCTCAGACTTCTTCGCTCCAAAGAGAAAAGTCCGAGTTCTGTCCAGATAAAGCTAAACCTCTGCTCCTCGGGCCTGGCACACAACCACCTCTCTACGGCCTGCATATTCATGTGTCCATCGAGAAACCTCTTAAAAGCTGCAGTTGTATCTGCTCCCACCACCACCTCAGGCAGCCTCTTCCCAGCACCCACCTTTTCCTGTGTGTAAAGCCTGTCCCATACATCTCCGTTAAACTCTCTCACCCTCAACGCATCTCTGCCACTATGTGGTACTTTTGCTGAGGACGAAGATGCGATGGTTTAGCCACCAGATTAGTTGGCGGAGATTTGAAATGTACCAAAGGGTCCTGGCCTGAAACGTTGACCATTCTCCCTCTCCCACAGATGCTGGTCGAACTGCTGAGTTTCCTGCAGCTGATATGTTTAGCTTCAGATTCTGGGGTCTGCGGTCTCCTGTGTGTCTCTGGCCTTTGACCTTTCTTCTTACCCATTTCAAGGTTCCATTTATTGTCACTTAATACTGTAGTTACATAGAACATTACAGCATAGTACAGGCCCTTCAGCCCACAATGTTGTGCCAACCCATATATGCCTACCAAAACAAAGCTCTACCCTTCCTAAATCATAACCTTGTATTTTTCTTTCATCCATGTGTCTAAAGCCCCTTTTCCACTGGCACCTTGTCCCAGGAATTAACTGGGAATTTACTAGGACAGGGCCCAATGGAAAAGGAACACTGTCCGAACGCTGACGCCATTTCACGCCGGGGATTGACCGCCTCTATATCCTCTACTCATATCCCTGGCATTTGCTGATCAGCAGAAAGTCACCCATTTCCAGTTGAAGGTCAAATACTCCAATCCCCGGGGATGAGTATATTCAGTTGGAAAGCAATTAATGGCCCAGTTAAGGGTGGTCCAGTGGAAATGGCACAAAGGGCTTCCTATCCTGGGACACTGCACAGCCAATTAACTGGGATACCAGTGAAAAAGGGGCTCAAGAGACTCAAAATTTCCCTATTGTTTCATCCCTGGCAAGTGTTATGGGCCCAGAGGACCCCAAAACCCAGCAGCAATAGAAATTCACCAAGACAAATGGTTACTTAAACAAAAGTTGCTTTTAATTATCTTTAAACATAAAAACAAGATCAAATTTTAACTTATTACTATTAACTTAACCCCCTTCTAATTCTAAGCGGACGTGTATGTAATATGTTCAGAAAAGTTCTTTGATTCACAGTCCAATCTCATTTCTCACTCCTCAAGTTCACTGGTTGCAGGCAATTCTTATACTGTGCCCAGAATTTAACATTTAAGAAGTTCACCAGGCTCTGGTGCTTGAAAGGTAAATGGTTACTGCTGAGGAAGGTTCTTTTTCTAAAAAAAATTGTTATTTTTCACACTATAAACCACATTGATCAAGATGCATACATTTTCCTTTTCAAATATATACAGTGTCGTTTTCTTCCCCCCCCCATCTTCTCCTCCCTCCCTCCCCTTCCATTCATTTAAAGTTCAGAATCTAAGATACATTAAACCCATTAAACAATGTTGTCACTCAATAAAAATAAACAAGAAATTCCACTGAGTCAATTCTTTTCATTTCCTTCTCCTTCTGTCATTTTAGGTGGTAGATGTCCCCGGTAGGTTTTCTCTATTGTGTTTCATGTATGGCTCCCATATTTGTTCAAATATTGTAATGTTATTTCTTAAACTATATGTTATTTTTTCTAATGGAATACATTTATTCATTTCTATATACCATTGTTGTATTCTCAAATTATCTTCCAATTTCCAGGTTGACATAATACATTTTTTTGCTACGGCTAGAGCTATCTTAACAAATCTTTTTTGTGCATCCTCCAAATCAATTCCAAATTCTTTGTTTTTTATGTTACTTAGGAGGAAGATCTCTGGGTTTTTTGGTATATTGCTTTTTGTGATTTTATTTAATATCTGGTTTAGATCTTCCCAAAATTTTTTCACTTTCTCACATGTCCAGATTGCATGAATTGTTGTTCCCATTTCCTTTTTACAGCGAAAACATCTGTCGGATACTGTTGGGTCCCATTTATTTAACTTTTGAGGTGTAATGTATAGCCTGTGTATCCAGTTATATTGTATCATACGTAACCTCGTATTTATTGTATTTCTCATCGTTCCAGAGCATAACTTCTCCCATGTTTCCTTCTTTATCTTTATGTTTAAATCTTGTTCCCATTTTTGTTTAGTTTTACCATTTGTTTCCTCATTCTCCTTTTCTTGCAGTTTAATATACATATTTGTTATAAATTTTTTGATTATCATTGTATCTGTAATCACATATTCAAAATTACTTCCCTCTGGTAACCTCAGACTGCTTCCCAATTTGTCCTTCAAGTAGGATCTCAATTGGTAATATGCCAGCACTGTATCTTGAGTTATATTATATTTATCCTTCTTATGTTCAAAGGATAATAATTTATTTCCTGAAAAGCAATTTTCTATTCTTTTGAACCCTTTTTTCTCCCATTCTCTAAAGGAAAGGTTATCTATTGTAAAAGGGAGTTAACTGATTTTGCGTCAGTATTAGTTTTGGTAATTGGTATTTGTTTTATTCCTTTCTACATGAATCTTCTTCCAAATATTGAGCAGATGATGTAATTCTGGAGAATTCCTATGTTGTACCAGTTTTTCATCCCATTTATATAATATATGTTCAGGTATCTTCTCCCCTATTTTATCTAGTTCTAATCTAGTCCAATCTGGCTTTTCCCTTGTTTGATAAAAATCTGATAGGTATCGTAATTGTGCGGCTCTATAATAATTTTTAAAGTTTGGCAGTTGTAAGCCTCCTTGTTTATACCATTCTGTTAATTTATCTAGTGCTATCCTCGGTTTCCCCCCTTTCCATAAAAATTTCCTTATTATTTTCTTTAACTCCTTGAAGAATTTCTCCGTCAAGTGTATTGGCAATGCCTGAAATAGGTATTGTATCCTTGGGAAAATGTTCATTTTAATACAATTTATCCTTCCTATTAGTGTTAGTGGTAAGTCTTTCCAGTGCTCTAAGTCGTCCTATAATTTTTTCATTAGTGGATAATAATTGAGTTTATATAGATGGCCGAGGTTTTTATTTATTTGTATACCTAGGTATCTTATTGCTTGCATTTGCCATCTGAATGGTGATTCTTTCTTAAATTTTGAGAAATCCACATTATTCAATGGCATTGCTTCACTTTTATTTGCGTTAATCTTGTATCCCGACACTTCTCCATATTCCTTCAATTTCTTATGTAATTCTTTTATTGTTACTTCTGGTTCTGTTAAGTATGCTATAACGTCATCTGCAAATAAACTGATTTTATATTCCTTGTCTTTTATTTTTATCCCTTTTATTTTATTTTCTGTTCTTATCAGTTCTGCCAGTGGTTCTATGGCTAACGCGAACAATAAGGGTGATAGTGGGCATCCCTGCCTTGTTGATCTGCTTAATTTAAATTGGCTCGATTCATATCCATTTACTGTCACTTTCGCCAATGGCCCCTTATATAATGCTTTAATCCAATTAATATATTTCTCTGGTAAGCTGAATTTTTGTAGTACTTTGAATAAATAATTCCATTCTACTCTGTCAAAGGCCTTCTCTGCGTCTAAAGCAACCGCTACTGTTGGAGCTTTATTTCCTTCTACTGCATGAATTAAGTTAATAAATTTACAGATATTGTCTGTTGTTCGTCTTTTTTTAATAAATCCAGTTTGGTCTAGATTTACTATTTTTGGTACATAGTTGGCTAATCTGTTTGCTAATAGTTTAGCTATTATCTTATAATCTGTGTTAAGTAAAGATATTGGTCTATATGACGCTGGTGAGAGTGGATCTTTCCCTGTCTTTGGTATTACTGTAATTATTGCTGTTTTGCATGAATCTGGTAAGCTTTGTGTTTTATCAATCTGGTTGATTACTTCCAGGAGGGGAGGAATTAATAAATCTTTAAATGTTTTATAGAATTCTATTGGGAATCCATCTTCTCCTGCTGTTTTATTAATCGGTAGTTTTTTTATTTTCTCTTGTATTTCTACTATTTCAAATGGCTCTGTTAATTTATTTTGTTCCTCTGTTTGTAATTTTGGTAGTTCAATTTTAGTTAAAAATTCATCTATTTTGTCTTCTTTCCCTTCGTTTTCAGTTTGATATAATTGTTCGTAGAATTCTCTGAAGTTTTCATTAATCTCCGTTGGATTATATGTGATTTGTTTGTCTATTTTCCTTGATGCCAATACCATTCTCTTAGTTTGTTCTGTCTTAAGCTGCCATGCTAGAATTTTGTGCATTTTTTCTCCTAGTTCATAATATTTCTGTTTTGTCTTCATTATGTTCTTCTCCACCTTATATGTTTGTAGTGTTTCATATTTTATTTTTTTTATCTGCCAATTCTCTTCTTTTAGTTGTGTCTTCCTTCATTACTAATTCTTTTTCTATATTTGCTTTTTCCCTATCCAACTGCTCTGTTTCCTGATTGTAGTCCTTCTTCATCTCGGTTACATAACTTATTATTTGCCCTCTGATGAACGCTTTCATTGCATCCCATAGTATAAACTTATCTTTCACTGATTCCGTGTTCATTTCAAAGTACATTTTAATTTGTCATTCAATGAATTCTCTAAAATCCTGCCTTTTAAGTAGCATGGAGTTTAATCTCCATCTATACATTCTTGGAGGGATGTCCTCTAACTCTATTGTCAATATCAGGGGTGAATGGTCCGATAATATTCTAGCTTTATATTCTGTTTTCCTAACTCTGTCTTGCATGCGAGCTGATAACAGGAATAGGTCTATTCTTGAGTATGTTTTATGTCTACCCGAATAATATGAATATTCCTTTTCCTTTGGGTGTTGTTTCCTCCATATATCCAAAAGTTGCATTTCTTGCATCAATTTAATTATAAATTTGGTTACTTTTTTCTTTCTGTTAATTTTTTTCCCAGTTTTATCCATGTTTGAATCCAAATTAAGGTTGAAATTCCCTCCTATTAGTATGTTCTCTTGCGTGTCTGCTATCTTCAAAAATATATCTTGCACATATTTTTGATCTTCTTCGTTAGGTACATTGAGTAAATTCTAAAACTCCGAATATATCTGACATTTTATCATTACATATCTCCCTCCTGGATCTATTATTTCCTCTTCTATTTTAATTGGTACATTTTTACTGATTAATATAGCTACTCCTCTAGCTTTTGAATTATATGACGCTGCTGTTACATGTCCTATCCAATCTCTCTTTAATTTCTTGTGCTCCACTTCAGTTAAATGTGTTTCTTGTATGAATGCTATATCAATTTTTTCTTTTTTCAGTAAATTTAGCAGTTTCTTCCTTTTGATTTGGTTATGTATTCCATTAACATTTAAAGTCATATAGTTCAACATAGCCATTTCATGCTTTGTTTATCTTTCCTTTCCGTTTCCTCATCATCACCTTTCCTTCTTATTCATTTCTGCTTTCTTTTTTGAACACATTATAAGACAACATTTCTAAAACATCACACATTTCCCTTATTCTCCTATCTAAAATTTCTTTAACCCCACTATCCCCTCCCCTTCCTGAGTTGCCTTTTATCCCTTGTCGGGCAACCAAATCTCCCCTCTCCATTTGGATTTGCGAATTCACTCGCAAGCGTCAACTGATTTCGCAGTGACCGTAACTCCTCCCCACCCAGCCCCCGCCAGAAAAAATTTTAATTTTCGTGTTTGTGCCTTTGCGTTTTCTGTTTTTTTTAAACATTTCCGGAGAGGGCTGGAGTTCCCCGACCGGCCACTACTTCATCACGTGACTCCTCCCCTGAGGAAGGTTCTTGATGGTTTTCAGAGAGAGATTTGTTGCTCATTGGACACAAACTGATTCCTTCTGATCAGCCACTTCAGTGTCTTGCCGAAGAAACTTGCCCCATCAGGGTTTTCCAGGTGGTAACCTCTCTCTTTTGGGCCACCACAGAGATTCTTTTTGTTTCCTTTATTTCAAGTGAAACATTAGGCAGCCAGACCTCTCCTCTTGTATGGACCTCAAGGGCTATGACCAGGCTGAACTAAGAACTCACAACCCATCTTCAAAATGGGGTTTTTCCACAAGCTTGCCAGCTTGTCCTGTTCCAGTCCCTCTTAGAGCAGCCAACTGCATTCAGACAAACTGTGGCTCCAGACCTAATCTTCAAGACCATTCATCTGTTGCTTTCCAAAACTAATAATCCATTGCTCCACAGAATGTCCACTTAATACCTACTTGTGAAGCAGTTTCCATTGTCTTTACAAAGACACTGTCCGGCTTGAGCAGAGCTCTGGCATTTAAAATGAGATCTGTTTTGAAGTGTTTGTATGTGACCTGCACTAAAACAACCTGCCACAATTTATCTCCTTTAAAATGTTTCTATATACAATATAACATAATCTGTCACACCAGACACTCACCACTCTCTGTGTATATAAATAAAAAAAACTTGCCCCTGATGTATCCCCTAAACTTCCCTCCCTCACTTTGTACAGATTTTCCTCCCTTCACTACATTAAAAATGTAGCAGATACATGATATCCCAGGGGTGGCCAAACTGCGGCTCTAGAACCACAGGCAGCTCGTTGAAGTGTAATGTGCGGCTCCAGGAAATACATTGGCTGAGTCAGGATTATACGAGCCAGTGCTCACATTGGTAGTGTTAGTGTGGGTCGCTCTGATGAGGGCAGTGATCCAGGCCGCCCGCCCTCCGGAGCTCCCGATACCCTGGCCCCAGGCTCATGCCTAGGCCCAGGCCTCCCACCCATCCAAACTCCCATCTGAATTCCCGACGCCCCGGCCTCCTGCCCATCCTAGCTCCTGATGCCCTGAACACTGACTTACCATCTGGACCCACCCGCCCATCCAAGCTTCTGAAGCCCTCGCTTCCTTCCAATCCAAGCTCCCAACACCCTAAACACGGTCTTACCAATATAAACCAAATATTTGGTATGTACACGTATCCTTGTTGATGACTAAAAACAATTCAAATTAACAGTTTATAAACGACATACATGAATGAATGCTATTACATGTATTTGTTTAAGAGTTTAAAACCTTGTATGCAATATTTTTTCATGTCTTACAACCCTCAAACATCTGAAGTTTATCGTTTGTGGTTCTAGTGTTAAGCCAGTTTAACCATCCCGTGACATATTTTAAGTTGCCTGCTGAAGGCAAATAAATAGTCGCCATTAGTGTTTCACATGTCAAGTATTTGGGTAGTTTGGGCTAGAAAGACCTGCTACCATGTTGTATCTCTCAATTACATTTAAAAAAAAATTAAATAATCTTCTTCTCATTTTATCTACCAAAATATATCATAGATACATAGATTGTAGAAAGAACTTAAGAAGAAAATTAGGAAAGTGAAAAGAAGGTATGAGGAGGCTATAGCAAACAGGGTGAAAATAAATCTGAAGGGTTTTTACCAAAAAACGAATAGCAAAAGGAAAGTGGAGGATAGAATTAGTTCACTGGAGAATTGGAGCGGAGGAATGTGTGAGGAGTCAAATGAGATGGGGGAGATATTGAATGAATTCTTCTCCTCGGTATTCACTAGGGAAAGGGATATGGAATTGTGAGGCAAAAGGGGTAATTATGGAAAACATAGGGATTAGGAAAGAGGGGGTGTTGGAACTTCTGAGGTATATAAAGGTGGATAAGTCTGCAGGTCCCGATGGAATTTTCCTCAGGACCTTGAGGGAAGTCGGGGAGGAAATAGTGAAGGCTCTGACAGTGATTGGCAGGTTGCGAACATGTTTCCTCTGTTTAAAAAGGGTTCCAGGTGTAGGCCCAGCAATTATTGGCCAGTGTTTGACGTTGGTGGTGGGTAAACTAAATGGAAAGTATTCTTAGAGATAATATTTGTAAGTATCTAGAGAGGCAAGGATTGATCAGTGATACCCAACGTGGGTTTGTGCAGGGAAGTCTTGTTGAATTTTTTTGAGGAGGTGACTAGGAAGGTTGATGAAGGTAGAACAGTAGATGTGGTCTATATGGATTTCAGTAAGGCCTTCGATAAGGTTCCACATGGAAGGTTGGTGAGGAAGATTCAAGTGCTAGGTACTAATGTTGAGATAGTCAGATGGGTTCAACAGTGGCTAGAAGATAGGTACCAGAGAGTCATGGTGGATAACTGTCTGTCAGGATGGAGGCCAGTGATGAGCGGTGTGCCTCAGTGATCAGTGTTGGGCCCCTGTTGTTCGTCATTTACATTAATGATTTGGATGATGGAGTGGTAAATTGGGTGAGTAAATATGCGGACGATACAAAAATAGGGGGAGTTGTGGATAGTGAGGAGGTTTTCGTGGACTGCAGAAGGATTTGGACAGCTTATAAGAGTGGGCTGAAAAGTGGCAGATGGAGTTTAATGTAGATTAGTGTGAGGTGCTTCATTTTGGGAAGAATAACCAAAATAGGACGATGCAGTGAAGGGGAGGGGATTGAGGAATGCAGAGGAACAGAGAGATCTTGGAATAATGGTTCAGCATTCTTTGAAAGTGGATTCTCATGTAGACATGGTGGTGAAGGTGGCTTTTGGTATGCTGGCCTTTATAAATCAAAGCATAGAATATAGGAGCTGGGAGGTGATGTTGAGACTGTTCAAGGCATTGGTGAGGCCAAATTTGGAATATTGTGTGCAGTTCTGGTCTCCAAATGATATGAAAGATATCAATAAGGAAGAGAAGGTGCAAAGAAGATTTACTAAAATGTTGCCTGGATTGCAGAATCTAGAATACGGAGAAAGATTGAGTAGACTGGGTCTTTATTGATTGGAGTGTAGAAGGTTGAGGGGGGATTTGATAGAGGTATTTAAAATTATGAGGGGGATAGATAGAGTAGATGTGAATAGGCTCTTCCCCTTGAGGGTATGAGAGATTGGAACAAGGGGTTATAAGGGTTAGGGGGCAAAACTTTAGAAGTAAATTAAGAGGAATCTTCTCTCAGAGAATAGTGGCTGAGTGGAATGACCTTTCGGAAGACGTGGTTGCAATAGGGTCAATTTTGTCATTTATGAAGAGGTTGGATGAGTACATGGATGTGAGGCCGTTGGAGGGTTATGGGCAGTGAGCAGGTAGGTGGAACTATTGGAGTTTACTTAAATCGGTGCGGGGATTAGAAGGGCTGATGGGGCCTGGTTCCATACTGTAATTTTTATATTATATAAAAGTGGAGTCATTAATTGAGTTAAAGTCCTCATCAAGGTGTGAACAACCCTTGTGAATCTGGATCAGTAGTTTGATAGTACCGTAACAGGCTGCTGTACCCCTCTCAGTTGGAACAAGGTGTTCATTGGATCCTCACAACAGAGGAGCAGGCCCTTCAGCCCATCCAGTACATGCTGAGATAATATTCCACCTTGTCCCATCGAGGTGTACCTCGACCAAATCTCTTCATTCTTTTCGTAAATGTTAAACCCACACCCACCATCTCTGCCAGCAGCTTGTTCCGCACTCACAGCACTCATTGCGTGAAGAAGTTTCCCAAAATATTTCCTTTAAATATCTCCATTTCACCCTCAACCCATGTCCTCTGATGCTCATCTCACCCAACAGGGAAAATGCTGGTGGTGCCAGAGCTGCTGTCTGCTGATGCAGACCTGGCAGACTGGAGTCACAGCGCTGCTCCACAGGGTTCAACAGCCTGGTCCTAATGCCACTGGCTCCATACAAGCTTTAAATGGCCCGTTAAAGGGGCCGACAGTGTTTGCAAGTAAAATCCTGCTACCTTGGAGGTCTGCACCAAAGATGGCAGCGCCTGTCCTCAGCAGACTCTGGTGGCGCAGCGGATTGGAACAGGGCACCCATTTGAGAAGGAGAATCAGAGGAGACGACCCGACAGGACGGTGACCAGCAAGGGGGCTCAGTGGCTGAGGAACCCCCACCAGCTCATGGGAACCAGGTACCAGGGCCGGGATTCGAGAGGGTGCTGAGGGCATGAAGGGCTCCCGAAGGGCCTCGGGGGCAGAAAGCTTTCCGATCATGTCGGAGGTTTGGTCCTAGAGTTCGGGTGGCCGACGTTGCGAACAGGAGTCTGTACCACTGCTGACATTTTGGGCTGAACCCTTCTTCAAGGTACAAGTAGAAAGCAAACAGGTGCCTGAATAAACTGACAGAAAGACCACAGTTTGTCCAGGTCGGTAGCAGATCGTTGAACATCGTTATATTGAACACTGGTGCACCTCAGGGCCATGTGCTCATCCTATTCCTGCTTACGCTACTGACCCACGACTGCATCGGCAGATCCAGCTCCAACAGGGTCATCATATTTACAGACGACACAAGAGTCGTTGGCCTCATCAGCAACAATGTGAGATGGTGCGAGAAGAACAACCTGAGTCTCAACATGGACAGGACGAAGGAGATGATCGTGGACTTCAGGAGGACCAGGAACGACCATCCTCCACTGCACACCAACAACTCTGTAGTTGAGAGAGTGGGGATCACCAAGTTCCTTGGAGTCCACTTATCTACTGACCTATCTTGGACACTCAACAACTCCTCACTTGTCAGGAAGGTGCAACAGTGACCGCACTTCCTGAGAAGACTGAAGCGGGCAGGGTTACTGGCCACCATTATGCCAACTTTCTACAGGAGGTCTATCAAGATAATTCTGGCCGGCTGCCTCAGTGTGGAATAGTTGCTGCAAAGAAATGGATCGGAGGTCAATCCACAGGACCATAAGAATGGTAGAGAGGATCACTGGAGACTTTCTCACTACCCCCCCCTCCCCCCATTATCGACGTGATCTGCCAGGATCATCTGAAGAGGGCGCGCAAAGTCAGTGAGGACCCCTTCCACCCCGCACACAGCATCTTTCAGCTGCTCCTGTCGGGGAAGAGATACCGGAGGATCAGAGCCAGCACCCCCAGGCTGAGGGACAGCTTCTTCCCACGGGCAGTGAGAACGCTGAACAACCAAAGGAACTGCTCACACTGACCCTCCGAGACCCTCATATTCAGGAAACAATATATATATATATACAATATATATTTTACATATATATACACAATATACATTTTATATATATATATATATATATATATATATATATATACACAAATATTTATTTATTTATTTGTATATAGGACCCAAAATGTCAGTTATACATTTTTATCTGCTATGGACGCTGCGAGACCGGCTGAGTTCGTCCAGCGAGATACTCACTCGCCCCCATTGAGATGGAGGGCAAGTTTCCCTGGCTTCATGTGGAGAGATTGGCTTTTCCAAGATGACGTTGCCTTATTTTTCTATTTGTTTTTGTTGCCGTCAGATGGAGGATCAGCAGGAGTCTGAGGCCCAGTTGCTTCATCAGTCTCGGAATGGCGATTTAGACGGGGTCAGGCAGCTGCTGGAAGGCTGGAAAGGAGGAAGGGTGGTCCTCAACATCAACTGCAAAGGTGAGTTGCCCCTAAAGGCTGTTGTTCTCCGAAGAGCTGATGACACCCTGTGCTTCACGTACCCTCACATGCCCCCTTTGTCATATCATAGTTACAATTTAGCACTGTCGAATATGAGAGGTTCTTGAGTACCATCATCCGGGAGGGAGGTCGTTCAGTTCACTGTACCTGTGCTGGTCCTTTGGGGGAGCTCTCCGGTCTGTCCCTGCAAAGACGATGACGATAAGGAATAGGAACAGGAGTAGGCCATTCGGCCTGTCAAGTCTGTCCTGCCATTCTGTCATGAGCTGATTCATTCACCCACTCAGCCCCACTCCCCTGCCTTCTTCCCATTGACACCCTGACTATTCAGATCCCTATCAATCTCTGCCTTAAATACACTCATCAATCTGGTCACCACAGCCACCCGTGGCAGCAAATTCCAGAGGTTCACCACTCTCTGGATGAAGAAATTCCTCCCGTCTCTGTTTTAAACGGGCGCTCTTCAATCCCTGAAGTTGTCCCCTCGTGTCCTCGACTCCCCAACCATGGGAAACAACTCCCCAACCATGGGAAACAACTCTTCTCCAATTCCAATAGGTGCCAGATACGGCAGTGGGTGGGGTGGGGTTTACCCATATCATTACCTCCTGTGGCCACTGTGAGACCTGCTGAGTACCTCCAGCATTTCTGTGTTTTTACTACAATCCCAGCACCTGCAGACTTTCCTGTTTCACTCTCTGTCAATGTCATGCCCTGCACCCGAGACTAGAATGAATCAGACCAGGAGTTAGCCATTTGGTCCGTCAAGCCTGCTCCACCAATGAGATCGCTGCTAATCGGGTCGTGGACTTAGTTCCACCTACTCGTCTTTACCACGTCAACCCTTAATTCCCCAGCTATGCAAAAATCTACCTTCTCTTATCTTAAATATATTTAATGAGGCAGCCTCTACTGTTTCCAGAGAATTCCACTGAGTCACTTCACCCTGGGAGAAGCAGTTCCTGCTCATCTCCATCCTAAATCCTCTCCACTGAATTTTGAGGCAATGTCCCCCACATTCGTGTCTCACCTGCAGATGGAATCAATTTTCAGGGTAGACATTTCTCAGAGACGTTGCAGATTTTTGTAAAAACAATTCTTCCAGGCGGAGGGTGGTGGTCGTGATAGAAAGGAACTGGTTCGGTCGGCTGTTAAGAAGGAAACGAAGGGCTTCAAATCCTTCTGTCTGGGGGATGGAGGTGTAGAGAGAGTGGATGCCCATAGTGAAAATGGGGGAGATACATTCAGGGAATTGGAAGTTATTGAAGAGAAGGAGGGCATGTGGGGTATCGCGGATGTAAGTAGGGAGGGGTCTGAATCGGGGTTTGGGGGGGGGCAATGGAATCGAGATAAGATGATACTAAATTTTTTAATAAAAAAAATGTTTAGACACAGTAACAGGCCATTTCAGGCCACGAGCCCGGGCCGCCCAATTTACACCCAATTAACCTACACCCCCGGTACGTTTCGAACGGTGGGAGAAAACCGGAGCCCCAGGAGGAAACCCACGTGGACACGGGGAGAACGTACAGACATGTTACTGACAGCGCGGGATTGGAACCCCGGTCCCGATCGCTGGCACTGTAAAGGCAATACCCTAACCATTATGCCAACCGTAGTGCCCCACTAGTTCAGTGGCACAGGAGTATGCAGAAACAATGGGTCTACTTGGATAACTGGGCATGTGTATCTTGAGTAGGAGGTAGAACGGGGCAGTGCAGGGATGGGAAAATCATTGGACTAAATCTCCCTGCTTCACTCTTATCTAAAGTGTTTCATGATTTGAACTTAATGAGAATCTGGAGCTCAGTCCATCAGGGAGTGGCAGAGGTGAACAGGATAAAAGAAAAGTTGTGTACACATTGGAGGCCACACTTAAGAGTATTGTGTGTAGTTCTGGTCACCACATTGCAGGAACGATGTGGGAGCTGTGGAGAGGGTGCAGAGGAGATTTGCCAGGATGTTGCCTGGATTGGAAAATAAGTCTTAGGAGACAAGGTGAGCAGAGCTGGGACTTTTCTCTTTGGAATGAAGAAGGATACGAGGTGACTTAATAGAGAATTCTGAGAGGCATAGATAAGGTGGACAGCCAGCGGCCTTTTCCCAAGGTGGGAATAGCAAACTCCAGAGGACGTCTGTACAAGTTTAGGGGAGGCATCAGGGGTAAGATTTTTACACAGAGAGTGGTGGGTGCCTGGAATGTCTCGCCGGGGATGGTGGTGAACATTAGGGACATTTAAGAGACGCTTAGACAGGCACATGGAGGGAAGAAAAATAGGTTATGGGGTAGGAAGGTTTAGTATTTTTTGGGGTGGGGTGATGGGAATATATAGGTTGGCACAACATCGAAGGCCGAAGGGCCTGTGCGCTGGGCTACGTTATGTGGAGAAAGCCGGGGAGTGCGGCTGAGTGAGAGAATGGATCGGGGGAGACTTGATAAGAGTATAAGAAATAGGAACAGGAGTTAGACATCCGACCCATCAAGCCTGCTCCATCATTCAATGGCTGATCGATGGGCTCAATGACCTATTTCTGCTCCTGTCTTATGGTCCTTTGGATAGGATAGTGTGGAGGGGAAGGGGTCCGAGGTTGGTGCAGTAGGTTTGTGTCTGACGTTTCTCTAATGGTCAGATTGAAGTACAAAATGTCTCCCCCCCCCCTGATGCAGATGTCCTACCAAGGTGACGTTGTGGGTAAATGAGTAACCAGCTGTTATGTTTTAGGTCAGAGCAAGTCGAACTATGGTTGGACCCCTCTACACCTGGCCTGTTATTTTGGACACAAGGATGTGGTGGAGGAATTACTGAAGGTAGGATCTGAGCTTTTGATCTGATGCAATTGTGTAATTTGTGTTGTCATTTCATATCAAGTGTGTTTTGACCAGCAACAAATGAGTACTGCATCTTGTAAAAGTTTAAATCATCTGCTAAAATTGTGCAAGTGTTAACGACCACATGTCTCAATGTTGACACATCCTGCTCAGATAGTGAAGTTTCTTTCGATCTCTCTGCACTGGCAAAACGGTGCAGATTGTAATTAATTGGTAATTACAATGGAAATAGATGTGCCTTTGTCTTGAGAGGTGTCTGTTCAACCCTTTGAACCTGTACTGTTCAGAGTTCAGATGTATTGTTAGAGTGCACACATGACATGAGATTCTTTTCCCTGCGGGCCAGCAGAATTTCTACTTTTCAGTAGTGCAAAAAGCTGCTCGAAATGTTAACAAAATAGAGAAATGTAAACAAACTCCAATACAGAAAATCAATATTCAGTTATAAATAATGTGCAAAATGAGAGTCCTTGAATGAGTTTGTTGTTGAGGGGTCTGACGGTGGAGGGGGAGCTGTTCCTGAACCTAGTGGTGCGAGTCTAGTGGCACCGACACCTCTTTCCTGATGGCAGCAGTGTGCTGGGTGGTGTGGGTCCTTGATGATCTCTGCTGCTCTCCGACGGCAGTTTCCCTGTAGGAGTACTCGATGGTGGGGAGGGTTTTGCCTGTGATGTCCTGAGCTGTGTCCACCTCATTTTGGAGGGCTTTACACTCAGGGGCATTGGTGTTCCCAAGCCAGGATGTGATGCAGCCGGTCAGTGCACTTTCCACCACATATCTGTAGAAATTTGGGTGTCATAGCAAACCTCCGCCAACTCCTGAGGAAGTAGAGGCGCTGACGTGCTTTCTTCACGATGCCATTAGTGTGATGGGTCCAGATCTTAATATTTGAGATCGTGACTCCCAGGAATTTAAATTTACTCCTCTCCACCTCTCATCCCCCAATGATCACTGAATCGTACGCCTCTAGTTTTCCCTTCCTAAAGTCATTGACGGTGTTGAGTGAGAGGTTATTTTTAGTACACCATTCTACCAAGCTTTCAATCTCCTTTCTGAACAGTGACTCATCACCCCTTTATACACCACCCACTACCATGGTAACATCAGCAAATTTGCAGATGGTGGTATTGTGGAGGTGACCTCAGAACCTTTCTCCCACACCCTGCGATCCCTTGCCACTTGAAAGGCTGTCGATCTGCCTCTGGGATATGTTCACTGATTTCCCAGAGAAATGTAGAGGCAGAGATAATTCCAGAGTTGGAGGAGAAATTCTTCCTCTTCTCCCAAGAAGGGTGGCCCATTATTCTGAAAACCTAAACCCGCCCCCCCACTCCAGTTGGAGATTCCAGGATAAGGGAGATTTAGAACTAGAGGATGGTGGTGGGAGTGTGGATCGAACTGCCAGTTGAAGTGGTGAATGTGGCCTCAATTTTGACTTGTAATAAAAATTTGGACAAGTACATGCGTGGGAGGTGTCGGGTGGGATATGGCCTGGGTGCAGGTCAGTGGGACGAGGCAGAATATTAGTTCATCACAGGCTAGAAGGGGTGAAAGGCCTGTTATAACTTTTTAAAATTCAGACATACAGCACGGTAACAGACTTTTCTGGCCCACGAGCCCATACTGTCCAATTACAATTGACCTACAATCCCATTAGTTTTGAACAGTGGGAGGAAATTGGAGCCCCTGGGGGAAAAACCCACACAGACATGGGGAGGATGTACAAACTCCTTACGGACAGTGCGGGATTTGAACCTGGGTCACTGGCGCTCTAACCATGCTGCGCTAACTGCTACATTAGCCATGCCATTTTCTGAGCTGTATTGCCCTCTGGCATGGACTGAGGGGGCAAGATTTACAGGTGATCTAAGGGCTGTTTCTCACGGGGTGGTGTGGGGGGGGGGGGGGCGGCGAGCGGGCAGGTATATGGAACGAGTTGCCAGAGGAAATGGTAGAAGGAAGGGACAGTTAAGACATTTAGACAGGTACACCGTCAGGCAAGGATTGGAGGGGAATGGGACCAGCTCAACTTTGGTCAACATCAAGGAGCTGGGCTGAATGGCCTGTTTCCGTGGGTTCCCCTCTCAGAGGAAAGAGCATCCTGCTTTACAATATCTTCTCAAACAGTGGCGAAGAGCACGTACAGTGATTGATGGCGTTACACCGGTCTGTTTTGTCTCCGACAGGCAGGTGCCGATGTCGACGTGGTGAATGATGTTGGGGACACGCCCCTCCATCGAGCAGCCTTCACGGGCAGGAAGGTGAGGAGCAAAGTCCACACAGAGTTTATTGTCATACACACGAGTATATATGCGGACTCACGGAAATCTTAGTCGCTGACGCGACACGTAACGATACAGTGTGCATTAAATCAGGCCTGGCATCCACGGACTGAAATCTAAAAATATACTTTCTGTTTTTTTATGTAGTCGGTAGGAGGGAAGTACAGAAGAAACCAACTACACTTGACTGCTTCACAGGGGAGGGGGCTCATAAACTTTGAGAAGAGTCCTGTGGGGGTCGTAGCCAGAGAAAGATCAAGAATGGCTGCATTAAATTAGCAGAAATAAAAACACAACTCAGCAGGTCAAACAGTTTTACTTCACACAGCAAAGATAACGATACAGAACCAACATTTCGGGCTTCAGCACAATGTCGGCAGGCGCCCGAACAAAATGGTGGGAGGGTAGGAGCACGGTCCCAAAAGCAGGAGGTAATAGATGGAGAAGGGAGGGAGGGCATAGCAGCAAACGGGGAGGGGGGAATGGCTCTGTGAATGGGGAGGGAAGTGGGTGGAGATCTGAGGGAAAGGAGAGAGAGGGTTGGGGAGGAAGGGAGAACAGGGAGTAGGCCAGCAGAAATCAGAGAAGTCGATGTTGATGCTGTCTGGCTGGAGGGGGTCCCAGATGGAAAATTATGTTGCTCCTCCAATTTACGGGTGGTCTTAGTTTGATGGAGCATGAGGCCATGGACAGACCTGTCAGCGCGGGAGAGTGGCGCGCGGAACTGAAATGTTTGGCTACCAGGAGGTCCCCGTCACTGATCCGGACGGAGCAAAGGCTCTCAGCAAAACCATCTCCCAATCTGCTTCCGGTTGCTCTGATGTAGAGAAGATCACAACGGGGAGCACTGGATATGGTAGATCTCTCCCACAGATGCACAAGTGAAGTATTGCTTCATGTGCTTTACTTCAACCGCAGACTCTCGTGTTATACACCAGTTAAATTACAACAAGATGCTGACACACAAAAAGAGTTAATAAATGTAAAAATGTGGCATGCTGGCCCGCAACCGCGGAGATCTCGTTTGCTACCTGTGCCAAGTGCAACTGAGGACAAAAATGGAAGGTTAAGAAAAATGAATGTGTGGCTGAGGGGCTGGTGTAAAGGACAGGGTTTTGGCTTCTTGGATCATTGGGATCTCTTTTGGGGAAGGCATGACCTCTACAAGAAGGATGGGTTACACCTAAACCCAAGAGGGGTCAATATATTGGCAGCTAGGTTTGGTACAGCCGTCGGGTGCGGTTTAAACTAATTTGGCAGGGGGGTGGGAACCTGTATGATAGGGAAAAGGACAGAAAAGATAAAACAGGAAAAGTTAGGTTAGGCAGCGAATGTAAAAACTCAGAAAGAGCAAGGAGAGTGAAAAAAGCAAATCTGAAGGCTTTATATCTTAATGCAAGAAGCATTCGGAACAAGGTAGATGAATTGGCTGTGGAAATTGAGATAAACAAATATGATTTGATTGGGATTACAGAAACATGGCTGCAGGGTGGGCAAGCCTGGGAACTTAACATCCCGGGGTATACGATATTTAGGAGGGATCGGCAAGAAAGAAAAGGGGGTGGGGTAGTATTGATGGTGAGAGAAGGGACCGACACAATTGACAGGAAGGATATTAACTCAGAAGATGCGGAATCTATATGGGTAGAACTGAGGAATAGCAAGGGGTGGAAAACGTTAGTGGGGGTGGTATATAGGCCTCCAAATGGTAGTGTAGAGGTGAGGGAAGGCATTAAAAGAGAAATTAGAAAAGCGTGCAATAAGGGAACAGCCGTCATCATGGGAGACTTTAATTTGCATATAGATTGGACTAGTCAAATTGGTAAAAATACTGAGGAGGAGGAATTCCTTGAATGTTTACGGGACGGTTATCTAGACCAATATGTCGAGGAACCAACTCGGGAGCAGGCCATTTTAGATTGGGTATTATGCAATGATAAGGGGCTAATCAACAATCTTGTTGTGCGAGGCCCTTTGGGTAGGAGCGATCACAATATGATCGAATTCTCACTCGACATGGAGAGTGAAGAAATTAAAACCGAGACTAAGGTCCTGAATTTAAATAAAGGGAATTATGATGGTATGAGATGGGAGTTGAGTAAGATTGATTGGGTGGTGTTTATGGGGGCGTTGACTGTGGATAGACAATGGAAAGCATTCACAGATCTAATGGAGAAATTGCAAAAATCGTTTATACCGGTTTGGCATAAAAATAAACCAAAAAAGGTGACTCAACCGTGGATAACAAGGGACAGACTTGTCAGTGCGGGAGAGTGGCGCAAAGAGAGAGCATATCAATTGGCCAAAAAAAGTACCACAACCGAAGACTGGGAGCAGTTCAAGATGCACCAAAGGAGGACAAAGGGATTAATCAAGAGAGCAAAAATAAATTACGAAAGTAAGCTTGCGGCAAATATAAAAACCGACTGCGAAAGCTTTTATAAATATGTCAAGAGGAAAAGATTGGTGAAATCCAGAGTAGGTCCTTTGCAGTCGGAATCAGGGGAATATATAATGGGGAATAAGGAAATGGCAGACCAATTAAATCCTTACTTTAGTTCTGTTTTCACAAGAGAGGAATCAAATAACCTCCCAAGGATGTTGGGAAACATAGAGACGAATGCAAGGGAGGAACTGAAAGAAATCAGTATCACTAAGGACATTGTCTTGGGGAAATTGATGGGATTGAAAGCAGATAAATCCCAAGGGCCTGATAATCTACATCCTAGGGTACTCAAGGAAGTGGCCATTCAGATAGCAGATGCTTTAAGAATTATTTTCCAGAACTCGATAGACTCAGGATCAGTACCCATGGATTGGAGGGTAGCTAATGTTATCCCACTATTTAAAAAGGGGGGGTAGAGAAAAAGCGGGGAATTATTGGCCGGTGAGCCTTACATCAGTAGTGGGCAAAATGATGGAATCCATTATTAAGGATGTAATAACGGAGCATATGACTAGCAGAGAAGGGATCGGACAGAGTCAACATGGATTTACAAAAGGTAAATCGTGCTTGACAAGTCTATTGGAATTCTTTGAGATGGTGACAGGTAAAATAGATGGGGGAGAGCCAGTGGATGTGGTGTACCTGAACTTCCAAAAGACCTTCGATAAGGACCCGTATAAACGACTGGCTTCCAAAATCAAGGCTCATGGGATTGGGGGCAAAGTATTGATGTGGATTGAGAACTGGCTGGTAGGTAGAAGACAGAGAGTTGGGATAAATGGCTCGTTTTCTGAGTGGAGGCGGTGACCAGTGGGGTGCCACAGGGATCTGTACTGGGACCCCAGCTGTTCACAATTTACATTAATGATCTGGATGAGGGGATTGGATGTAATATCTCCAAATTTGCAGATGACACTAAGCTAGGAGGGGTTGTGTGCACGGAAGAGGGGGTCAGGAAGCTCCAGTGTGATTTGGATAAATTGAGGGACTGGGCAGATACATGGTAAATGCACTACAATGTGGATAAATGTGAGGTTATCCACTTTGGTAATACAAACCGGAGGGCAGATTACTATTTGAATGGCAATAGATTAAGAGATGGGGGTGCAGAGAGACCTAGGGGTACTTGTGCATCAGTCTCTGAAGGCGAGCATGCAGGTACAGCAGGCGGTTAAAAAGGCAAATGGTATGTTGGCCTTCATATCAAGAGGGTTTGAGTCTAGGAACAAGGATACCTTACTGCAGCTGTACAGGGCCTTGGTGAGACCCCACCTGGAGTATTGTGTGCAGTTTTGGTCACCTTATCTAAGGAAGGATGTTCTTGCAATGGAGGGAGTGCAGAGGCGACTCACCAGGCTGATACCTGGAATGGCAGGAATGACTTAGGAGGAAAGATTGCACAAATTGGGATTGTACTCCCTGGAGTTTAGAAGATTGAAAGGGGATCTCATAGAGACCTATAAAATTCTGGCAGGACTGTACAGAATGGATGCAGATGGGATGTTTCCAAGGATGGGAAAATCCAGAACCCGGGGCCATGGTTTGAGGATAATAGGCAAACCATTTAGGACCGAGATGAGGAGGAATTTCTTGACCCAGAGGGTGGTGAATCTGTGGAATTCATTGCCACAGAGGGCAATAGAGGCAGGTTCATTAAATCTATTTAAGAGGGAATTAGATCTATTTCTTCAGTATAAGGGTATTAAAGGTTACGGAGAGAAGGCGGGGATGGGGTACTGAACTTTAAGATCAGCCATGATCTCGTTGAATGGCGGAGCAGGCTCGAAGGGTCGAATGACCTACTCCTGTTCCTATCTTCTATGTTTCTATGTTTCTTCACAGGGAAGGAGATCCATAAACTTTCAGCAGTGTCCCTAAGGGGATCATCGTCAAAAAAAGGTAGAGAATGGTTGGTTTAAAGGGTAATCTGTCAATGTGGTAACTTGAATCGGTAAGTTTGCAGATTGGAGGCATTGTGGACAGTGAAGAAGGTTTTCAAAATTTGCAGAGGGATCTGGACCTGCTTCAAAATGGCCGATGGTATTTAACACAGACAAGTGGGAGGTGTTGCATTTTGGAAGGACAAATCAAGAAAAGACGTACACGGTAAATGGTCGTGCACTGAGGAGGGCAGAGGAACAGAAGGATCTGGGAATACAGACACATAAATCCCTGAAAGGTAGATAGGGTCGTAAGAGAGTTTTTGACAATAAATTTATCTCAATAAATCAAGGTATTGTTACAGGCCCAGAGGACCTCAAAACCCAGCAGCAATAGAAATTTACCAAGACAAATGGTTACTTAGGCATTTTAAATTATCTTTAAACATATAACCATCTGTGGTTATATGGTTATATTCAGTGGGACTAGGAGGGTGGGGATTTGTTACGGCATAGACTAGTAGGGCCGAACTGGCCTGTTCTGTGCTGTAAGTGGTTATATGGTTATGGTTAAGCATGAAAATAGAATCAAACTTTAACTTATTACTATTAACTTAAACCCCTTCTAATTCTAAGTGCACATGTATGTCATGTGTGTATAAGTCCAGAATAGTTCTTTCATTCACAGTCCAATCTCACTTCTCACTCCTCCAAGTTCACCGGTATCAGGAAATACTTATATACTATGCACAGAATTTAACATGTATGAAGTTCACCAGGCTTTGGTGGAAATAGTTAAATGGTTACCGCTCAGGAAGGTTCTTGTTGGTTTCAGAGAGAGATTCACTGCTCGTCTGACACACACATAAACTGATTTATTTCCATCAGTTACTTCAGTGTCTTGCCGAAGAAACCTGCCCCATTAGGGGCAAGGATTATGGGCAGGATGTAGTAGAGAGATGGAAGTCTTTTAAAGATCAGATTTTGAGAGTGCAAAAGCTTTATGTTCCTGTTAGGTTAAAAGGAGGGGCAAAAGGTTTGAGAGAGCCGTGGTTTTCAAGGAATATTGGAAACTTGGTTCGAAGAAAAAGGGAGGCGTACATTAGATAAAAGAAGCATGGAGTTAAGGAGATGTTTGAAAGATACATTGAATGTAAGAGGAATCTTAAGAGAGGAATTAGGAAAGCTAAAAGAAGGTACGAGGAAACTATGGCAAGCAGGGTGAAAACTAATCCAAAAGAGTTAATGGTAATATGTTAATGGTAAAAGGAAAGCTAGAGACAAAATTGGTCCCTTAGAAAATCAGAGCAGAAAACTGTGTGTGGAACCTAGAGAAATGGGGGAGATATTGAACAATTTCTTTTCTTCAGTATTCACTAAGGAGAAGGATATTGGGAGATGTGAGATAAAAAAAAAAGCAAATTGGGTAAATATGGGGAATATAGAGATTACAAAAGATGTAGTTTTAGGGTTTTTGAAGAATATAAAGGTGGATAAGTCTCCGGGACCAGACGGGATCTTCCCCAGGACATTGAGAGAAGTGAAGGAGGAAATAGCAGAGGCTCTGGCGGTAATTTTCCAAATGTCATTAGATATGGGGATAGTGCCGGAGGATTGGCGCATTGCGCATGTGGTTCCGTTATTTAAAAAGGGTTCAAGGAGGAAGCCTGGAAACTATCGGCCTGTAAGTTTGACGTCTGTGGTAGGTAAATTAATGGAGAAAATTCTTAGAGATAGTACAGGGTCTGATCAGGAGCACTCAACATGGATTTGTGGGAGGAAGGTCATGTTTGACCAATCTGATTGAATTTTTTGAAGAGGTGACTAGGAATGTGGATGAGGGTAGCGCAGTGGATGTTGTCTATATGGACTTCAGTAAGGCCTTCGATAAGGTACCACATGGAAGGTTAGTTAGGAAGGTGCAGTCTTTAGGTATAAATTTTGAGATAGTCAAATGGATTGAACATTGGCTGAAAGGGAGAGGCCAGAGAGTGGTAGTGGATAATTGTCTGTCAGGTTGGAGGCCGGTGACCAGTGGTGTGCCTCAAGGATCTGTATTGGGCCCATTGTTGTTCGTTATATACATTAATGATCTAGATGATGGGGTGGTGAATTGGATTAGTAAATATGCAGACGATACTAAGATAGGTGGAATAGTGGATAATGAAGAAGGTTTTCAAGGATTGCAGAGGGATTTGGGCTGCTTAGAAAAGTGGGCTGAAAAATGGCAGATGGAATTTAATGCTGATAAGTGTGAGGTGCTTCATTTTGGTAAGAAGAATCAGAATAGGACATACGTGGTAAATGGGAGAGCATTGAGGAATACAGAAGAGCAGAAAGATTTAGGAGTGACGGTACATCGTTCCCTGAAGGTAGAAACTCACGTGAATAGGGTGGTGAAGAAGGCTTTTAGTATGCTGGCCTTTATCAATCATTGCATGGAATATAGGAGTTGGGAGGTGATGTTGAGATTGTATAAGACGTTGGTGCGGCCTAATTTGGAGTTCTGTGTGCAGTTCTGGTCGCCTAATTATAGGAAGGATATAAACAGAGTGGAGAGAGTGCAGAGAAGGTTTACCAGAATGTTACCTGGGTTTAAGCATCTAGAGTATAGGGAGAGATTGGACAGATTAGGTCTTTATTCTTTGGAGCGTAGAAGGTTGAGAGGGGATTTGATAGAAGTATTTAAGATTATGAAAGGGATAGACAGAGTGGATGTGGATAGACTACTTCCGTTAAGAGGAGGAAAGATTAAAACAAGAGGACATGAGTTAAGAATTAAGGGGCAGAGGTTTAGAGGTAACATGAGGGGGAACTTCTTTACTCAGAGAGTGGTAGCGGTGTGGAATGAGCTTCTGGGAGAAATAGTGGCGGCAGAGTCAATTGCATTATTTAAGAAAAGGTTGGACAGGTATATGGATGAGAAGAAGATGGAGGGTTATGGGCATTGTGCAGGGAGGTGGGACTAGAGAGGGGTGTTTGGTTCGGTGTGGACTAGAAGGGCCTAATGGCCTGTTTTCTGTGCTGTAATTGTTATGTTATAACCTCTTCTGCAGGTTACCACAGAGTTCCTCTTGTTTCCCTGATTTCAGGTGAAACACTCTAGCCAGTCATTTCCTCTTGTATGTTTCAACAAGCTGCCAGCTTGTTATGACTGCAGAAACCAGTTCTTCTCTCTCCCTCCCTCTCCCTCCCTCTCCCTCCCTCTCCCTCCCTCTCCCTCCCTCTCCCTCCCTCTCCCTCCCTCTCCCTCCCTCTCCCTCCCTCTCCCTCCCTCTCCCTCCCTCTCCCTCCCTCTCCCTCCCTCTCCCTCCCTCTCCCTCCCTCTCCCTCCCTCTCCCTCCCTCTCCCTCCCTCTCCCTCCCTCCCTCTCCCTCCCTCTCCCTCCCTCTCCCTCCCTCTCCCTCCCTCTCCCTCCCTCTCCCTCCCTCTCCCTCCCTCTCCCTCCCTCTCCCTCCCTCTCCCTCCCTCTCCCTCCCTCTCCCTCCCTCTCCCTCCCTCTCCCTCCCTCTCCCTCCCTCTCCCTCCCTCTCCCTCCCTCTCCCTCCCTCTCCCTCCCTCTCCCTCCCTCTCCCTCCCTCTCCCTCCCTCTCTCTGTCTCAAGCCTGTTAGGTCTCCTCTCTCTCTCTCTCTGCTTGCAAAATCACATGTCCTTAGAACAGCAAACTGCAACCAGACAGATTGAGGCAGCGGACCTAATCTTCCGAGTTCAATTAACACCTACTTGTGAAGTCTCTATAGGCATTCTTCAAAGTTTTTGCAAAGGCACTCGGACCCTGGACTGTCTGGCTTGAGCAGAGCTCCAGCATTTTAAATGAGGTCTGTTTTGTGAAGTGTTTGTGACATACTCTAAAGCCCCACAATCTATCTCCTTCAAACACATATCTATATACAATCTAAACCATGATATAATCTGTCACAGTATTGAGTCTGGGAGTTGTGTTGTGTTCTGCAGGAACTGGTTCTGCTGCTGTTGCAGTCCAGTGCGGACGCTGCAATCATCAACGGAGATGGTCAGACGGCCAGAGAGGTCACCCAGGATGAAGAAATTTGGTGCATGTTGGAAGGTGGGAAGAACTGTCACTTCCACAGAGGGGTTAGGTTAGTCCACACCTCTGCTCAGCAAGACTCAGACCACATTCTGGCATATAGCATGAAAGCAGGCTTTTCGGCCCATTTTGCTATGCTTGCCCCAGTCACCTGTGTTCAGCCCATATCCCTGTCAAAAGTTCCTATCTGTACCTGTCCAAATGACTTTTAATTGTCCCTACCTCTATCGCTTCCTCATTCCACACACCCATCACCCTCTGTGTGAAGAAGGTGCCCCTCAAGTCCCCTTTAACTCTGGAATATCTCTGCTTCAAGCCCTTGAAATCTATATCCTCTAGTTTTAGATTCACCTGCTCTGGAGGAGGGCAACACTGTTACTGCAGTGGTTACCGCGACCCGGGTTTGAATCCCACGCTGTCTGTAAGGAGTTTGTACGTTCTTCCTGTGTCAGTGTGGGTTCCCTCCGGGGGCTCCGGTTTCCTCCCACCCTTCAAAATGTACCGGGAGTTGGAAGTTAATTGGGTGGCATGGGCTCATGGGCTGAAAGGGGCCGTTCTGTGCTGTAGGTTGAAATTTAAATTTATGCCCCTCGTGATTTTATAAACCTCCATTACGTCCCCCTCAGCCTCCTTTGCTCCGGGGAGAAAATTCCCAGCCTATCCGTCCTCTCCGTATAATTCAGCTCCACCAATCCCAGCAGCATTCTTACGAATCTCCTATCTCTCTCCAGCTTCACAGTATCTTTTCCATCAGTGGTTAAGGACGCATACAGTGTGCTGGCCTTCATTAGTCGGGGAATTGAGCTCAAGAAATGTTACAGCTCCATAAAACTCAAGTGAGATGACACCGTGTGTTCTGTTCTGGCCACCTCGTTACAGGAAGGAAGTCATCTTATGAGGGCAAAGTTAGCAGAGCTAAAACTTTACTCTTTGGAGCGAAGGAGGATGGGAGGTGACTTAATGGAGGTCTACAAGGGGCTTAGATAGGGTGGATGCCAGCACCTGTTTCCCAGGTTGACTATCAAATACTAGAGGGCATCTGTTTCAGGATAGGGGAAGTAAATTTAGGGGCAACATCATGGGTAAGTTTTTACTTAGAGAGTGGTGGGTGCCTGGAATGCGTTGCCGGGGCTACTGGTGGAGGCTGGTACAATAGGGACATTTAGAAGACTCTTAGGCACGTGGATGTAAGAAAAATAAAGGGTTGTGGAGGGAAGGGTTAGATTGTTGTGGTGTAGGTTTACATGGGTCAGCACAACATTGTGGGCCGAAGGGCTGGTACTGTGCTTGAATGTTTTATGTTCTAATTGTTTTAAACAGCCACAGAGACAACGCAACGGAGGAAGTTGGAAGAGCTCCTGCTGATGGCTGCACGGGAGGGTGATGTCGCAGGAATAACTGCCCTGGTGAGCACAACTGGGGGAGGGGTATAGCTGGGGAGCAGGGAAGGGGCATGGATGCTGGACAAGTGACCATCAGCATAAAAACGAGGATCTCAGGAGCTCAGCAGGTCAATCAGCGTCTGAAGGGAGGCAGGCATTGTCCATGGATGAAGATGGTCGATGTTTTGGGTCGGGACTTAATATTGAGTCTTGAGAAGCGGTCCCGCCAGAAACTCCCTCCACGAACACCAACACACCCCCCCCCACCCCCACCGTCACGCTCCACAGACGCCAACCCCCCCCCCGCCCATCTCCCTCCACGGATGCTGACCACCCATCTTCCTTGTTATGAATTAACAAATTTTGTTATGAACTAACAAAGGAACAGCAATGGAAAATTCACCAATGGTAAATTCAAAATAATCATTTTTATTAAACTATTAATAACATAACATTTCCTACTTAATTCTAACTTAATTTTCACTCTGTGCATATATGTGGGTGTGTGTGTGAAAACCCAAACCATAACCGTTTGAAAAGTTAATTTTAAACTTCAGCGTCAAACGTCTTGTGTTGGTTGAAAATTTTTAAATCGCAATTCAGAAGTCTTTTGATGAGTTGTCTTTCAGAGAGATATTCTTTATACAAGCGTTTTCGCAAGTTTCCCCCTATCTAGTTGGGGTTACGGAACTGTGATCTTCATGAGGATTTCTTTCTTAATCAAGGGGGAAGCAGTCTTACTTACTTTAAAGCCACTTACTTTGAGTATCTCCTATGATAAGAATAATACAATCCAGAACAGCATTTCCCCCTCTCTCCAGAGATTACTGTTTTACCCCTGGGTATTTCACAAGATGGTCATTTTCTTCAGGCTGGTTTCAAACTGTCTCTCTCTGCCTTCAATTATATGTTTCTCAGAAATCATGTGACTTGACATCATCACTGTTTCAGTTTCATTTCTCCAAAACACGTTACATCCATAAAAACAGCTAACCACCTCTCTGCCCAAGAGGTTTAAGCGTTTAGGATTCCATAAAGTCTGAGCACATGTCACTCAAGGAAGAACTTGCTTTTTTGCACAGTTGCCAGCACAAAGTTGTATAAACAACCATTGTCCTGGACAAGTTAAGACCGACTTCAGTTCCATTATGATCTGGTTCTTCTGGACTTGGTGATTCCGAAATGAACACACACATTCTCTCTCTCTCTCTGTGATGTGACCTGTGTGTGACCCTGTCCCCAGAACTAACTTTAAAAAGTCTTTTTATTTGTATATAGTTTAACATTAAACTAAATATCAACACATATCCGAAACACCCTCCACAGATGCTGACTGACGCACTGAAACCCTCCATCTCCTTGAGGTCCCAGCGCCCACGTTTTTGACTCTTCCATCACTCATCACCCTCCATTTCATTGACGTAAACGCTACTCCCACTTCTGTAATGAATGGCCTGGCTGGTAAAGAGACCTTTTGGCCCATCATTAATGGTGGTGCCTCACCCCTCCAGAGGCCCCCATTCGATCCTTACCTCGGGAACTGTCTGAGTGGAGTTTGCACAAACCCCATGGGGTTAGGAAGGGCTCTCTCCCACAGCCAAAAGCCTCTGAGTCATGGGTTAATTGTAAACTCCCCCTCTCTCTGGGCGTGGGTGAGAGGTAGAATTTGTTGGGGGGAGTTGACTGTGATCAGTGTGGAATTAGTGTGAATGGGTGGGTGACGCTCAAGGTTCTTTTATTGTGACATAATAATACATTAAATATGTAACATACACGATATAGTTTAACTTTTGCCTTCCGTAAGGCAAGCAGAGAGTCGCCTTGACCATTGCCCAGCGCCCCTTACGATAGGAGAAAGAGAAGCAAAAGAGAGTCCCTTCAGAGTCACTGATGCCTGTGATCAGCACAGGCTTGTTGGGCTGAAGGGCCTGTTTTCCAGTCATGTGACTGTTGGACCCTTTTTCTTTTAACACGTCCAATCAATGAGTCTACATTTGGCCATGCGACTGCTCACCTGTATCTGATTAAATTGACTGGTTTACGTTGTTGCGTTACACCTCGAGGATTCTTCTGCAAGCAGGTCATCTCAGGCATTCATACAGCCGTGCAAATTGGGAGGTAGGGTTACAATGCAAAGGAAGAGCGATGAACACCAAGCAAGAGAACAGTGTTGAAGGGCTCATTCATATCTAGAGGAGTGGGATACAAGAGCAGGGATGCGACGTTGAGGCTTTAGAAGGCCCTGGTGAGACCTCACGTGGAGGATTGTGAACAATTTTTGGGCTCCTTATTTAAGAATGTGCAGACATTGGTAAGGTTCAGAGGAGGTTCACTAGGATGATTCTGGGAATGAAAGGGTTGTCATAAGAGGAGTGTTTGACAGCTCTTGGCCTGGACTCATTGGAATTTAGGAGAATGAGGCGGGAATCACACGGAAACCTTTTCCAATGTTGAAAGATTGTTCCCTACGCTGGAAGAGCCTAATTATGGTTTTTAGACTGCAATGTCGGGAAAATCACAGAAAAAAAAACATAATTACTTCCCATGTGATCGTTCACACTGGGCGCCTTTTTAGACTGCAAGTCCCTGAGTGGTTGGACGTGCAGTAGAGTGGATGACCGTCAACGAATTTTTCTGGTACGATTTACACTGCAGGCTTCCTCCAAAAAGTTGAAAGGGGTCCTGCAGGATAAATCACGGTGCAGGAATCAACTCCAAGTTCCTGCACATTCCTTTCTCGACTGCCCCTGTAGCAGCAAAATTCCTCGATCGTGCCATTACATGTCTGCAGTCTAAAAACCATACCTGACAAAGGGCACAACTTCAGGATTGTAGGGTGAACTCTTAGAGCAGAGATGCGGAGGAATTTCTTCAGCCAGAGGGTGGTGAATGTATGGAATTTGTTGGTACAGGTGGTTGTGGAGGCCAGGTCACTGGGTGTATTTAAGGCAGAGATTGCTACCAGGGCATCAAAGGTTATGGGGGAGAAAGCCGGGTAGTGAGGTTGAGTGGGAAAACGATTGAATTGTGGGGCAGACTCAATGGGCTGAATGGCCTATTTCTGCTCCTATGCCATGGTCTTATGCAGGGAAGTTGTTTAAGACATTGGTGAGGCCACATTTAGAGTATAGTGTACAGTTCTGGTCACCTAACTACATCAGTAGGATTGAAAGAGGGCAGAGATTTACTAGGATGTTGCCGGGTCTTCAGGAACTGAGTTACAGGGAAAGATTAAACAAGTTGGGACTTTATTCCCTGGAGCAAAGAAAAAGGAAGGGAAATTTGATCGATTATGTATAGATAGTGTGGAAACAAGTAGGCTTTTTTCATTTAGATTGGGGAAGATGATTACCAGAGGTCATAGTTTTAAGCTGAAAGGGGAAAGGTTTAGGGGGGACCATTAGGGGAAAGTTCTTCACTCAGAGAGTGTTGGGAGTGTGGAACGAGCTGCCATCTGATGCAATGAATGTGAGCTCAATCGAGTTTTAATAATAAATTGGACAGATACATGGATGGGAGAGGTCTGGAGGGGTATGGAATGGGACTAGTGGAATAATGGTCAGTACAGACTATAAGGGCTGAATGGCCTGTTTTATGTGCTGTGGCATTCTATTGTTCTATGGAGGAAACTGTCTTTAAGCCTGTTTTGTGCCAGTTGAAGCCTCTTGAGCCTTGAGGAGGGAGAAGAGAGTGTGTCCAGGGTGCGATGGGTCCTTCAGTGGGTCGGCTGCCTTTCCCGGGCAGCGGGAGATGTAGATGGGATCCATGGAGGGGGAGGGGAGTTTGCTCTGAGCTGCATCCACCACCTTCTGCAGTTTCTCCCGACCTTGAGCAGAGCAGCTCCCGTCCCATGCAGCAAGTCTGCTCTCGATGGAGTCACTGGTGGGGGGGGGGGGGGTGGGGGGTGTGATGGAGTCAATGACGGGGAGAGGGACTTGCACAACCCTCTGCTGTTTTGTGTGGAGCATTTCCTGCCCCATGCATGATGCATCCTGCAGAGATTGCTGAGGCACACAAAGTCAAACTTTGGAACTTCTCTCTGAACCTGTACGTCATATTCCTTATCCAATCACACAGTGAGGATATTCCTGACAATGCATTTATTGTCAGTCCATTTTGTCCCCGAACTGAGGAGGCCATAAACACCTGGGAGGCTCTGAGGTCACAGGTGGGCGAGGAAGGCAGATTTGTTCCCTCGAGGACCTTAGTGATTACGCAAGACTCCAGTTAAACTTTGTTCAGTTAAAGACTTCAGTTAACGTTTTGGGCGGCAAGGTTGATGTAGCAAGTAGCGTAGCGCTGTTACAGTGCCAGCGATCGGGATCAGGGTTCGAATCCCGCGTTGTCTGTAAGGAGTTTGTATGTTGCCCCCATGTCTGCGTGGGTTTTTCCCAAGAGCTCCGGTCTCCTTCCACCGTTCAAAACGTACCGGAGGATGTAGGTCAATTGCGTGGTTCAGGCTTGCGGGCCGAAATGGCCCGTTACCGTGCTGGATGTCTAAATAAAAGAAAACCGAAAAGTCTGTAGTCACTGGGGTCGGGTGCAACACACAGATGTGCTGGAGAATCACAGCATCAGTGGGAAGTAAAGGGTAATCAACGTTGTGGGTCTAGGCCACTCTGTAATGAATGGCCTGGCTGGTAAAGAGGCCTTTTGGCCCATCATTAATGGTGGTGCCTCACCCCTCCAGAGGCCCCCATTCGATCCTTACCTCAGGAACTGTCGGAGTGGAGTTTGCACCTCAAGCGAGGTGGCATGACAAATTTCCACAGGCTTCTGGTGAAATAGAGGAACTGGTGCACTTTCTAGACCATTTCGCCGATCTGTGTGGAACCAGGTCAGGTCAGTGGAGATGTTTACCCCCAGGATCTGAGATCCTACTGCAGCTACAAGATTCTGAAATGCATAGATAAGGTAGACAGCCAGCACGTTTTTCCCAGCACGGGAGTAGCAAACACCAGAGGACATGAGGGGTATAGACAGTAAATTAAAGTAGACTTTTTCCACTGAGAGTGGGTGAGATACAAACCAGAGGACATGGGTTAAGGGTGAAAGGGGAGAAGTTTAGGGAGAACTTCTTCACACAGGGAGCGGTGGGGGTGTGGAACGAACTGCCAGCTGAAGTGGTGAATGTGGACTCAATTTTAACACTTAAGAGATTTGGACAGGTCCATGGATGGGAGGGGTATGGAGGGATTATGGACTGAGTGCAGGTCAGTGGGACTAGACAAAATAACAGTTTGGCACAGACTAGAAGGGCCGAAGGGTCTGTTTCTGTGCTGTTAATGTTCAATGACATCTTTATAAGGTGAAGGGAGGAAAGTTTAGGGGAGACATCAGGGATATGTTTTTTTTTTACACAGATGTGGGTGCCTGGAATGCCTTGCCAGTGATGGTGGTGGAGGCTGGAACATTAGGGGCATTTAAGAGACTCTTAGGGACATGGATGGAAGAAAAATAGAGGGTTAAGAGATTCTTATTTCAGATTTATTTGTCGGAGTACATACATGACATCACGTATCCTGAGATCCTTTTCTCTGCGGGCCAGGCATATCTCTTTCCTGATGGCAGCAGCGAGAACAGAGCGTGTGCTGGGTGGTGGGGATCCTTGATGACCGCTGCTGTTCTCCGACGGCAGTGTCCCCTGTAGATGTTCTCGACGAGGGTTTTATCTGTGATGTTCTGGGTTGTGTCCTCTACCTTTTGGAGGGCTTTACGTCCACGGGTATTGGTGTCCCTGTACCAGACCGTGATGGTAGGGAGAGCTTAGTTTTTTTGGTAGTTTTATATGGATCGGCACAGTATAGTGGGAGGAAGGACTTGTACTGTGCTCTAATATTCTGTTTGTTTATAGCTGAATAGGTCATGTCCACCGGCCGTTAACTGTGCTGACAAACTAGGCAACACGCCGCTACATTGTGCAGCCTATCGAGGGCAGAATCAATGTGCCATAAAACTCATGAAGTTAGGAGCGGACTCCAGCATCATGAACAATAACAGTGAGTAGCCAGTGGTTACGTGGGATAGGGCAGCACAGGAACAGTCCTTCGGCCCATCAAAGGCAGCACGGTTGGCGTAGAGGTTAGCGCGACGCCTTTACAGGGCCAGCGATTGGGACCAGGGTTCGAATCCTGTGCTGTCTGTAAGGAGTTTGAATGTTCTGCGCGAGTCTGTGGGCTTCCTCCGGGGCCTCCAGTTTCTGCCCACCGTTCGAAACATACTGGGGGTTGTATGTTGTATGTTAATTGGGTGTAAATTAATTTTCTTTTTCTTTTTCAATATTTTAATTGAAATTGAAGTTCCACATTGAAAAATAGAGTACATAAGAATATATTTTAAAGTCAAAAAACTAAACGTGCGCCCAGCATGATGTGCAAATTAAATCATGGAAAGCTAAAGGCTGGCAACGTTTCGGGCTAGAGCCAAGGTTGGGTGGATGACTGGATAAGGAGGTGGGGGAGGAGTACAGGGTGGTAGATGGAGGCTGGTGGGAGGGGGAAGGAAGCTGGGACGTGATGGAGAAAGTTGGGGTAGAGGGCTGAGAGAGATAACCCGGGATAGGAGGGAGGGAGGGAAGGTGCTGGAGAGGGTGGAGGGAGGGAGGGAGGGGCATAGGGAGCAAGGGAGGGATGTGAGGAGGGAGGGGAGGAGCATGGGTAGGGAGTGAAGGGCGTGGGGCAGGAGAGGGTAGAGAGAAGGAGGAAGGTGGAGAGAGGTGAGGGAGTGGGGAAAAGGGGAGGGATGGAAGTGGGTGCAGAGTGAGGGAGGGTGTCAGGCAGCAGAGAAGGGAAAAAGAGGAATGGAGAAGGAGGGATGATGGAAAAAGGAAACTGGGGGCAGGGGTTACTAGAATTTGTAGGTGGCGAGCGGCCACCGAGTGAGTGGCTGAGGTTAAGAGAAAGTTAAAACTGGTGAGGAAGGACAGATGGGACAAAACAAATGTAGCCAGTTAGAGGGTTTGAAATGTGTCTATTTCAACGCTAGAAGCGTGAGCAATAAAGGAGATGAACTTAGAGCCTGGATCAGTATCTGGAATTACGATGTTGTGGCCATTACCGAAACTTGGCTGGAGGAAGGGCAGGATCGGGTGATGCAGGTGCCGGGGTTTAGGTGTTTAAAAGGAATAGGATGGGAGGTAGAAAAGCAGGGGGGGGGGGGGGGGGTTGCATTACTGGTCAGGGATAGTATCATGTCTATAGAAAGGAAGGAGGCTGCAGAGGGAGGGTCCACTGAGTCAGTGTGTGGGAGTCAGAAACAGGAAGGGAGCTCACACTGTGCTGGGAGTGGTCTATAGGCCAGCAAATGAACCGAGAAGCAGGAAGATTTTGGAACTTCCCTAGAATTGATTGGCAATTCCCTAGAATTGATGGATGGGGCTGAATTTGTTAAGTGTGTTCAAGAAGAATGCCTGACAGTATGTGGACTGGCCAACAAGAGGAGAGGCCAGACTGGATCTGCTTCTGGGGAATGAACCTGGTCAGGTGGCGGACCTTTCAGTGGGGGGAGCAGTTTGGTGAGAGTGACCACAACTTTCTGAACTTCAGCACAGGCATGGAAAAGGATGAATACAGTCAAACTGGGAAAGTGTTTAACTGGGGAAGGGCTAATTATGAAGGAATGAGACAGGAACGAGCGAGAATAAATTGGAAACAGATGTTCAAAGGTGAAAACACAGAAATAATGTGGAGGAAGTTTAGGGACCATTTGCGCAGGGTTCAGGATAGGTTTGTCCCACTGGGTCAAGGAAAAGATAGTAGAAAAAGGGAGCTGTGGCTGACAAAACAGGTCAGGCAACTAGCCAAGAGGAAGAAGGAGGCATATATTAGATATAGGAAATAGGAAAACCTCATGAGAGGTATATGGTAACCAGGAAGGAGCTTAAGAAAGGACTTAGGAGAGCTCGAAGGGGGCATGAGAAGCCCTGGCATGAAGGATTAAGGAGAACCCCAAGGTGTTCTATGCGTATGTGAAGTACAGAAGGATGATGAGAATGAAGGTGGGGCCATTAAAGGATAAAGGAGGCATCATGTGCCTAGAGGCGGGGGAGGTCCTAAATGAATACTTTGCATCAGTATTCACAAAAAAGAGATCTTGATCAGGGTGAGGTTGGAATTGAACAGGCCGGTGTGCTGGACAATATGGAGATTAAGGAAACAGAAATGTTGGATCTTCTTAAAAACGTGAAGATTGATAAGTCCCTGGGGCCGAATGTGATATACACCAGGTTGCTGTGGGAAATGAGGTAGTAGCGATGATCTTTGAATCCTCTTTGGCCACAGAGGAGGTGCCAGAGGATTGGAGAATGGCAAATATAGTCCCCTTGTTTAAAAGAGGTAATAGGGAGAATCCTGGGAATTATAGGCCAGTGAGTCTAACGTCAGTGGTGTGCAAACTATTGGAGAGGATTCTTATGGAAAGGATCTATGAGCATTTGGAGTACAATCTACTCAAGGATAGTCAGCAGGGCTTTGTGAAGGGAAGGCCGTGCCTCACAAGTTTAACTGAGATTTTTGAGTGGGTAACTAAAGAAATTGATGAGGGTCGGGCAATAGATGTGGTCAACATGGATTTTAGTAAGGCATTTGACAAGGTGCCCCAAACAAGACTCATTCAGAAAATCTTGAGGCACATGATTAGTGGAACCTTGGCTGTGTGCATAAAAATTTGGCTTGCAGGTACAAAGCAGAGAGTAGTAGTGGAAGGAAGGTATTCTGTGTGGAGCTCGGTGAATAGTGGGGGGCTGCAAGGATCTGTTCTGTGACCCCTGCTCTTTGTGATTTTGAGAAACGACCTGGATGAAGAGGCGGAAGGATGGGTCAATAAGTTTGCAGGTGACATGAAGGTTGGAGGAGTTGTGATTGAAGCTGAAGGTTGGTCGAAGGTTACACGAGGATATAGACAGGATACAAAGTTGGGCAGAAAAGTGGCAGATGGAGTTCAATCTGGATAAGTGTGAGGTGATGCATTTTGGAAGGACAAACCAGAAGGCTGAGTACAGGGTTAACGGTCGGTTATTTAGGTATGTGGATGAACAGAGGGACCTTGGGGTCCAAATTCATATGTTCCTCAAGGATAATGCACAGGTTGATAGGATAGTTAAGGCAGCCTATGGGATGCTGGGATTCATTAATAGGGGGATTAAGTTCAGGAATCGAGAGGTCATGTTGCAACTCTACAAATCCCTGGTGAGACCACATTTGGAGTATTGTGTTCAGTTCTGGTCATCTCATTATAGGAAGGATGTGGAAGTTATGGAGAGGGGGCAGAGGAGATTCACCAGGATGTTGCCAGGATTGGGAAACCAGTCTTATGAGGCAAGGTTAACAGAGCTGAGACTTTTCTCTTTGGAGCGTAGAAGGATGGGAGGAGACTTGATAGAGGTCTACAAGATTCTGAGAGGCATCGATAGGGTGGACGGCCAGCACCTGTTTTTGTCATCAGCCAACACCAGAGGGCGTGTGTTCCTAGTGAAGGGCGAGAAGTTCATGGGAGGTGTCGGGGTGTGTTTTTTTCCCACAGAGAGTTGTGGGAGCCTGGAAGGCCTTGTCCGGGATGGTGGTGGAGGCTGGAACATCAGGGGCATGGATGGAGGAACATTAGAGGGGTAGGGCACTCTGTACCTGCTAAGCTGTGCGCGCGCACATTTTGCAACCCGTGCACAAAAGAAATCAATGGCCGCACAAACTGAACCAAGCAGCTCAAAGGCTAGAATAAGAGCTTCACAAAATGCATTACTTTGTCGAACGCAGTCACATTTGTATTATATTAAAACAAGCCCATACACTTTTATCAGCCATGAGAGACAGGCTGTACCAAAATGATCTTGAAACCACTTTAAGTTTACAGTTGCACAAGCATCCTGTCCACATGTACTTTTGTCACAGGAACAAAATTTGCACAGCATAAGAATTTTGAGCTCACTGATGACTAAAGATTAGAGGGAACATTAGTAGGGAGAGCTTATTACATTTTTTTAGGAATAAATGAGTCGGCACAAAATTGAGGGCTGAAGGGCCTGTATTGTGCTGTAGTGTTCTAGGTTCTTGAACTTGAGCAGTTTGATTTTGATTTTTTTTGGCAAAACTGAACCTGCTTCACAAAACGGCCTCTTTCCGCACCCGTGACAGGGACTTCCCAGTGGTCAATCATTTCAGTTCTGCGTTCCACTCCCACACTCGCATCTCTCCATGGCCTTGTGTTCTATCTCAACCAGGTGCTGTTTCTCCAGTTTATGGAGGGGCCTCAGTCTGGCGGTGCATGAGACCATGGACAGACAGGTCAGATGGGAATGTGGTGTGGAATTGAAGTGGTTAGCCACAGGGAGGACCTTGCTATTACAGCAGACGGAGCGAAGGTTTTCAACATAGCGATCTCCCAGTCGATGTCCAAGCTCCCGCATGTAGAGGAGACCACGGCGGGAGCTCCAGATACAGTAGATGACCCCTGCAGATTCAAAAGTGAAGTGCTGCTTCACTTGGAAGGATCAGTAACACAGTTATACCCACTACATGGGTAAATTGGTGACGGGGCTCTGCAGCTGAGGGACCAGTACATGCAGTGAGCTGCTGCGATGGACACAAGATACCCATGGAAGCTGTGGGCTGCTGGAGACTGCTGTCAGGAGACTCGCGCCAGGTGACTGGAGACTGGCTTGAACTGACTGGATGGGCGCTGGTTTATTGCCATGATAGTAAATTGAATCTTAAAATTAACTTCCCATAAGATGCCATTAGAGATAAAAATTCTATGAAGGACAAAATAATATTCACTGATGCAGTTAGTGCCAGTTACGACCTAGGGCAGCAGCAATAGAAATTCATTAATAATGATTATTAATAACTATTAATAGGACCAGGAGTAGGTCATTCGACCCTTCGAGCCTGCTCCGCCATACAACGAGATCATGCCTGATCTTAAAGTTCAGTACCCCATCCCCACCTTCTCTCCGTAACCTTTAATACCCTTATACTGAAGAAATAGATCTAATTCCCACTTAAATATATTTAATGAACCTGCCTCCACTGCCCTCTGTGGCAATGAATTCCACAGATTCACCACCCTCTGGGTATAGAAATTCCTCCTCATCTCGGTCCTAAATGGTTTGCCTTTTATCCTCAAACCATGGCCCCGGGTTCTGGATTTTCCCAACCTTGGAAACATCCCATCTGCATCCATTCTGTCCAGTCCTGCCAGAATTTTATAGGTCTCTATGAGATCCCCTCTCAATCTTCTAAACTCCAGCGAGTACAATCCCAATTTGCACAATCTTTCCTCCTAAGTCATTCCTGCCATTCCAGGTATCAGCCTGGTGAATCGCCTCTGCACTCCCTCCATTGCAAGAACATCCTTCCTTAGATAAGGTGACCAAAACTGCACACAATACTCCAGGTGGGGTCTCACCAAGGCCCTGTATAGCTGCAGTAAGGTATCCTTGTTCCTAGACTCAAACCCTCTTGATACAAAGGCCAACATACCATTTGCCTTTTTAACCGCCTGCTGTACCTGCATGCTCGCCTTCAGAGACTGGTGTACAAGTACCCCTAGGTCTCTCTGCACTTCCCCATCTCTTAATCTATTGCCATTCAAATAGTAATCTGCTCTCCGGTTTGTATTACCAAAGTGGATAACCTCATTTATCCACATTGTAGTGCATTTGCCATGTATCTGCCCAGTCCCTCAATTTATCCAAATCACACTGGTGCTTCCTGACCCCCTCTTCCGTGCACACAACCCCTCCTAGCTTAGAGTCATCTGCCAATTTGGAGATATTACATCCAATCCCCTCATCCAGATCATTAATGTAAATTGTGAACAGCTGGGGTCCCAGTACAGATCCCTGTGGCACCCCTCTGGTCACCGCCTGCCACTCAGACAACAAGCCATTTATCCCAACTCTCTGTCTTCTACCTGCCAGCCAGTTCTCAATCCACATCAATACTTTGCCCCCAATCCCATCAGCCTTGATTTTGGAAGCCAATCGTTTATGCGGGACCTTATCGAGGCAAGGGTTAAATAAAGTGTCCATTATAAATGGACATGGAAGAACCGCCCTCTTTTGACAAAGAGACAGAGAAGTGGCTCTTCATGGCCACTGAATTTGTGGATCTCCCACGAAAATGGAAGCCTCATATCAGGACCTCTCTCATTGGTCGTTACTGCATTTCTGGCTTCAAATGAACCTGGTGCAATATTAAATATCTTTAATCACATAACCTGGGCATCTCTGCTGATTTTGTTTGAAGTCTCTTCTTTTCCAAAAGTATGAGTTGATGGTTCCAATTTGTCTGCTCAGGTCACAAGCAGATGGCTTTGTGTGTACAGATCATTGAAGCAAAAGCTTGCTTGTTTGAACAGATGCCATCTCTCAACACACAACATTGTCTTTAGTTTCAATGAAGAATCATTTCAGTTTTATAACTAGTTACACAGCTTCACTCAAACAATAACTAGTAAACATTTCATCTGGGAAAAAAGATTTTTGTGTGTACCTGAATCCAACCCACAAAATAACTTTTCTAAGAAATGTCTTCTTTGGCTTGGCTTCGCGGACGAAGATTTATGGAGGGGGTAAAAAGTCCACGTCAGCTGCAGGCTCGTTTGTGGCTGACAAGTCCGATGCGGGACAAGCAGACACGGTTGCAGCGGTTGCAGGGGAAAATTGGTTGGTTGGGGTTGGGTGTTGGGTTTTTCCTCCTTTGCCTTTTGTCAGTGAGGTGGGCTCTGCGGTCTTCTTCAAAGGAGGTTGCTGCCCGCCAAACTGTGAGGCGCCAAGATGCACGGTTTGAGGCGTTATCAGCCCAATGACGGTGGTCAATGTGGCAGGCACCAAGAGATTTCTTTAGGCAGTCCTTGTACCTTTTCTTTGGTGCACCTCTGTCACGGTGGCCAGTGGAGAGCTCGCCATATAACACGATCTTGGGAAGGCGATGGTCCTCCATTCTGGAGACGTGACCCATCCAGCGCAGCTGGATCTTCAGCAGCGTGGACTCGATGCTGTCGACCTCTGCCATCTCGAGTACTTCGACGTTAGGGATGAAAGCGCTCCAATGGATGTTGAGGATGGAGGGAGATAACGCTGGTGGAAGCGTTCTAGGAGCCGTAGGTGGTGCCGGTAGAGGACCCATGATTCGGAGCTGAACAGGAGTGTGGGTATGACAACGGCTCTGTACACGCTTATCTTTGTGAGGTTTTTCAGTTGGTTGTTTTTCCAGACTCTTTTGTGTAGTCTTCCAAAGGCGCTATTTGACTTGGCGAGTCTGTTGTCTATCTCATTGTCGATCCTTGCATCTGATGAAATGGTGCAGCCGAGATAGGTAAACTGGTTGACCGTTTTGAGTTTTGTGTGCCCGATGGAGATGTGGGGGGGCTGGTAGTCATGGTGGGGAGCTGGCTGATGGAGGACCTCAGTTTTCTTCAGGCTGACTTCCAGGCCAAACATTTTGGCAGTTTCCGCAAAGCAGGACGTCAAGCGCTGAAGAGCTGGCTCTGAATGGGCAACTAAAGCGGCATCATCTGCAAAGAGTAGTTCACGGACAAGTTTCCCTTGTGTCTTGGTGTGAGCTTGCAGGCGCCTCAGATTGAAGAGACTGCCATCCGTGCGGTACCGGATGTAAACAGCGTCTTCATTGTTGGGGTCTTTCATGGCTTCGTTCAGCATCATGCTGAAGAAGATTGAAAGGAGGGTTGGTGCGAGAACACAGCCTTGCTTCACGCCATTGTTAATGGAGAAGGGTTCAGAGAGCTCATTGCTGTATCTGACCCGACCTTGTTGGTTTTCGTGCAGTTGGATAATCATGTTGAGGAACTTTGGGGGACATCCGATGCGCTCTAGTATTTGCGAAAGCCCTTTCCTGCTCACGGTATCGAAGGCTTTGGTGAGGTCAACAAAGGTGATGTAGAGTCCTTTGTTTTGTTCTCTGCACTTTTCTTGGAGCTGTCTGAGGGCAAAGACCATGTCAGTAGTTCCTCTGTTTGCGCGAAAGCCGCACTGTGATTCTGAGAGAATATTCTCGGCGACACTAGGTATTATTCTATTTAGTAGAATCCTAGCGAAGATTTTGCCTGCAATGGAGAGCAACGTGATTCCCCTGTAGTTTGAGCAGTCTGATTTCTCGCCTTTGTTTTTGTACAGGGTGATGATGGTGGCATCACGAAGATCCTGAGGCAGTTTTCCTTGGTCCCAACAAAGCTTGAAAAACTCATGCAGTTTGGCATGCAGAGTTTTGCCGCCAGCCTTCCAGACCTCTGGGGGGATTCCATCCATACCTGCTGCTTTGCCACTTTTCAGTTGTTCGATTGCCTTATATGTCTCATCCAGGGTGAGAACCTCATCCAGCTCTAGCCTTAGGGGCTGTTGAGGGAGCTGGAGCAGGGCGGAATCTTGGACTGAGCGGTTGGCACTGAAAAGAGATTGGAAGTGTTCTGACCATCGGTTGAGGATGGAGATCTTGTCGCTGAGGAGGACTTTGCCGTCTGAGCTGCGCAGCGGGCTTTGGACTTGGGGTGAGGGGCCGTACACAGCCTTTAGAGCCTCGTAGAAACCCCTGAAGTCGCCAATGTCCGCGCTGAGCTGGGTTCGTTTGGCGAGGCTAGTCCACCACTCATTTTGGATCTCCCGGAGTTTGCGCTGAAGATGGCTGCATGCGCGACGGATGGCTTGTTTCTTCTCTGGACAGGACGGCTTTGTAAGGTCAGCCTGGTGGGCAGCTCGCTTCTTTGCCAGCAGCTCCTGGATTTCCTGGCTGTTTTCGTCAAACCAGTCCTTGTTTTTCCTGGAGGAGAAGCCCAGTACCTCTTCAGTGGATTGCAGTATGGTAGTCTTCAACTGATCCCAGAGGGTTTCAGGGGACGGGTCCGTGAGGCGGGTTGCATCGTCGAGCTTTGCTTTGAGGTTTGCCTGGAAGTTTCCTCTCGCTTCGTCTGACTGCAGTTTTCCAACATTGAACCTCTTTCTGGGGGCTTTACTGTTCCTGGACTTTGCCTTGAAGTGAAGGTTGAGCTTGCAGCGAACCAGCCGGTGGTCAGTGTGGCATTCCGCGCTAGGCATGACCCTGGTGTGGAGCACATCTTGTTTGTCACTTTCTCGCACCAGGATGTAGTCCAGGAGGTGCCAGTGTTTGGATCGGGGATGCATCCAGGTGGTCTTAAGGCTGTCCCTCTGCTGAAAAAGGGTGTTTGTAATGACAAGCCGCTGTTCTGCGCAGAGCTCCAACAGGAGGCGCCCGTTGTCGTTGTACTTGCCGACGCCATGCTTGCCCAGGATTCCTGGCCAGGTTTCTGAGTCTTTGCCGACACGAGCGTTGAAGTCGCCCAGGATGACAACCTTGTCGGCTGTAGGGGTACGTTGGATGAGGTTGCGCAGGTCGGTGTAGAACTTGTCCTTTTCTGCTGGTTCCGCCTGGAGGGTTGGAGCATAGACACTGATGAGGGTGATGCGACGCTTGTTTTGAAGGGGGAGCCGCATGGACATGATTCGGTCCGAGAGGCCTGTCGGAAGGTTTTCGAGTTTGAAGGTAATGAAGCTCTTGACCATGAAGCCTACACCAGATAGGCGTCGTTCATCCGAAGGCTTGCCAGACCAGTAGAGTGTGTAGCCCGCACCGCGTTCTTGGAGGCTGCCTACATCTGCCAGGCGGACTTCACTGAGAGCGGCTATGTCGATGTCAAGTCTGAGGAGTTCATGTGCAATGAGGGCAGACCGACGTTCAGGTCGGTGGCTGTCAGCCTTGTCTAGCATGGTTCTGATGTTCCAGCATGCTAGCTTGAGTTTGTGAACATCTTTTGAGGGGGAGGCCGTGGAGGGGGAGGCCGTGGAGGGGGAGGCCGTGGAGGGGGAGGCCGTGGAGGGGGAGGCCGTGGAGGGGGAGGCCGTGGAGGGGGAGGCCGTGGAGGGGGAGGCCGTGGAGGGGGAGGCCGTGGAGGGGGAGGCCGTGGAGGGGGAGGCCGTGGAGGGGGAGGCCGTGGAGGGGGAGGCCGTGGAGGGGGAGGCCGTGGAGGGGGAGGCCGTGGAGGGGGAGGCCGTGGAGGGGGAGGCCGTGGAGGGGGAGGCCGTGGAGGGGGAGGCCGTGGAGGGGGAGGCCGTGGAGGGGGAGGCCGTGGAGGGGGAGGCCGTGGAGGGGGAGGCCGTGGAGGGGGAGGCCGTGGAGGGGGAGGCCGTGGAGGGGGAGGCCGTGGAGGGGGAGGCCGTGGAGGGGGAGGCCGTGGAGGGGGAGGCCGTGGAGGGGGAGGCCGTGGAGGGGGAGGCCGTGGAGGGGGAGGCCGTGGAGGGGGAGGCCGTGGAGGGGGAGGCCGTGGAGGGGGAGGCCGTGGAGGGGGAGGCCGTGGAGGGGGAGGCCGTGGAGGGGGAGGCCGTGGAGGGGGAGGCCGTGGAGGGGGAGGCCGTGGAGGGGGAGGCCGTGGAGGGGGAGGCCGTGGAGGGGGAGGCCGTGGAGGGGGAGGCCGTGGAGGGGGAGGCCGTGGAGGGGGAGGCCGTGGAGGGGGAGGCCGTGGAGGGGGAGGCCGTGGAGGGGGAGGCCGTGGAGGGGGAGGCCGTGGAGGGGGAGGCCGTGGAGGGGGAGGCCGTGGACTTGTCCTCGGGCCTGCGCAAAGGAGCTTTTAGGTGGAGTGCAGTGCGCGCAGTACTGGCCCCATCCTTTACACCCATGGTTCGTGTGCCGTGGCCGAGCAAGCTGGGACGTGGCAGCAAGGTCCTTGGGTCGTAGGTTTTATATCGGAGTGGCCTTCTCCTATGCAGGTTTCTTACCCGGGCTGGAGGGGCCTGCCTCCCCTCCTAGGTCAGTCCATACTGCCCGGACCGGGGCCGAGGCCGCCGCAGCTCACCCTGTGCCTGGACTGAGGCCGCCGCCTCCCACTCTCTGCCCGGATCGGGGCCTCCGCCTGCCCCACTCGACCGAGGCCGGGGCCGCCGTCTCCCCCTTGCTCCTGCCCGGATCAGGGCCGCCGCCGTCTACCCTTCGCCTGGACCGGGGCCGCCGCCGTCTACCCTTCGCCCGGACCGGGGCCGGGGCCTCTGCTGCTCTCCCTGTGCCCGGACTGGGGCCGCCGCCTCCAACTCTCTGCCCGTATCGGGGCCTCCACCTCTCTGCCCGTATCGGGGCCTCCACCTGCCTCACTCGACCGAGGCCGGGGCCGCCGTCTCCCCCTTGCTCCTGCCCGTATCGGGGCCGCCGTCTCCCCCTTGCTCCTGCCCGTATCGGGGCCGCCGTCTCCCCCTTGCTCCTGCCCGTATCGGGGCCGCCGCCGTCTACCCTTCGCCCGGACCGGGGCTGGGGCCGCTGCTGCTCTCCCTGTGCCCGGACTGGGGCCGCCGCCTCCCACTCCCTGCCCGGACCGGGGCCTCCACCTGCCTCACTCGACCGAGGCCGGGGCCGCCATCTCCCCCTTGCTCCTGCCCGGATCGGGGCCGCCGCCGCCTACCCTTCGCCCGGTCCGGGGCCGGGGCCGCTGCTGCTCTCCCTGTGCCCGGACTGGGGCCGCCGCCTCCAACTCTCTGCCCGTATCGGGGTCTCCACCTGCCTCACTCGACCGAGGCCGGGGCCGCCGTCTCCCCCTTGCTCCTGCCCGGATCGGGGCTGCTGCCGCCTACCTCTAAGAAATGTGTATATATATATATATATATATATAATGACTAAAGATTAATGATAATACAATTCCGTCACAGTACCAGAAAGAAAAGTGATGTTTCATCATGCAGAAAGATCTCTTGGTTGTCCCCAGGGTATTTTAAGATTGGGGTTAGTACGAGTGACCAGAACTGAACACAATACTCTAAGCATGGTCTAACCAAGATTTGTAGAGTTGGACCATGATTTCTCTACACTTGAATTCAATCCCCCTATTAATGGAGCCCAGCATCCCATCTTAACTATCCTATCAAACTGTGCGACAACCTTGAGGGATGCATGGATTTGAACCCCAAGGTTCCTCTATTCATCTGTTCATTAGTCAGGAGATTGAGTTAAAGAATCAAGAGGTCATGTTGCAGCTCCATGAGACTCTGGTTACACCACACTTGGAGTAGAGGATTGAGTCGTGTTTCTCTGACTTCCTCCTGAAGTCCACAATCATCTTGGTTTTTCTAACATTGAGCGAAAGGTTGTTGTCATATGTGAAGAACAGAAGGATGATGAGAATGAGGGTAGGGCCACTAAAGGATAAGGCAGGCAACATGCCCAGAGGTGGAGGAGGTTTTGATATGAATATTTTGCATCAGTATTCACAAAAAAAGGACCTTGATCAGGGTCAGGTTGGAATTGAACAGGCCGGTGGGCTGGACAATGTGGAGATTAAGGAAGAGGAAGTTTTGGATCTTCTTAAGAACATGAAGACGCAATACCCCCAGGTTTCTGTGGGGTGAGAGAAGAGATAGCTGAGGCAGTAGCGAGGATCTTTGAATCCTTTTGGCCACAGGGGAGGTGCTGGAGAATTAGAGAATGGCAAATGTAGTCGCCTTGTTTAAAAAAAGATAATAGGGAGAATTCTGGAAATTATGTCAGTGGTGTGTAAACTATTGGAGCGGATTCTTAAAGAAAGGATCTATGAGCATTTGGAGAAGTCCAGTCTACTCCAGGATAGTCAGCAGGGCTTTGTGAAGGGAAGGCCGTGCCTCACAAGTTTAACTGAGATTTTTGAGGGGGTAACTAAAGAAATTGATGAAGGTAGGGTGGTGAATGTGGTCCACATAGATTTTAGTAAGCCAATTGATAAGGTCCCCCACGAGAGACTCATCCAGAAAGTCATGAGGCATGGGATCAGTGGAACCTTGGCTGTGAGGATGAAAAATTGGCTTGCAGGAAGAAAAGAGAGATACAGAGAGAGAGAGAGAGAGAGAAACAGACAGACATACAGAGAGAGAGAGAGAGAAAGAGGGGGGGGTGTGGCAGAGAGGTCGGTGACTAGTGGAGGGGCCACAGGGATCTGTTCTGGGACCCCTGCTCTTTGTGATTTTTATAAATGACGGATGAAGAAACGGAAGTTTGCAGAAAATACGAAGGTTGGAGGAGTTGTGTATGGTGCTGAAGTTTGTTGAAGGTTACAAGAGGATGCAGAGTTGGGCAGAGAAGTGGAAGATGGATTTCAATCTGGATAAGTGTGAGGTTGATGCATTTTGGAAGGAGGAGCCAGAAGGCTGAGTACAGGGTTAATGGTCGGTTACTTAAGAGTGTGGATGAACAAAGGGACCTTGGGGCTCAAATCCATACATCTCTCAAGGTCACCACACAGGTTGATTGGATAGTTAAGGTCAGGGGATGTTGAGCTTCATTAATGGGAGATTAAGTTCAGGAGCTGAGAGGTCACGTTGCAACTCTACAAATCTCTGGTGAGATCCTACTTAGAGAATTGTGTTCAGTTCTGGCCACCTCATTATTGGAAGGATGTGGAAGCTGTGGAGAGGGGGCAGAGGAGATTTACCAGGATGTGGCCTGGATTGGGAAACAAGTCTCATGAGGCAAGGTTAGCAGAACTGGGACCTTTCTCTTTGGAGTGTAGAAGAATTAGAGGAGACTTGATAGAGGTCTACAAGATTATGAGAGGCATCGGTAGGGTGGACAGATTGCACCTGTTTCCCAGGGCAGGATCACGTAGAGGACGTGTAAAAAGTGAAGGGAAGGAAGTTTAGGGGAGACGTCAGGGGTAAGTTTTTTTTCCCACAGAGAGTTGTGGGGGCCTGGAATGCATTGCTGGGGATGGTGATGGAGGCTGGAACATTATGGGCATTTAAGAGACTTTTAGACAGACACGTGGATGAAAGGAAAATAGAGGGTTGCGGGGTAGGGAGGGTTTAGTACTTTTTTTTTAGGAAACTATATACATGTTGGCACAACATTGTGGGCTGAAGGGCCTGTATTGTGCTGTCATGTTCTATGTTCTATGTTCTGCATTCCTGGATATTTGTTACAACCAGGCTGTGCTACAAGTCAGTATACTTTCCACAATCCATCAGTTGAAGCTAGATATTTCAGCTGTGGTTTGTTAACATATGTCAGTAAATACATAACCAGACAAAACAGCAATTCTCCGATCCACGGCACATGCATGCGCATACTCTCACACTCTGTCACACGCACACAGCACTCACTCTTTCTCACTGCACGCACACTTCCACGTGCACACACATTCTCACACACGCACGGCCTACCACACACGTACCCACACACAGAGTAATGCACAGACTCACAAGCAAGCTTTCACCCACACATTCCCTCTCTCACGCACACATCCTACACTTCGAAGTGCACGTGATGATAATAGACATAAAAATGTAAATTTGTAAAACTGAGCCAACATGATGTGGCCTCGCTACCTCACTTCTGTCATGTTTATTTTTTCCCACGCCCTCACGTTTCAGAACCTGCGCTGTTGATAATCTGATAATCACAGAGCCATGTCAACTCCCCCGTATTTTCTTTCTCGCAGGCCAGTTGCCTTTCGACCTGGCGTGCGGGGCGGAGATGAGACAAATCCTCAGCGGCAAAGCCCTCAAGGTTTGTCCATCAAATTCTTCAGGAACTTTTGTTTTGTCTCTCGTCACTCGCTGTAACTGTGGATGTGAGTGCGGGGGGGGGTGGGGGGGTGGGGGAGGAGGGGGTGACGGTAAAGCTTCGGTTGGCCACATTTTTCCCTGGATCTCACTTGGAGTTACCAGCCCGAGACCAAAGCTGCCACAATGGGCAAGGGGACCAGCAAATGGATGCCGACGTCATTGGTAAACACAGTAGAACCCTACAGAACAGAAACGGACCCTTTGGCCCTTCTTTTCTGTGCTGAAGTATTATTCTGCCTCGTCCCATTGACCTTCGCATAGCCCATAGCCCTCCGTACCCCTCCCATCCATATATCTGTCCAAATGCTTCTTGTTTAAAAACTGAACCTTCATTTTCCAATTCATCTGGAAGCTCATTCCACTCTCCCACTTCTCTCTGCATGAAGAAGTTTCCTTTAAATGTTTCCCCTTGTAAGGCGATCTTATAGAAGCATAAAAAGGGAAAGGAGAGAAAAGATGGAGGCATGAAAGTTGCTTCCGCTGGCAGGTGACACGAGATCACAGGGACAGGTCTCAAGATTAAGGGGAGTAGATTTCGGACGGAGATGCAGAGGAACTGCTTCTCCTAGACAGTGGTGAATCTGGAATTCACTGCCCAGGGAAGCAGTACATAGAATACAGAACACTACACACTGTACAGGCCCTTCACCCTCAATGTTGTGCTGACCCATTTATTCCTTTTAAAAAAAGTACTAAACCCTCCCTACCCTGTAACCCTCTATTTTACTTTCATCCAGAAGTCTCTTAAATACTCCAATTTTCAGCCTCGACCATCATCCCTGGCAAGGCATTCCAGGCACCCACAACTCTGTGTTTATGTAAAAAAAATACTCGTGACTTCTCCCATAAACTTACCACCCTTCACTTTATACGTGTCCTCTGGTGTTTGCTGATCCTGCCCTGGGAACAGCTGTCCACCCTATCTATGCCTCTCAGAATCTTGTAGACCTCTATCAAGTCTCCTCTCATCCTTCTACACTCCAAAGAGAAAAGTCCCAGCCTTGCTAATCTTGTCTCAGAAGGCTTATTTTCCAATGCAGGCAACATCTCCTCTGCACCCTGGGCATAAGGGCTGCCTCATTCAAAATACATTCAGATTTTTGAACAGCAGGGTGATGGGGAACAGGCAGGCAGGTGGAACTGAGTCCTTGGCCAGGTCAGCCGTGATCTTATTGAGTGATGGAGCAGGCTCGACAGGCAGGAGTGAAACAGAAAAGTCTGCAGACGCTGTGATTGAAGTAAAAGCTCACAGAAACGCTGGAGGAACTCATCCAATCTCGCTGCATGCTTCGAAGCTAAAGATATATTACAGACGTTTTGGGCCTGAGCCCTTCAAAGTGTAACCAAAGAAAAGGAAGGCATCAGACTGGCCGGGCTAGGAGTCCAGACCAACAAAAAGGTGTTAATTGGTTATGAAGAGAGGAAGGGTGAGGATTGATTTTGGCTCTGTGCAAGGAGACTGAGGTGAAAAAGGAAGAGAGGGAGAGCGGTGTAGAGTTGGGGGAAAGGCAGGAGGAGGAGGAGGAGTGGGGAGGTTTAACGGAAACTAGAGAAGTCAATGTTAATGCCATACGGTTGGAGGGTGCCCAGAAGGAAGATGAGGGGCTGAACGTCCATTTTGCCGGATGGCCAACTCCTGCTCCTGTTTCTTGATGTTCTGATGAACAGGTTAAAATTTAGCTTCAATGGTTCCCCTCTACCATCAGATTTCTGAACCACAGACACATTCTCACCTTCTTTTGCACTAAATCTTATATCAATGTTTGCACCTGTGATACTGCCATCCAATTCTGGATGAATTTCGTGACACGTTCAAGACAATATATTCTGCTCCTGGTTTTTTTGGACTGAGAATTCCCAGAAATATTTTCAGTGACTATAAATCCTGGGTTTTTTTTTAAATGATGTGAGCAGAGAAAAGATTGTAACTGATAACAATTTATTTTTTAATCTTAGGGTACGTCTAAAATGGTGCAGAGATTTGAAGGGCCACTTTTGAAGGTAAGCTGCTCTCCCTGTACCATAATGAGTTGATCGATATAATCATATAACATATAACCATATCACAGTTTATGGATTGGAAACAGGCCATCTCGGCCCTTCAAGTCCACACCGGTTCACTCAAACAACTCCACTAGCTCCCCCCACCTATTCTCCGCCCATAACCCTCCAACCCCCTCCTATCCATGTATACGTCCAGCATCCTCTTAAATGAAAGAATTGACTCTGCCTTATCTATGATGCATCATGTTAAAGAATCTAAGCACAGAAGCAGACCCTTCAGCCCATCACATCTGTGCTGACATTTCCCGGCACCAATGTGTACTGCTCCTGTTTACCACCACGAGGGCCAGGGTTATCTCTCCTCAGTGATTTACAGGCTTGTTGCTTTCTCGGATGGTGTGCACTGGTGAGGACAAGTTCGGATGGTGCAATAAGCAGCAAATCTGGAGTGAAACACGAAAGTCTGCAGACGCAGTGATTACAGTAAAAGCAAAATGCTGGAGAAGCTCAGCCGGTTTCACCGCGTCTGTACTATAAACGTGGATAATGATGCATTCGGAAGCTTTGGCTGCCCGTCTCCAGGTGGTTGTCATTTGATTCCTACGTGTCAGCTTTAACCTTGCTTAGGGTTAGGGGTTCTGGATTATAAGGGTTTATTTTCCTTTTGAATTTTACAATATGATATTTAACTGGACTGTTCAATAGTGCATGAAGTAAACATCAATAAAGTTATTTTAAAAAAGAAAGATACGGATATAAAGTTGTGGATTGAGCTGAAGGTTGTCTTAGGTTGTGATGTAGACAGGATGCAGAGTTGGGCAGAGAAGTGACAGATGGATTTCAATCCGGGTAAGCGTGAGGTGATGCATTTTGGAAGGACAAACCCGAAGGTTGAGTACAGGGTTAATGGTCGGTTATTTAAGAGTGTGGATGAACAGAAGGACCTTGAGGTCCAAATCCATACATCTCTCAAGCAGGTTGATAGGATAGTTAAGAAGGCCTTTGGGATGCTGGGCTTCATTAATGGGGGATTGAGTTCAGGAGTAGAGAGGTCATGTTGCAACTCTACAAATCTCTGGTGAGACCACACGGAGCATTGTGTTCAATTCTGATCACCTCATTTTAGGAAGGATGTGGAAGCTGTGGAGAGGGGGCAGAGGAGATTTACCAGGATGTTGCCTGGACTGAAGAACAAGTCTCACGAGGCAAGGTTAGCAGAGCTGGGACTTTTCACTTTGGAGCGTAGAAGGATGGGAGGAGACCTGAGAGAGATTGAGAAGATTTTGAGAGACATAGATAGGATGGACGGCCAGCACCTGTGGCAGGATCAGCAAACACCATAAGACGTCTGTACAAAGTGAAGAGAGGGAAGTTTACGCAGAGAGTGGTGGGTGCCTGGAATGCTTTACCTGGCATTAAAAGACTCTTAGGTCCATGGATGGAAGAAAAATAGAGGGTTACAGGGGAGGGAGGGTTTAGATTTTTTAAGGAATATATGGCTCAGCACAACATGGAGGGCCAAAGGGCCTGCAGAGCGCTGAAGTGTTCTATAACCAATGTTTCTACCCTGAGCTGTTAGCTTCTCGTTCTCTGACTACATGGGGCACTGGGCAATTTCTGCTGATGGGGAATCTGTGTAATATTACATCTGATTTATTACACAGCAATAAAACAATCTTGATCCCATCACTGCTGCTGTGGGGTTTATGTAAATTAAATGCATCTCGACTAAATTAGTATCCTGGTCCTGGAGACAACGGGATCAAGGCAAGATTCGACTGTTAAGAATGGCTGGTCTATAGAACCGCACAGGAACAGACCCTATGGCCCACAAGGTCTGTGTATAAAGTTCAATCCCATCCACCATTCCATCGCCCCCTTCCCCAGTTGATCTGGATCCTGGCCACCCGGCTCATTGCCCAGCTGGTGCCAGCTACTCAAGCGACAGGGTCCGCCTGACAGAGTGGAATCGGACCCCAGGTGCCCGAGGGGTGCATGCTTACCCTTGCCAGCGCACTCAGCACAAATGGGTTATAGAGAGGGTCATGTATCGTTTCCAGAAGGAAATCACCTCACCTGCCAATGAAGGTCAGCCCCACCCAACAGATGAGAGTCCACTGCAATCGGTTCCCCTTGACACCTTAGGTCATGTGAGCACTTCTGGCTCAGCCCCCCAACCACCCCCTCCCCCAAAAGCTGCTTGCAGTATAAAGCCCATCACCTTGAGCAATTTCATCTCTTTTCCCCTCGCGAACAACCCCCCCCCACCCCGGAGTGTCCGTGGATTCGCCCCAGAGCTCCCGCAGCCTCTGCAGTTGCATAGACAGTGGGTTCGATTAATCGGGCTCCAGATCCAAACCTTGGACGCGGTCAGCGCCCAAGGCCCTTTGGGAGCCCTTCTTACCCTCAGCCCCCTCCCAACTGCAAGTTGCCTGCAGCCTATTTGGACCCGCACCTGCTGAGCCCATCCCTATAACTTGCTAGCTTAACTAAATTTTACAATTTAAATTTAGACGCACGGCACGGTAACCGGCCCACGAGCTCAATTACACCCGAATGACCAACAACCTCCAGTTCGTTGTTGTAAACCGAAGACCCCGGGGAAAACCCACACAGACATGGGGGGAATGTACAAACTCCTTACAGACAGTGTGGGACTCAAACCCTGCTCCCGATTGCTGGCGCTGTTAACCATGCCGTCCTCTGTGTCATCCACAAAGCTGGTTGCAGTGCCTTCATCCAATTCAAGATTCCTTTCTTGTCATGTAATAAACCAATGTAATATTGCACAAAATTGCCTTTAAGGCAGACAAAGATTCGCCGTCGGCAGCAATTGCCCAGCGCTCCTTACAGTCAGAGAGAAAGAGAAGCAAAGGAGAGTCCGTTCAGAGTCACTGAGTGTCCGTGGATTCACCTTCTGCAACCTCTGCAGCCGCACAGACTCATGTTTGATCCATGGCAACTCTAGCTCGAGATCTGAACCTCAGCCACGATCTCTTTGCTGGCTGGTTAGTCCATGTCCCTGAATGTCGGCCCCGTAATATCCCACCCTGTTCAACGTTACTGTAACTTGTTTTTGACACCTCTTGCCTCTTGACATACATTGATTTGATTAACTCTAATTTTTCAGCGCTCAAGATTTTTTGGATGGAACCTGTTTTGGGTGGTCCTGGAACACGGAGTCCTGTCTTGGTTTCACAGCCAGTAAGTGTGGCCAAAGTATCTGTTAGCCACGTCGGCTTGTCACTGGATCAGAGGGTTGAGTTGTGTTCTCTCTCTGTGTTTAAGATTAGAGGCACAGGCAGATGAGCAGAGGCTTGGCTGCAAGAACCTGACGCAAGCGGTTTGTACGGTGAGTCTTGCCTTGGTGGCTTCAGCAGTTTTGGGCACCTCATTTAAGAACGTAAGATATTGCAGCAGAAGTAGGCTATTCAGCCCATTGAGTCTGCCCTGCCATTCCATCATCATTTCCCCACTCACCCCCACTGCCCAATTTTCGAAAGGAGAGGGTTCAGAGGAGGTTCATGAGGATGGTGAAGGAGGCAAATGCAAAGCTGACCTTCGTTGCAAGAGGAATAGAATATAAGAGCAGGGATGTGATGTTGAGGCTTTACAAGGCCCTGTTGAGACGTCACTTGGAGTATTGTGAGCAGTTTTGGACTCCTCATTTAAGGAAGGAGGTGCTGAAGTTGGAGAGGATTCAGAGGAGGTTCGCAAGGATAATTCCGGCAATGAAAGGCATGTTTGACGACTCTTGGCCTGGGCTCGTTGGAATTTGGGAGAATGAAGGGGGATCTCTTTGAAACATTTTGAATGTTGAAGGGTGTGGACAGAGTAGAGGTAAAGGTTGATTTCCATGGTGTGAGGGTTTAGGACAAGAGGGCACAACTTCAGGTGCTGAACTTGGCCACGCAGAGGGAATAAGGCAGGGGACATTGGGGAGGGTGCTGGTGGCATTGGGTCAATGATCTCACTCCTGGCCAAATGGGAGGATGAGTCTGACGTGACCCTCTCTAGAGTCTAAACTGATACTTGACAAGTTGAGGTCGACAGAGTGAAACACGAATGTCTGCAGTTTCTGTGTTTGCAGTAAAAACACAGAAATGCTGGAGGAACTCAGCAGGTCTCCCAGAGTCCATAGCCTGAACCCTTCTTCCCCAGGTATGTGTAAAGAGCAGGCAGGTGCCTGAATTAAAAGGCTGGGGAGGGCAAAATTGGCAGGGGGAGGAGTAGAGATCAACAGGCAAGAGATGCCGATTGGAAATGGATCAGAGGCAGGAGAGGAAAGTGAGGATTGATTGGGGTAGAAGGGTGTTTTTGGCTCGGTTAATTCACATCTGGGGTAAAGGAGACAGAGGGGAAAAAGGAAGAAAGAGAGAGAGAGAGGGAGAGACAGAGCTGCGGGGGGGGGGGGGGTGTGGTTGGAAGGAGACATTGGTATTGGCTTCTAACAGAAACTGGAGAAGTCGACGTTAATGCCATCTGGTTGGAGGGGGCCCAGAAGGAAGGTGAGGTGTTGTTTCTCCAGTTTGCGGGTGGTCTCAGTCCGGCCGTGCCTGAGATCAGAGACATTGAGGTAGAAATTATTTGCTGTTGAATTCTCAAACTAAAAACACTTTCACCTTCAGGTTAAGGGGAGCAGGGAACGATACTTCACAGTCAAGTTCTTTGATGACAGTGTCCACGTCTTCAAAGCGTCTCTGATGAACACAACCAGTCACACCAGTCAAGTGAGTAACGTTCGTTCTGCAGGATTCTAGTCCGTTTACTTCAGTGTGAGTGCACGGTCCAATGATGCTGTTTCGTGTTCCGACCCATTAGTCACAACGTCTGGAGGGCTCGTGGGTTAGAGGGCGGGCTGCGTTGTCAGAGGGTAGCATCTCCAGAAGGAGATGCAAGATCAACGCCTGCCTTCCCCCTCTGGTTGATGAGAAACAGCAGGAGGAGTTGGCCATCTGGCCCGTCGAACCTTCTCCGCCGTTCAATGAGATCAGGGCTCCACTTACCTGCCCTTTCCCCAGAAGCCTTAATTCGCAAAACATTCTGTCTAAATGTGTCTTAAATACATTCAATAAGCCAGCCCCTACTGCTTCCTTGGGCAGAGAACTCCACAGATTCACCACGCTCTGGAGAAGTGCTGTAGAACCAGGCCCTTTGGCCCTTCTGGTTGTCCATGCCAAACCATTTTTTTTTGGCCTGGTCCCACTGACCTGCACCCAGCCCATAGCCCTCCATCTCTGCGCCGCTGGGATGCTGCTCTGCGCTAACTCTGGGCTTTCAACTTGTGATTTTAAAAATCTAAAATCTAGAAATGGCTTCAGGCCATCGAGGACCATTCTGCCTACAGTACGCACTACTGCTCCCAGGACCAGTTCAGTGACCATGAGGATGAAGAGGATTTGCCATCTAGTGAGTCCCTGCAGGAGTCGCTGAAGGTAAGAGTAGAGACCACTGCCTCTGGTTATGTTGGGGAGGGCCTTTTCCAATACACCCCACTCCAGCCACTGAAATACACCCTCTCTTTTTGTTTGTTTGTTCTCCCCGGCACATTGATGGTGAACGTGAGGTTATCCATTTTGGAAGGAAAAATGGAAAATCAGATGGTTATTTAAACAGGAAGAGGTGAAGGACCCGGGAGTGTCTGCGTATGAATCACAAGAGGTTGGTTTGCAGGTGCAGCAGGTCATCAAGAAGGCAAATGGAATGTGGCCTTCATTGCTGGAGGAATTGAATTTAGGAGCAGGGAGGTTTTTAAAATTTAAAAATTAAATTTAAAACAAAATTTAGACATAGCGCACAGTAACAGGCCATTCCACAAAGCCGTGCAGCCCACTTTACACCCTATTAACCTACAACCCCCAGTACGTTTCAAATAGTGGGAGGAAACCAGAGCCCCCGGGGAAAACCCACAAAGTCACAGGGAGAATGTGCAAACACCTTACGGATAGCGCGCCAAATGAACCCCAGTCCCGATTGCTGGCGCTATAAAGGTGTTGCGCAAACTTCCCCTAATTATGCTGCAACTACAAGGTGCTGGTTAGGCCACATCTGGAGGGCTGCGTGCAGTGCTGGTCTCCTTGGATGAGGAAGGCTGTCCTGCCTTTGGAGGTGGTGCAGAGGAGGTTCACCAGGTTGGTTCCAGAGATAAAGTTAAGCCCATAAGGAGAATAATTCACCTTGGCCCTATTTGCTGGAGTTCCGAAGAATGAGAGAGGATCTTATAGAAACATGTAAATTGTGAGATAAAATAGAGGCAGTTGGGCAGGGAGGGGGGGAAGTCAACCTACAGGACATCACCTGAAGATTCAGGGGAGTACATTTAGGATGGAGATCAGGAGGAACTGCTTTTACCAAAATGTGGAATTCTCTGTCCAAGGAAATAGTAGAGGCTGCCTCATGTTTATATTAAAGTATAGCAGTTTTCACATTCAAGATTAAAGAACCCTTTATTGTCATGTAATAAAGACAGTGCTCAATGACATGGAATTTGTGAAGTGCCTCTTACAATCAGAAACAAAAAGAGAGCCCCCTCAGAGTTACCGAGTGTCCGTGCATTCGCCTCCAGCCCCTTCGGAGCCACAGAGTCCAGTCCAAACTATCATCAGCCCGAGATCCAGATCCGAGCGTCCAACACAATCAGGAACCCTTCAGCACCCTTTCATTTAAGAAAGGATGAGCTGATGTTGGAGGGGGTTCAGAGGAAGTTCACTAGGATGATTCTGGGAATGAAAGGGTTATCATATGAACAACATTTGACGGCTCTTGGCCTGTACTTGTTGGAATTTAGGAGAATAAGGGGGGGATCTCATTGAAACATTTTGAATGTTGAAAGGCGTGGACAGAGTAGATGTAGGAAGGTTGTTTCCCATGGTGCGAGGGTCTGGGATAAGAGGGCACAACTTCAGGATTGAAGGACGTCCACTTAGAACAGAGATGCAGAGGAATTTCTTCTGCCAGAGGTTGGTGAATCTGTGAGATTTGTTGCCACAGGTGGTTGTGGAGGTCGGGTCATTGGGGGTATTTAAGGCAGAGATTGATCAGTTCTTAATTAGCCAGGGCATCAAAGGTTATGGGGAGAAGGCCAGGCAGTGGGGCTGAGTGGGAACATGGATCAGCTCATGATTAAATGGTGGGGCAGAGTCAATGGGCTGAATGGCCTATTTCTGCTCCTATGTCTTATGACACATATTGAAGATTTGGGTGGGGGGTGGTGGTTATGGGGAAATGGGCTGGGGCAGAGCTGAGTTCATGACCCGATCAACCATGATCACGTTGAGTAGTGGAGCAGGACAATGTAGAAGTGAGCAGCTGAGGAATAGAGAGGGTGCACGTTGATCATCTTTCCATCTTTCACCCACAGACAGCGCAAGCCCATCAGCAAAGACTTGAGAAAGAGATCTCCAGTTTGCTGAGCTTGGTAGGCAGCCCGGAAGTTACGAAAGGTAAATGATGTTGCTCACAGTCCCACTTAAATCTCGGAGCCACGAGAGCACGCAGTCGCTGGAAATCGGTGTTCAATAATCAAACTGATGGAGGAACTCAGCGGGTCAGGCAGCATCTGTGGAGCCAGATGTTTTGGGTGGCCTGGTTAGTGTTGCGGTTAACACAACGGTGTTACAGTGCCAGCGATCCGGGCTCGGATCTGGCGCTGTCTATGTCTCCCCGCATCTGCGTGGGTTTTCCCCGGGGACTCTGGTTTCCTCCCACCCTTCAAAAAGTACAGGGGTTGTTGGTTAATTTAGGTGGGACGGCTTTCAATGGCCGTAATCGTCTTCTACCATGCTGCAAATTATTTTTTTTTAAATTTAAATTTAAAAAAAAGATGTAAATTTTAAAAATTGGGTCCTTGCAGCAAAACTACTAATTCACATGTGATCAGAAACTTTGACCATTCCACCACTTGCACAGAGATAAACAGGAACATTTGCAGACGCTGAGGTGGGTGCAGGGCACCAAGGTGCTGGAGAATCTCAGCAGGTCACAGAGGAAGTAAAAGGGAGATTTTGTTTTTGGACGCTCCCGATGGAGGGTCCAGACCCGAAACGCCGACTGCCTTTTACTTATGGACGCTACATGACCTGCTGAGTTCCTCCAGTATTTTGTGTACCGTTCTCCCCCTCCACAGAAACTGCTCGACGTGACCGTGACATAGCAGCAGAAATTGGCCATTCAGCCCATCAAGTCTACCCTGTCATTTAGCCATAAGCCATTTTCCCCACTGCCCGGCCTTCTCCCCATCACCTTTGATGCCCAGGCTTATCAAGAATATATTAATCTCTGCTTTAAATACACCCAGTGACCCGGCCTCCAAACAAATTCCACAGATTTACCACCCTCTGGCTAAGCAAGTTCCTCTGTTCAAAGTGGATGCCCTTTAATTCTGAAGACATACTGAGATCCTCCAGCAGTTTGGCTGTTACCTTTTGCTGCCATTGAATTGTTTTGTTTAAGTTGTTCGAACCATAATTTTAAAATGTTTTGATTTTAAGCTTAGTGAGGTAAAAGTTCGTTATTCACATGAGTGTGTGAATCTCCCACATTGATCAAAATGACACAGATACCAGTCTGGATGCTGGTATAGATATTCCGGCTGTACTGATGTACAGAGTTCTAACTCCCTCTGTTTATTTGTCACGTTATACCCAGCACAATGAGCGGGATTTTCTCGCTGTGGAGGCCAGATCGTTGGGTGCATTTAAGGCAGAGATTGATCTGCCCCTCATTCATCAGGGTATTATGGGAAGAAGGCCAGGGTGTGGGGCTGAGTGGGAGGATGGGCCAGGTGATGGAGCAGCCTTGACAGGCCGAATGACCTCCTGCTCCTGGGCCTCATGGCCTTGGGAGGATGCAAAAGGGGGAAACTGTACGAGCATGGGTTTAGCCGGCCCGTTTGATGGCGGCGTTGACGGGAGATCTCCGTGTTGTTTGGTGTGTTGCAGGACTGCCTCCTCGCGTGCTGCAGAAGTTGAAGGACGTCACCGAGTGCTCCCACGTCACGAGCGGGGCGCTGTCCAACTGCACTGTCCTCCTCAGAAAGCAAGAAGTGGTTGGTACCATTAGCACCGCGCCTTACTTTTCTTGCAAATGGGGCTAATTCTGGAGACACGCAGGTTACTGCGGATGCTGGATCTGTGAATTAGATAGAAGAGTGCAGCACAGTATAGGCCCTTTGGCCCACAATGTCGTGCTAACCCTTCCCTCGTGCACAGCCACAACCCATTATTTTTCTCGCATGCAGTGTGCTTGTCTAAGAGACCCTTAAATGTGTTTGGCAATGGAACGGAAAGGTAAATGACGGAGCTGGTGTAACAGTAGCACTGCCACTGGTGTGGACCTTAGAGAGTGGGGAGCAGAGACATAGTGCTATTCCGAAGAGTCCAACTGCCTGGTCTTGATGCTGGCCTGATAAACAGCCTGTTAGGGAACCTGATGGTGTTTTCAAACTAAAATCTTACAGCTGCGAGTCTGCGCCCAAGATGGTGCCCGTGCTGAGCAGCGGCCGCCAGGGGTTGCAGGGGAGCAACGGGGGGGAGCATCCCCCTGTTGAGAAGGAAAAGCAGAGGAGACGACCCTACAGGGACAGCGACCGCGGTAGTGGCCCACAGCGGCTGAAGGACCCACACGGACAGTGGGTGACTTGCAGTCGGGGGGATTAGCAAGGGCTGTGGGCTGCTGGAGCCTGGCTGATGGGAACCAGGTATCAGAGCCAGGGCTCGAAAGGGGGCTGAGGGCAAGAAGGGCTCCTGAAGGGACTTGGGCACTGAAGGCTTCCTGGTCATGTTGGAGGTTTGGATCTGGAGCTCGGGGCAGCGGATGGATTGAACAGGAGTCTGTGCAGCTGCGGGAGGGCTGGAGGCAAATCCATGGACACTCAGTGTCCCCGAGGGGACCCTCTTTTGCTTATCTTCTCTCGTACTGTAAGGGGCACCAGGTGACACTGCCTTACAGCAGCCAGAAGGCAATTTCGTATAATATCACATGATAATAAAGGAACCTTGAATCTTTTTCCCCCTCCCTCACTATTCCCTGCTCTACATTCCTAGTCTCTCCACCTCTTGCACCTTCTGTTCTACCCTCCATCACCTCTAGGCCCTTCCCCCAGCTTCTCCACCCTGATATAACCCCTGTTCACTTTTGTTTCGATTAAAGGGTCCTGACTCGCTGTTGTCCGAACGTTTCTCTCCACGGACTCTGCCTGAATCCTGTAATCCCTCTGTTTGCTCACGATTCCACCATCTGTAGTCATTCGTTTTCTCTGTTCCACAGATAATGTTGCTCCATTCTAACTGATCTCTTGCTGTAATTTTGCTCCCTGCCATGTGCTAAAAGGACTGAATTTAGGAGCAGGGAGGTTATGCTACAACTGTACAGGGCACTGCATCTGGACTACTGTGTGGAGTTCTGGACTCCTTACTTGGGAAGGATGTACTGGCTTTGGATACAGTGTGGAGGAGGGTCACCAGGTGGGTTCCAGAGGGGTTAGCCTATGAGGAGATTGAGTCGTCTGGGACTGTACTCACTGGAATGAGTTGAGATCTTATAGAAATGTATAAAATTATAACATAACATAACATGACAATTACAGCATGGAAACAGGCCATTAGGCCCTTCTAGTCCGCACCGAACCAAACACCCCTCTCTAGTCCCACCTCCCTGCACAATGCCCATAACCCTCCATCTTCTTCTCATCCATATACCTGTCCAACCTTTTCTTAAATAATACAATTGACTCCGCCGCCACTATTTCTCCCGGAAGCTCATTCCACACGGCTACCACAAGGTGCAGATTTACCTTCAAATTCTTTCCAGGTAACTGGCACAGCAACCAAAGGTGAAATTAGGATATTTTTATACTTCAGGAGTGTGCTGGCTGAGAGCAAATTCAGCCTTAAATATTTGCATGAATATTTCAAGGCGGAGAATGATTAAATGTAATGTGGAAAAACTAAGCGATTGTGAAGTTAACTTCAAAGACTTGTGTGGATATGAAGGGCAAGACCTAGAACTCCTGGACAGTAAAGATGTATACATCAGGATGCTCTTTATTGACTACAGCTTGGTTTTTAACACCATCATCCCCTCAAACAGATCAGCAAACCTGGGGCCCAACACCCCGCTGTCTAATTGGATCATGGATTTTCTCACCTCCAGACCACATTCAGTGAGGATTGGTAAGAACTTGTCCTCCACAATCTCCATCAGTCCCGGAGCACCACAGAGCTGTGTTCTTAGCCCCCTGCTCTACTCACTTCACACCTATGGCTGTATGACAGTACGACACCACCATCTACAAATTTGCTGATGGTAGTGAGTTATACAAAAAGGGGCGGAGGGAGATTGGAGATTGAAAACTTGGCCGAAAGGTACACCAACAATAACCTCGCACTCAATGAAAGGCAGAGATCAGATAGAGGTAGGTAAGATGTTCCCATTGGTGGGGGAGACCAGAACTAGGGACCATAGCCTCAAGATTCAGGGGAGTAGATTTAGGACGGAGATGAGGACGAACTGCTTTTCCTGGAGGGAGGTGAATCTGTGGAATTTGCTGTCCCTTGAAGCAGTGGAGGCGATCTCAGTCAATAAATTTAAGACAAGGTTGGACAGATTTTTACATAGTTGGGGAATGAAGGGATATGGGGGAAAAGGCAGGAAGGTGGAATTGAGTCAATGATCAGATCAGCCGTGATCTTATTGAATGGCGGGGCCACCTCCTGTTCCTAGTTCTTATTTATCACCCTACTATGTATAGGTCGACAAGCTGGACTGCTTGCACTACCTCAGTACATGTGACTGGAGATTTGAGCTTGCATTGTAGAGTGATTCAGAGGGAACGAACCGTTCTGGATCTTTGGAAAGAAGTTTCCACTTCAGTTCACTTCTCTTGTCGGTGCAGATTACACAGACTGAAGAAGAAAAGATTTGTCGGAAAGTCCTTAGGTCAGGGACGGAGGTCAAGGTGATTGTTGTTCCTGTAAGGACTAGTTGAGGCAAGAAGCATGGATTGAGAATAAATTTAGGAAATGATAAAATTACTCAGCAAGTCGGGCAGCATCTGTGGAGGCAGAGTTCATATTTTGGATTGAATTCCACCAGCACCCATCCGTTGTGTGAGCTCCAGCACTTGTAAAGCCACCCAATGTACAGAGTGTGGGGTTACAATGGAAAGGAAGACCAATCAGCACCAAGCAAGGGCAGCGTGAGTGCACAGGTGTGGGGTTCGTTCAGGAGCCCGACGGCTGTGGGGAAGAAACTATCTTTAAACCCGCTGGTGTATGCTTTCAGGCTCTTGAGCCTTCACCCTTTTGGGATGAGAGAGGAGAGAGTGTGTCTGGGGTGTGATGGTTCGTTCAGTGTATTAGCATCTTGGGTTAGGGTAGCGGTTAGCACAGTGCTGTCGCAGCACCGGCGCCCCAGGTTCAAATCCGGCGCTGTCTGAAAGGAGTTTGTATGTTCTCCCAGGGCCTGCGTGGGTTTCTTCCAGGTGCTCTGGTTTCCTCCCACAGCTGGGTTGTAGTTTAATTGGGCAGCATAAGTTTAAATGGCTGGAGTCGGCTTCTGCCGCGCCGTAAATAAAATTGCATGCCCGCCCGCCCAGTGCTGGAGAGTTTTCTCAGCAGATTAAAGTCCGTGTAGTCCATTCGCATTGTCATGGTTTGACCTTGTCGAGCTTGCACGACTTAACAATGACGTTTACTTTTTAAAGACAATTTATACTTCATTGTGAAACAAGCTTCAAGGTTCCTTTTATTGTCACGTTATAATACATTAAAAATGTAACATACATGGTGTACTTTAAAACACCAAAGTCTACAGACACCGTGAATCATAGAGCATTACAGCACAGAAACAGGCCCTTCTAGTCCATGCCCCACCATTATTCTCTCTTGTCCTACTGATCTGCACCCCAACCATATCCCTCCCATCCATGTACCTGTCCAAATTCATCTGAAATGTTAAAATTGAGCCCGCATTCACCACCTCAGCTGGCAGCTCATTCCACACCCCCACCATTCTCTTGAGTGAAGAAGTTCCCCATCATGTTCCCCCTAAACTTCCATGTCCTCTCATTTGTATAGCACCTACCCTGAGTGGAAAAGACATTTTTGTCGGAATTTACTCTGTCTGACCCCCTCATAATTTTAAATACCTCTATCAAATCTCCCCTCTTTCCTCTATGCTCCATGGAATAAGGTCCTAACCTGTTTAACCTTTCCCTGTAATCAATCCCTGAAGTCAGGGCAACATCCTAGTAAATCTTCTCTACCCTCTCTATCTTATTGATGCCTTTCCTCTAGTTTGGTGACTAAAACTGAACACAATACTCCAAATTTGGCCTCACCGATGCCTTGTACAACTTTTCCATTACATCCAAACTCCTGTACTCAATACTTTGATTTATGAAGGCCAAGATGCCAAAAGCTCTCTCTACTACCCTGTCCACCTGTGACGCCACTTTTAGGGAATTATGTATCTGTATTCCCAGATCCCTTTGTTCTACTGCACTCCTCAGTGCCCGACCATTTACCATGTATGTCTTTTCTTGGTTTGTCCTTCCAAAATGCAACACCCCACACTTGTCTGCATTAAATTCTATCTGTCATTTTTCAGCCCATTTTTCCAGCTGGTCCAGATCCCTCTGCAAACTTTGAAAACCTTCTTCACTGTCCACAATGTCTCCAATCTTAGTGTCATCTGCAAACTTGCTGATCTAATTTACCACATTATCATCCCAATCATTGATATAGATGACAAACAACAATGGTCCCAGCACCGATCCCTGAGGGCCCACTAGTCACAGGCCTTCAGTCTGAGAAGCATCATCCACCACCACTCTCTGGCTTCTCCTGTCCAGCCGTTGTAGAATCCAGTTCACGACCTCACCATGAATACCGAGCGCCTGAACCTTCCTGACTAACCTCCCGTGTGGGACCTTGTCAAAGGCCTTACCAAGTCCAAATAGACAACATCCACAGCCTTTCCTTCGTCAACTTCATCAACCTCCTCAAGATTGGTTAAGCATGACCTACCACGCACAAAGCCATGTTGACTATACCTTATCAGTTTCTTGCTCTCCAAATAATAGTATCTTTTAGAACACCTAATAATGTACCAACTACTGACATCAGGCTCACCAGGGTTACTTTTGGAGCCTTTTTAAAACAACAGAACAAGGTGAGCTACCCTCCAATCCTCTGACACCACACCTGTGGCTACGGACATTTTAAATATTTCTGCCCAAGCCCCTGTAATTTCTACATTAGTCTCCCTCAAGGTCCAATGGAATATCTTGTCAGCCCATTGGGTTTAATCCACCCTGATTTGCTTTAAGACAGCAAGCCCCTCCTCCTCTTTAATCTGTACAGTTTCCATGTCCTCACTGCTTGTTTTCCTTACTTCCGAAGACACTGTGCCCGTTTCCTTTGTGAATACCAAGGGGAAAAAGATATTTAAGATCCCCCATTTCTTTTGGCTCCATACAAAGACGACCACTCTGATCTTCAAGGGGACCAATTTTGTCCCTTATTGTCCTTTTGCTCTAAAGATACCTGTAAATCTTAGGATTTTCCTTCACATTGTCTGCCAAAGCAACTCATGTCCTCTTTTGTCTTCCTGATTTCTTTCTGGAGATTTTCCATTTTTTATACTCCTCAAGGACCTCATTTGCTCCATTTTGCCTATACCTGTTACACATCTTCCGAACCAGATCCCCAATATCCCTCGAAACCAAGGTTCCCTATACCTTCTAACCTTGACTTTAATCCTGACAGAAACATATAGACTCTGTACTCTCAAAATATCACCTTTGAAGGTCCTCCACTTACAACATCCCAATCCACGCATTCTAGATCCTTTCTCAATTCCTCAAAATTGGCCTTTCTCCAATTTAGAATCTCACCCTGAGGTCCAGACCCATCCTCCTCCATCATTAACTTGAAACTAATGGCATTATGATCACTGGACCCAAAATGTTCCCCCCCACACACACTTCTGTCACCTGTCCTGTTTTGTTCCCTAATTGGAGATCCAGTATTGTATTCTCTAGGTACTTCTATATATTGATTTAGAAAACTTTCCTGAACACATTTGGCAAACTCCAAGCCATCCAGCCCCTTTACAGGATGGGAGTCCCAGTCAATATGTGAAAAGCTAAAATCCACGACTATCACAACCTTGTGTTTCCTGCAGCTGTCTGCTATCTCTCTACAGATTTACTCCTCCAATTCTCGCTGACTATTGGGTGGTCTATAATAAAGCTCCACGAGTGTGGTCATTCCTTTCCCGTTCCTCAGCTCCAACCATATAGATTCAGTAGATGGGCCCTCTGGTCTGTCCTGACTGAGCACAGCTGTGATAGTTTCCCAGATGAGCAATGCCCTTTCATTCCCCCCAGTTCTATCAAGTCTAAAGCAACAGAAGCCTGGAACATTGAGCTACCAGTCCTGCCCCTCCTGCAACCAAGTTTCACTAATGGCCTCAATGTCATAATTCCATGTGCCAACCCTCGCTCTAAGCTCGCCTTTCTGATAACACTCCTTGCGTTGAAATAGATGCACCTGAGAGCATTTCCACCACATTCAACCCTTTGACTTCTGACAGTGCCATGTAATTTTCACATCATCTTTTCCCTCCTCCACTCCTCTAGTACATGAGGCCGTGGATAGACATGATCTACTTTAACTTCTTCCCACCTTAAGACAAGGTCGCCATTAATTTTGCTTGCCGCCCAGTACAGTTTGAGAGAAAGAGAAGCAAAAGGGATTAGCCTCCAGTGCTCCACAGCCACACACACACTCCTGTTCGATGCATCGGCCACCCCAAGCTCCGAGTCCAAACCTCCGACCCAGTCAGGAAGCCCAAGGCCCTTTGGGAGTCCTTCTTGCCCTCAGCACCCTCTTGAATCCTGTCTCTGATACCTGGTTCCCATGAGCCAAGCTCCAGAAGCCTGTGAGGGTCCCCAGACCACAAGTGGCCCACAGCCTGTGTGATACCCTCAGCCGCTGAACCCCTCACTGGTCTGCCACTGTCCCGAAGGGCTGTGTCCTCTGCTCCTCTTTCTCATTGGGGTGAGGGTGGGGGTACTGGTGCCCCGTGATGCATTTAAGACCCCGGGGAAGTGCCTGCTTGGTATCAGTGTGCTGAAGGAGGTGGCAGTTTGACCTCTGTGGTTTTCAATTGTTCTGCATAATCCTTTGCAGGAAGCTTTGTTAAATCCGCTAGTTCTCCCTCCCCTCCTGGAGATTTGTTGATCCATCGCTGCCTGTTCACTACAATCGGGTTGCTGTCCCAGTTCAGGACCCTGGCGCATCAGTCCCTGCAGAGGCATCACGTCAAACTAGACCTATCCTTGTCATTCTGCTTCAGTGGCCACCCCCTGCACCATCCGACTCCTAAACAACAAACTTCATCGGACACTCACTTAAGGACTCTTACCTTACACATTGTTGAATATTTATTTTCTGTATTGTTCACATTTCTCTATTTTGTACACGTATCTTTTCTCGAGTGCAGTTTGCACCACTGAGAAGTAGAGATTCTGCCTGGCACCACTGAGAAGTAGAGATTCTGCCTGGCACCACTGAGAAGTAGAGATTCTGCCTGGCACCACTGAGAAGTAGAGATTCTGCCTGGCACCACTGAGAAGTAGAGATTCTGCCTGGCACCACTGAGAAGTAGAGATTCTGCCTGGCACCACTGAGAAGTAGAGATTCTGCCTGGCACCACTGAGAAGTAGAGATTCTGCCTGGCACCACTGAGAAGTAGAGATTCTGCCTGGCACCACTGAGAAGTAGAGATTCTGCCTGGCACCACTGAGAAGTAGAGATTCTGCCTGGCACCACTGAGAAGTAGAGATTCTGCCTGGCACCACTGAGAAGTAGAGATTCTGCCTGGCACCACTGAGAAGTAGAGATTCTGCCTGGCACCACTGAGAAGTAGAGATTCTGCCTGGCACCACTGAGAAGTAGAGATTCTGCCTGGCACCACTGAGAAGTAGAGATTCTGCCTGGCACCACTGAGAAGTAGAGATTCTGCCTGGCACCACTGAGAAGTAGAGATTCTGCCTGGCACCACTGAGAAGTAGAGATTCTGCCTGGCACCACTGAGAAGTAGAGATTCTGCCTGGCACCACTGAGAAGTAGAGATTCTGCCTGGCACCACTGAGAAGTAGAGATTCTGCCTGGCACCACTGAGAAGTAGAGATTCTGCCTGGCACCACTGAGAAGTAGAGATTCTGCCTGGCACCACTGAGAAGTAGAGATTCTGCCTGGCACCACTGAGAAGTAGAGATTCTGCCTGGCACCACTGAGAAGTAGAGATTCTGCCTGGCACCACTGAGAAGTAGAGATTCTGCCTGGCACCACTGAGAAGTAGAGATTCTGCCTGGCACCACTGAGAAGTAGAGATTCTGCCTGGCACCACTGAGAAGTAGAGATTCTGCCTGGCACCACTGAGAAGTAGAGATTCTGCCTGGCACCACTGAGAAGTAGAGATTCTGCCTGGCACCCCAGGGTTGGATGTGATGTGATGAGTTTGCTCTGACAACGAATCGGAGCTTTGAGCTGGCGATCAGGACCTCGTTCGTTGCCGGCCGTTGTTTTTTGGGGTTGTCCAGAGACCTGAGTTTGCTGCTGACCTCAAGTGTGGTTGACACACTCTGCCTGTTTTCTCCACTCCGCATTCCAGAGACGCAAGGGTAATTGTAAAACTGCCCCTATTGCATGAGTGAGGGGTAAAATCTAGTGGGGGAGGGGGTGGGGGAGTAGATAGGGGTGCAGGAGAATAAGATATAGGAGCAGAAGTAGCCCCATTGGCCTATCGATTCTGGGATCAGTGTCGATGCTGGAGAAACTCCACAGGTTTTGCAGCGTCCAAAGGAGTTAAAAGATGTATAACCGATGAAGAAGGATTCAGGCCCGAGACGTCGGTTATATCTCTCTCTCTCTCTCCCCCCTATGGGCGCTGCGAGACTGGCTGAGTTCCTCCAGCAGTTCGGCATTTTTATCACAGCATCTGCAGACTTCCCTGTTTCACTCAGTGTGGATGGTGGTTGAGGGTGAGCACGGACTCGGGAGCTGACTAGTGTGTTTCCGCTCGCTCTCTCTCTCCCTACGACCAGAATTACAGTGAGGGTGCAGCCTTTTCAGTCTCAGCGCCGAACAGCTCAGCTCCCTGTGGTGAAGCTGCAGCCAGTCTTGTTGAAGAGATACATGCTTTTTCTGCAGAGCTTGCTGGTAATGACTATAAGTCCTCTGTCAGCTGCTGAGCTGACGCAGGCAGAGTGTGCAGGGGTAATAGGATGAGAGGATTTGAGGTCAGTCCTTCCTCTCTCTATCTCAGTGAAGGAAATGGGAGATGCAGCCACGTTGCTGGAACATGACAGCATTGTGAGCTGTAAAAGCTATTGAAGGAAAATACTTCTCTACCTTCTCCCAAGAGTGGTAAGTTGCTGCAAAAATGTTTCATGACCGTCAAGTTATTTGCTTTGAGTCTGGGGCTACGTGGCAGCTGATCCACCGATTGGAGCTGTGCCAAAATTGAGGCTGGCAACCCGATTTGTCGCAAAGTTTAAACATAATTTTGGGACGTTTGATCCAGCGGTGATTATTGTTGGACTTAGGTGCTTAACTTCATTGCTGAACACACTAATGGAACCCGATGCAAGGGGCAAAATACGTCTTGGGAAGAGCGCAGATTGTTGGGTTCAGTCCTGGTTGCTTCATTACAGGAAAGATGGGGCAGCATGGGTTGGAAACCCGCGCTGTCTGTAAGGAGTTTGTTTGCTCTTCCTGTCAGGTGCTCCGGTTTCCTCCCACACTTCAAAACGTACGGGGGTTGTTGGTTAATTTGGATGTCATTGGACGGTTCAGATTTAAACTGCAGGAATCAGTTTCTACCATACTGTAAGTAAAAATTTGGATGTCAATGCTTTGGAGAGGATGCAGAGACGATTTACCAGGATGTTACCTGGTAAAACATCTGATGAAGCAAGGTTGAGAGCCGGAGCTTCTCTCTTTGGAGCAATGAAAAGATGAGAGACAACTTAATACAGAAGATTGAGGGGGGATTAGAGTGGGCGGCCCTTTTTCCCAGGGCGACAATAGCAAACGCCAGAGGACAGCTTGTTGAGAAGCCCACCAGGGGATCTGCAGTTCTGGATTGGGTCATATGCAATGAACCTGAGGTCGTTAGGGAGTTAAAGGTCATAGAACCTCTTGGAAGCAGCGATCATAACATGGTTGAATTTAATTTAAAATTTGAAAAGGAAAAAAAAATTATCAATTTTTCAGTGGAATAAAGGCAATTTCATTGGAATGAGAAAGGAACCGGCTCAAGTAAACTGGGTAAACAAACTAATCGGAGGATCAGAGCAGGACTGGAAGATATTTTTGCAAGCAATAAAAGGCCTGCAGGATAGATATGTTCAAGGAAAAAGAAATTTATCAAAGTAAAGATGGTACCATTGTGGCTAACAAAAGAAGTGAAGGCTAACGGGAGGGCAATCAAGGAAGCTAAAATTAGTGAAAAATCAGAGAACTGGGATTCCTTTCCACACTTACAGAAAGTGACAAAGAAAGTCATTCAGAAAGAAAAGATGAGCTATGAAAGGAGATTGGCTAACAATATTAAAAATGATACTAAAAGTTTAAAAAAAAATATAAGGAATAAAAGAGAGACACGTGTTGACATGGGACCGATAGAAAACGATGCTGGGGAAATTGTAATAGGTTATAAAGAGATGGTAGAGGAGCTTAATCAATATTTTATGTCTGTCTTCACCATGGAAGACATTAGTAATATCCTGGACAGACAGAGGCTTCAGGGAGTAGAGTTAGATTCAGTTAGGGTTACTAGAGAAATTGTGCTAGGCAAACTAAACAGATTAAAGATTGATAAATCCCCCGGACCAGGTGAAGTGCATCCGCGGGTTTTGAAAGAGGCGGCTTTGGAGATCGTAGATCCATTGGCAATGATCTTCCAGAAATCGATAAGAGTCTGGAGAGATTCCAGAGGATTGGAAGGTCGCAAATGTGGTTCCACTGTTTAAGAAAGGTGGGAGACAGAAAAAAAGGAAACTGTAGGCCGATTAGTCTGACGTCGGTGGTTGGGAAGATATTAAAGTTGATCCTCGAGGATGAGGGGATGAAATACCTAGAGATGCATGAGAGGATCAGTCCAAGTCAGCTGGTTTTTTAAAGGGTAGATCCTGCCTGACCAACCTATTAGAGTTTTTTGAAGAAATCTCAAGTAGGATACAAAGGGGAGGCTGTGGATGTTATCTAAGGCTTTTGATAAGGTGCCACATATTAGGCTGCTAAATAAGATGAGGCCCAATGGAATTACAGGGAAGTATTAGACTGGATAAAAATATGGCTGATAGGCAGGAAGCAAAGGGTTGAAATTAAGGGTTCCCGTTCTGGATGGCTGTCGGTAACTAGTGGTGATCCGCAGGGGTCGGTCTTGGGGCCGCTGCTGTTTACAATTTATATTAATGATTTGGATTGTGGTATAAATGGTTTTGTGGCCAAATTTGTGGATGACACCAAGATAGGTGGGAAGTGTAGTAGAAATCGTAAGGTTGCAGAAAGAGATAGACAGATTAGGCGACTGGGCAAAAGTATGGCAGATGAGATTTAACATTGAGAAATGTACAGTTGTATGTTTTGGCAGTGGAAATAAACAGGCAGAATACTATTTGGATGGGGTGAAAATTCAGACCTCGGATGTGCAAGGGACCTGGGTGTCCTCGTGCAGGGAAACCTAAAAGTTAATGACCAGGTGGGATTGGTAGTGAAGAAAGCGAATGTCATGTTGGCATCATTTCAAGAGGAATAATGTATAAGAGTAGAGAGGTGTTGATGAGGCTCTATGGGGCACTGGTGAGACCTCATTTGGAGAACTGTGTGCAGTTTTGGGTCCCCTATCTTAGAAAGGATGTGATGTTGTTGGAGAGGGTGTGGAGGAGATTTACTAGGATGATTCCCGGAATGCAAGGGCTAATGTACGAGGAGCATTTGGCAGCTCTTGGGTTGTATTCATTGGAGTAGAGGAGAATGAGAGGAGATCTCATAGAGGCATTTTGTATTTTTAAAGGTTTGGATAGGGTGGATGTTTCCCTTGGTGGGTGAATTGAGGACAAGGGGTCATAGTCTGAAAATTAGAGGTTAGCTCTATAAAACAGAGATTAGGAAGAACTTCTTTAGTCAGAGGGTCGTGGATCTGTGGAACTCGCTGCCACATACAGCAGTGGAAGCCAGATCACTGGGAGTATTTAAACAAGAAATAAACAAGCATCTCATGAGTGAGGGCATTAAGGGATATGGGGAAAAGGCTGGAAATTGGAACTAGTGTAGAGTAGCTTTGTAGATTTTATGGAATAGACTCGATGGGCCTAATGGCATCTATTAAGGAGAACGAAAGAACATTGAGGGGAGATTTCAGAGGTACGTTTTTAAACAGAGAGTAGTCATTCATTGGAATGAGTTCATCACCAACATCGAAGTACTCGAGCTGGCAGAGTCCGCAAGCATCAAATCCATGCTGCTGAAGACCCAACTGCACTGGGTGGGTCACTTCTCCAGAATAGAGGACCATCGCCTTCCCAAGATCGTGTTCTATGGCGAGCTCTCCTCTGGTCACCGAGACAGGGGTGCACCAAAGAAGAGGTACAAGGACTGCTTAAAGAAATCTCTTGGTGCCTGCCACATTGACCACCACCAGTGGGCTGATCTCGCCTCCAACCGTGCATCTTGGCGCCTCACAGTTCGGCGGGCAGCAACCTCCTTTGAAGAAGACCGCAGAGCCCACTTCACTGACAAAAGACAAAGGAGGAAAAACCCAACACCCAACCCCAACCCACCAATTTTCCCCTGCAACCACTGCAACCGTGTCTGCCTGTCCCGCATCGGACTTGTCAGCCACAAACGAGCCTGCAGCAGACGTGGACATTACCCCTCCATAAATCTTCGTTCGTGAAGCCAAGCCAAAGAGAAAAAGAAAGAAGAAGAAAAGTGGGTGGCTGGAATTCATTGCCGTGGGTGGTGACGGTGACTGCTAGGATCGGGACATTTTAAAGACTCTTATGCACATGGGTGTAAAGAAAGTAGAAGGTTGTGGGTGTGGGGGGAGGGAAGGGTTAGATTGTTGTGAAGTAGGTTTACAGAGGTTGGGACAGCATTGTGGGCTGAAGGGCCTGTACTGTGCTAGAATGTTCGGTGAGGGATGTGATGGATTGAAGGGGATAGGCACATAAATAGGCAAGGTATGGAAGAGTGACAACATTTCATGTCAGGTCCCTTCAAGGCAATATGGGGACAATGTTCCTCCTCCTTCATGATCAGGGCCAGTCGGTGATTGGTGGACTGAGGAGGGGGGAAGGATGACAGACAGAAGGAGCCAACCGTGGGAGGGGTGAAGTCCTGACACAGGCCGATGGTCAAGAAGGTCAGCATGGACGAGTTGGGCGGAAGGGCCTGTTTCCATGCTGTATGACTACAATGCATGCATCCATCAGCAGAGAGGCAGATCACAAGATTATCAAGGCCATGCTGGCCCAAAATAAAACACGGGCCTGCAGATCTGTCGAGCCTGCTTCAGTCATAACGCACGGGGATATTTTACGAGCGCAAAAGTCACCTTGCAGTTTTATTTGTCGTGTGGAAAGATTTCCGAACTACCACAGGATCGCCACGGGTATACAGTCCAGTGATCACTGGGTGACCAGAGGTGGAGAGGGGGAGCACATTTTAGTTCTTGGCAGTCACTACCTTGGAGGATCTTCCTTGATCCCAACACACCAATGGCATCGTGAAGAAAGCTCGACAGCGCCTCTACTTAGGAGTTTGTGGAGGTTTGGTATGACACCGGAAACCCTGGCAAATTTCTTTCTTTCTTTTTAAAATATTTTTATTGAGTTTAATAAATAAACTTGAATACAAATTCAATCATATATATATATATATATGTAAATAAAATCAGAAAGAATAATATAACAGTATTAGCCAGTTTCCTATGGAAAAAAAATTAACAGATTCTTAATGTACATAATTAAACCCATTTTCCAAATTATTTGGGTAAAAAGGGAACACCATTAACTATAACTAATCTATCCCCTCCCTCTAATCAAGGTTTCCGTTAGTTACACAAAAGGAAGTTTGGGATCAGATAACGACCTCCAGGCATCGGAGGGTGAACTCCCAGATTCTTCAGAGTTCTTAATTCTTCCGGTCATGATTAGTTCTCCAAGAATGGGCTCCACGTTGTTACAAACTGAAATTTTCTATCTTTAATGTTGCGTCTAATTTTCCTCCAAGCTGAAGTAAGACTTTGCATCGTGTAACCACTGTGTGCGGGCAGGTGAAGGATCATCCTTCCATTTCAGTCAAATTGCTCCTCTGGCCACCAGCGTAGTGAAAGCTAAAACTTTTCCCCGAGTTGCAGACAGAGCCTCTATCTGGCTCACACGAGAAATCCAACAGAGCAATGAAAGGATTTTAAAAATCATGGATAAAGTTTGGAAAATGTCTTGCCAAAAACTCTCTAAATTTGGGCATTCCCAAAACATGTAGATCAGCGAAGCTTCAAAAATTTTGCATTTCACACATGGTGGATAAATATCTGCTTTAATAAAAAACAAGATTGTTTAAGTTTAGACATGCGTATCCAGATGTGGATGCAGGTGAGGCAGGGTTTATTGGCGGGGGGGAATCTCGACGAAGCAGGGACATGTGGGGAAGGTCATGAGGCTGGGGGATGGAAACGGGTGGAATCGGGGCGTGTCTCATCAGTCACATCATCGAGAGAGTGGCAAGATTTCAGTGGTAAGTGTGGACGAGGAATTTTACAAGATAGTGAATAGGAAAGGGATTTTTTTTCTAAATTACCAGCATGTTTGTGTGGCAGCAGTTGTGAAATCTTTCAGTAATTGGAGCTTGTGAAATAGAGTAAAAGATACAGGAAATGATGAGGATGTCCATGATGTCTGCCAGATCTAGGCCACACAATTCAACAGGAAATCCGAGGAGCACTGGGGCTAATTACGGGTAAATACACAATGCTGGAGACTTTCAAGTTTTAAACAATGTTCATTAAATGCTTTTTTACAGAAATGAACAGTTGTGAGCAGTTTTGAGCTCCTTATTTAAGAAAGGATGTGCTGACATTAAAAATGCTTTAGAGGAGGTTCATAAAGACGATTCCGTGAATGAAAGGGTTATCGTATGAGGAACATTTGATGGCTCTTGGCCTGAACTCATCAGAATTTAGGAGAATGAGGGAGGGGGGGGGATCTCATTGAAATATTTTGAATGTTGAAAGGCGTGCACAGAGTAGATGTAGAAAGGTTGTTTCCCACGGTGGGAGAGTCCAGGACAAGAGGGCACAACTTCAGGATTGAAGTGCGCCCACTTGGAACAGAGATGCAGAGAAATTTCTTCAGCTGGGGAGGCAATCTATGGTCATGGAAGCCTGGTCATTGAATGTATGCAAGGCAGAGACTGATAGGTTCTTGATTAGCCAGTGTATCAGAGGTCATGGGGAGAAGGCCGAGCCATGGGGCTGAGTGGGTAAATGGATCAGCTTATGGGGCAGACTCGATGGGCTGAATGACCTATTTCTGCTCCTATGTCTTATGGTCCAAACAAAACAATTGACAAACTGGGAAAGAATCCAGGGTGGGGGGGGGGAGTGGTGGGGGGGGGGTGGAAGGTGACAGAATTTGATCAGAAGAATTGGGGATGAAAGAAGACTAATCTCAGCCCAGCAGGAATGAGAAGTTGGATCATCTTCAGGCTTGTAGATGTTAGAATCTGGGAGCAAATCCCAATCTGCTGGAGGTAGATGAGTGGGAGAATGGTTGATGTCCTGGTTTGGATATCTTCATCAAGACTTCTTAAAATTCTTTTTAAAAAAAAAAATGGCAGCCCTGTCATCGTTGTTGTGGGTGTGGACCTGGGGATAGGTGACACAGTTCTTCTGCCAGAGGCTCCATGGAGTCTTTAAACAGCCTGGTGTTTTATTTACAATTCTCCAACTACAGGGTCTGGGCCCACGATGTTAACGCCTGTGTTCAGCACTGTACTATGAGGGGTTGCAAAATCCGGGGGAGCAGTGGACTGGCGCAGGGCACCAGAAGTAGGGAGGAGACCACCCATTGAGAAGGAGAAGCAGAGGAGACCACCCAGTATCCACAGTGAAGGACTCTGCGGCTGAGGGTCCCACATTGTCTGCGAGCTGTTGGTGGCTTGAGGTCAAAGAACTCACACCAGACTGCGGGCTGCTGGTATCGGAACCGGGATTCAAGAGGGGGCTGAGGGCACCTGAAGGCCTAATCGTGTCGGAAGTTTGGATCTAGAACTCAGGTCTCTGATGGATCAAACAGGGGGCTGCCAAGGCGGGGAGCGCTGGAGGCGAATCCACAGGCACTCAATGACTCTGAGGGAAGGGGGGGGGGGGTCCTCTTGCTTCTCTTTCTCTGACGGTAAGGGGTGCCGGGCAATGTGCATGGTGACTGCCTGCCTTATGGCACACGAAAGGCTATTTCGTGTAATATTACATTTCTATATTATTACATGGCAACAAATGCAATGTGCATCTGCTGTAGTTATGAGTCTTGGACAGGAGTGAGTGCAGGCAGCAAACAACGAAACCTGAGACCCTGGCAGCTTCAGACAAAACATCTGCCAGCAGAAAAAGAATGGAGATATTGGCTGCACGATGGGTGGTACAGAGAGGTCGCGGGCGGTCGAAGGCTGGAAGAGATGGCAGAGCTCAGGGAGGGTGTGGAGAGGAGAAAAATCTGGAGGCTTTGCAGGATCAAGCGTAACATCAAACCAATGTTTTTATTGTACAACCTGATGAAATAATGTTCTCCGGTCCTCGGTGCAAAACGTGCAGACACAACCAGACAGCACACACACAGACAAATAATATACATGCAAGACAAGTATTTCATCTATGCAAATAAATATTGTTACATGAGTAGGAGCGACTCGGAGAGTCAGGGTGAGCAGTTCCTTTGGTCGTTCAACATTCCCACTGCCTGTGGGAAGAAGCTGTTCCTCAGCCTGGTGGGGCTGGCTCTGATCCTCCGGTATCTCCTCCCCGATGGGAGCAGCTGGAAGATGCTGTGAGCGGGGCGGAAGGGGTCCTCGATGATTTTGCCTGTCCTCTTCAAACAATGATCGCGGTAGATCATGTCAATGGGGGGGAGGTGTGTGAGGGAGACTCCACTGATCCTCTCTGCCACTCTTATGGTCCAGTGGATTGACCTTGATCCATTTCTCTGTTGCAACTGTACCACACTGTGATGCAACCGGTCATGACACTCTTGATAGAGCTCCTGTAGAAGGTTGACATAATGTTTGCTGGTAGCCTTGCCCACCTTAGGCTTCTCAGAAAGTGCAGTCACTGTTGCACCTTCCTGACAAGTGACGAAATGTGTGTCCACGAGAGAGCTCGAGTTAAATGAACTCCGAGCAATAATGTGTGTGGGAGTGAGAGGAAAATGGGCCTTGTTGTTAAGGTGAGAGCTAGACCGCAGGCCATTCAGGAGGGTAGCGAAATGATCCTGATCCCATTGCAGTAGTTCGAGTCATACCACATGAATGTGGCCCTTCGGCCCAACTCATCCATGCTGACCAGGTTTGGCATTTTGGGCTAGTCCAGTGGCCCATATCCTTCTAACCTCCTTTGATCCCTATGATTTCCGAGTCTTGTCATTTTACCCTTTTTTTTTAAACTTTATTTAAAATTTTATGACATGAATAAAATAAAAATTACATTTAAAGAAATAATAAAAAATAAGATAATAAAAATTCGAATACTACATCATTAAACTACACAAATTAACCCCCACGATAATTATAACACAACATTAATCATCTAATTTAAAATTAGTCCAACCCTCCCCCCCAAATAAAGAGTGAAGAATTAATTAACAATGTTGTAAATAAAATAGAAAAAACTCCACTTACAAAAAAAAGGATAAAACTTAACAACAACAAAAATTTACTAACAACAAACAAAAAAAATATCAATACTAAAATAATACCCTTAAACATATATTTAAATCAAACATAATACATGTATTTAACAAATGAAATCCAGTCATTTTACCCACTTCATGTAGCTGCCTCCCCCTGAGTGAGAGGATTGTCCCTCAGGACAATTCCGTTCCCTGCTCCCACGGATTGGAGGAACAACTCTTCATATTCCTTCTGGACAGCAGATGGCGGTCACATCACTTCTGCTTCTGTTAGTCTCTTTTTCTCTATCGCTCACTTTCCCTATTTCTCGTTCTCTCCCTATCCCTCTGTCTTCTTTTCCCCCAACAGCCCATCCCCTTCCCTCTCCATTCATAAAGCTGTCTCCCCCCCCCCCAATCTATTCTCCCACTTGGCCCCACACCCCTGCCTTCTCCCCATAACCTTCGATACCCTATTGATCTCTGCCTTAAATACTCCCAACGACCAGGCCTCCACAGCCACCCGTGGTAGAAATTTCCAGAGGGTCACCACTCTCTGGCTAACAAAATAACCCTCAGGCCTCTCTTAAACCTCTCCCCTCCCACCTAAAGCCTTTGCCCTCCAGTTCCAGAAGCATCATCCCTGGCCAATTCCCAGGAAGCTCATCCGCTTTGCTTTTGGTTTGATTTTTTTTAAATGCTCTCCCGGTTTTGCAATTTACAAGATCATGAAACCACTTCCTGTGAAATGCAGTATAAACAAGAGTGTTCATGTCATTCAATATCCATTGGCCTCCCTGGCACAGCAGAACAGGATGTTTCTTCAAGGTACCCAACTATTCTGCAAGCATTGGCCTCTGCTATGAAGGTAACGTGTTGCAGCCTGAGTTTTTGGGTATTTGGGAAGCTTTTCCTCTGAGATTCCCCCTCTGATCCTTGCATAACTGCAGAGTGTCCCACTGGTAGACTAGCAGGGCAGTATTCCTGAGGTCAAAGCAAAATGCTGGAGAAATTCAGCAGGTTACACCGTACTTTCTGTACCAAAGACGAATAACCAACATTTCGGGCTTGAGCTCTTATTCAAGTTATGATCAATATGTCGGCAGGTGCCCAAACAGAATGGTGGAGAGGAGGGGCACAGTCCCAAAGGCAGGAGGTAATAGTTGGAGAAGGAAGGGAGGGCACACCAGCAAACAGGGGGAGGGGGTGGCTCTAAATGGAGAGGGAAGGTGGTGGAGAGCTGGAGGAAAGAAGTCAGGGGTGGGGAATGGAGGGAGGCAAGAGGAGCGGGCCAGCAGAAACCAGAGAAGTCGATGTTGATGCCATCCGGTTGGAGAGGGCCCAGACGGAAAATTGGGTGTTGCTCCTCCAATTTTCGTTGGTTATGTACGTTTATCTTTGCTCTATGAAGGACACTGTGTGACCTGCAGAGTTTCTCCAACATTGTGCATTTATTCAACCACAGTGCCTGCATGAATATTTTACTCACTATTCCTGCATGTTGAGCACCCTCCCATCTGACTAATGGAGAGATAAGGTCCCAACGATCCTTCGCATAATGTTGGTTGAGGGCTCCGTGATGGACCTGCACCTTGGTGTCTAAGGGTAAGGAATTCACAGAAGATAATGGCCTGATATAATAGATCAACCATTAGAACAGTACAGGCCCCTCACCCACAATGCTGTGCTGACCTATGTAGACCTACTCCACCACAATCTGCCCCTTCCCTACCTCACACCCATAACCCTCTATTTTTCTTGCATCCACATGCCTGACTGAGAGTCTTTTGAATGTCCCTATTGGGCTGTTATTGAATAACAGAACAGGACAAGGAACGGGAAAGCCTGCATTTGCATCTGTTCACCAGTTCCTATCTGGATCAAGTTTTTTTGTTGATAAAGGTTCTTTTTTTGCGAGTTGACCAGTTGGATATTTCATACATAGTACGCGCAAGAGACAGGACAGAAGTGCATTTATAGAGAGAGATAGTTGGGACAAAGCAAAGGCTGCAGAGTTTAGGAGGCTGATAACGGCGTGAAAGGAACTGTCCTTGAATCTGGGGCCGTATGATCTCACACTCTTCAGGGACAACTGAAACTCTCTGAGAGCACGTGAAGACCACCCCCCCCCCCCCCCCCCCAAACAATGGATGGAGCCACAACATGCCAAACAGCCTGGCTGACCCACGTGACACAGTGAGCAGTTTTGGCCTCTCACTGAAGAAAGGATTTGCTGACGTTGGAGAGGGTTCAGAGGAGGTTCACAAGGTGATTCTGGGAATGAAAGGGTTGTCATATGAGGAGTGTTTCACAGCTTTTGGCCTGTACTCGTTGGAATTTAGGAGAATGAGGGGGGGGATCTCATTGAAACATTTAGAATGTTTAAAGGCGTGGACAGAGTAGATGGAGAAAGGTTGTTTCCCACGGTGGGAGAGTCTGTTAAAAAATAAATAATTAATGTGCAAAAAAGAGAAAATGAGGCAGTGTCTGTGGGTCATTGTCCATTCAGAAATCTGTACCATTGGGTGTTCATCTTCAGGCTCCTGGACCTCCTTCCTGATGGTAGCAGAGTGAAGAAGTCATGCCTGGGTGGTAGGGGTCTTTGATCACAGAAGCATCACCTCTTGTAGATGTCCTTAATGGAGTGAAGACTGGTTCCCGTGATGGTGCTGGCTGAGTTCACAGCTCTCTGCAGCCCTTCCTGTCCTGTGCATTGGCACCTCCGTACCAGAACACAAGAAATAGGAGGAAGACTCGGCCATCCAGCCCGTTGAGCCTGCTCCGCCATTCACTGAGATCACAACTGATCTGATGAGATGATCAACAACCCACCTGCCTTTTCCCCATATCCCTTAATTCCTTTTTTATGTAAAAATCTATCTAATTGAACCTTAATGAAGTCACCTCAACTGCTTCCTTGGGCAGAGAATTCCACAGATTCACGACTCTGGGATAAACAGTTTTTCCTCATCTCTGCTCCCCTGAACCTTGAGGCTGTGTCCCCTAGTTCTGGTCTCACCTATCAGTGAAAACAATTTTCCTGCCTCTATCATATAATTTTATCTATTTTTATAAGATCTCCTCTCATTCTTGTGATTCAACCAGTCAGAATGCTCTCCATGGTACATCTGTAGATATTTGCCAGGGTCTAGGTATCATACTAAGGGCAGAGGGTCTGAGTGGGGAAATGGATCAGCTCATGATTAAATGGTGGGACAGACACGCTGGGCTGAATAGCCTATTTCTGTTCCCACGTCTTATGGACTGATTCCAAATTGCCTCAAACTCTCGATGAAATGTAGCCGCCGCATCTATTTTGTTCAGAGTTTGGTTAATTATAATGATTGAATATGAAAATGGATTTTGTAACACAGTGAATTCGCAGCTTTCAAGGTTGTGTTAAATTTAGTTCTATACCCATGCGTGTCAGTGCCAAACATGATGTTTGACACTACAGTTCATAAACAGGCCCTTCGGACCTTCTATTCTGTGCCGAATTATTTTTCTGCCACGTCGCACAACCTCCATAGCCCTCCGTACCCTTCCCATCCACGTACCTGCCCTAATTCTCCTTCAGTGTTAAAATTGATCTCGCATTCACCACCTCAGCTGGCAGCTCTTTCCATACTCCCACCACTCTCTGAGTGAAGAAGGTCCCCTAAACCTTTCCCCTTTCACCTTTAACCCATGTCCTCTGGTTTTTTTCTCTCTCTTAACCTCAATGGTAAAAACCTGCATGCATTTACTCTATCATACCCCTGATCATTTTGTCTGCTGTTGTATCTGCTTCCACCATTACCCCTGGCCACCTGTTTCACGCACCCCACCACTCTCTGCGTAAAGTATTTGATCCTCACGCCTCCATTAATCTTCCTCCCCCTTCATCTTAAACTCGTGTCTCCATGAGCAGGCATTCTCAACGGGGGCTGCGCAACTCTCCTGGGGGCCACAGCACATTTAATGAAATCACAAAATATATTTAGCATTTTTTTATGTAGTCAGATGGCGAGAAGTACGGAGGAAAGCAACTAAACTTGACTGCTTCACAGGGAAGGGGGCACATAAACTTTGGGCAGAGTCCTGAGGGGGCCGTAGGTGGGGGGAAGAAAAGGTTGATTCTCCGATCATTTTATAAGGTGCAGCATTAATGTTTGTGTAAGTACAAAAGCTAAAAGGTTTATGTACTGAAAGCCATATGTTGACAACCGCAGAATTTAACCGAATGATGCCGGATAATTCTGCTTTCATCTTCCACTCTCCACGTTAATGGTCACTCAAATAATTCAATGATAAAAAAACAGAATATTCTAGAAACCTCAGCAGGCCAAGACTGAATTCTGTGGAGAGGTGCAGCGTTGACGAGTTATTACAAGGGTCAGCATGATGCTGTTCCAGCGCCAGTGACCTGGTTCGAATCCCGCGCTGTCTGTAAGGAGTTCGTACGTTCTCCCCCAGGGTTCCTGTTTCCTCCCACCCTTCAAAAAAAAATCACACTGAGTGCGGGGGTGGGGGCGGGGCAGGGCTGCTCTGTTCACTCTGACCCACAACTGTGCAGCTAAACATCATCAAGTTTGCTGATGACACGGCCGTGATGGGCCTGATCAATAAGAATGAGGAGTCAGCGGACAGAGACAAGGGGCAGGTTCTACAGGTCGGTGCAGAGACAGGAACCTGGATCTGAGCACCAAAACAACAAAAGAGACTGTTGTCGACTTCAGGAAGGCCCAGGGAACTATGCTCCACTGACCATTGATGGCTGTACCATCGAGGTCGTCAAGAGTATCAAGTTCCTTGGAGTGCACAGTGGAGAATCTCACCTGGTCCCTCAACACTAGCTCCATAGCCAAGAAAGCCTAGCAGCGCCTCTACTCCCTGCAAAGACTGAGGAAAGTTCATCTCCCACCTTCCATCCTCACTACATTCTACAGAGGATGTATCAAGAGCATCCTGTGTAACTGCATCATCGCCTGGTTCGGAAGCTGCACCTCTCCCTTCCATGGAGGACGTCTTCAACACTCGATGTAGGCGAAAGGCAATAAACATTGTGAAGGTCTCCACACACCACTCATGTAAACTCTTCTCCCTTCTGCCATCTGGTAGGAGGTGCCGTAGTACTCTGGCAAGAACGTCCAGATTGGGCAACAACTTTATCCTCCCAAGCCATCAGGCTCCTGAATTCCTAGAATATACATGGATAATGAACCATGAACTTGTACTGTATACGTCTTAATATTTTAATATTTCAATGTGTTTAACTTCTAATTTATATTAATGTAAATCTACTCCGTGGTCCTGGAGAAACATCATCTCGTCTTTACCATGCGAGCGTGCTATGAACAATAAATAAAGGTGACTTGGGTTATAGATTATAATTGGGCATCATGGGTTTCAATGGCCGAAATCAGCTTCTACTGTGTTGTAAATAACATATAAAAATTGAATTAAAATGCTGCAGGTGGAACAGAGATCACAGGAGCTAGTTCTGTATAATTGGCAGTTCACCCAGCTTGAGACCTTGCCCCTATGTCTCCCTCCACAGAAGCTCCCCCACCCCCCCGGCTGCTTTGTCTGACACTTCTCCACGTGCCAGGAATGTTTAGGTTCAGCAAAACATCTGCAGGTGCAAGGAGAGCAATCCACAAAAGACTGGAGGATGTCAGTGGGCCCAACTGCATCTATAGGAAGTGGAACATTGATTCCCGTCTTCTTCCTATGGCTGCCACGTGTCCTGCTGAGTTTGTGTGTTAACTGGAGTTTGCATGATCTCCCTGATCCTCTGGTTTCTTCCCACGTCCCAAATTATGTGGATGGGACTGCCTAATTTTCAGCACTCCTGAGGCCTGGAATCTTGACTACCATGGATGTTGGGTGACCTGAGATGCTTGGTTCTCCCTGTTCGGCCACTGCACTGTGGTCTCTTTGAGGGATGCCTATCCTGAGGGATTTCTCCAAAGGGAGTCCTGTATGAGCCTCTCTCACTGCTTCGCCCGTTGCTCTCACACCTTGAGATCACCCAGATTCGCTCATCATCCTCTCCCCACCCCCTCTCACCCGCATCTCATCCCCCCCTCTGCCTCTCTCCTTCCCTTTCTCCCCCTTTCCCCCTACTCCTCCCTCTCCCCTCTTCCATTTTCCCTCCATTTCCTTTCAGAGCCAGTCAATTCTCACTTTTCCTCTTATCGTGTCAAATTAACATCTTTTGACTTCGTGTAGACTTCCCCCAACCCCCCCCCCCCCCCCCCCACAACCCCCCCTCCCATGCCAGTCTTAGGTCTTTATGCCTTCCTTTTTTTTGCTTTATACAGAAGAGCTGAGGCCCAAAACGTCGGTGATACGTCTTTACCTCCTGTGGACGGTACGAGACCGGCCGAGCTTCCCCTGCACCTCTTTGTTTTTTTACAGATAAAGTGAATACTCACTATTTTTTTCACAGAGAGATGATTCTGGAACTAGGAGGGCAGAGGTTTATGGTGAGAGGGATCTGAGGGTAACATTTTCACTTAAGGGTTGGGGGGGGGAGGTGTATATATCTGGAACGAGGCGCCAGAGAAAGTTGTAGAAGTGTTTATAATTACTATGAACCATAGAACATTACAGCACACAAACAAGCCCCTTCAGCCCTTCTAGACTGTGCCAAACCTTATTTTTTTGTCTAGTCCCACTGTCCTACACCCAGTCCATGTCCCTCCATACCCCTCCAATCCATGTACCTGCCCAAATCCTTCTTAAATGTTAAAATTGAACCCACATTCACCACTTCAGCTGGCAGTTTGTTCCACACTCCCACTACTCTGTGTGAAGAAGTTCCTCCTAATGTCTCCACTAAACTTTTCCCCTTTCACCCTTAACATATGTTCTCTGGTTTGTATCTCACCTAATTTCAGTGAAAAAAAGCTATATGATAATTTTAAATTCCTCCTTGATCAAATATACCCTCATTCTTCTTCACCTCAGGGAATAAAGTCCTAACCTACTTAACCTTTCCCTGTGACTCAGTTCCTGAAGAAAATCGATGGGCAGTATGAGTTGAGAAGGATATAGACCAAAATACATGCAAATGGGACTAGCCCAGAATGTCAAGCAGGAAGAATTGAGCTGAAGGGCCTGTTCTGTGCAGTTCAACCCTTGGTGTGAGCTTCCTGGACCATGAGCTTCCATAATCTCGTCGAAGGAACTTTGAGCTCAGCCAGCCATTGTCCTGTTTTGAACCAAATGTTTAACCTTTCCGTTTAAAAATAGTTAAATGTGATTTGGGGGTGAATCAATAAATGTGCAACAAAAAAAGATCAATCTGTGTTTATTTTCAGAGAGGGCCTAATTTATATCGATTGAATCTAAAGCTGGTGTGATTATTAGGTGACACGATGTTTTAGCTTGTGTTGCGGTGTTAGATATCCCCACCAGTCGAAACTGGTCGTGAACTTGACAAACCAACAAAAATAGTTGTGGCTGTTCTATTTCGATCACACAGGAGATTGAGGCAGGGGAATAATGTGCCACGTGAATTCAGCAGGAGATGCTGTGGTTTGCTTCCCCCTTCAAAGGGCTTGGCTAGAGTTGTCACAGTTTGAGCTGGATATCTCCTGTTGTTCCTTTGGCCATGGATGTGAGTGATGCACAAGATTTATATAACTTTTCTGGGAGAAATTTTGAAATCTTACGAAATGCTAGGGGTTTGAAGAAGAGATCAGTTTTGTGTGATTGATTTTTAATTTAGCACACAGCACTGTAACGGCCCTTTCGGCCTACCTGGTTGACCTGCAACCCCTGGTACGTTTTTGAACGGTGGGAGGAAACTGGAGCAAAGCTCACGCAGACACGGTGGTGGGGGTGGGGGGGGGGTGGAAGAATGTAAAAACTTCTTACAGTCAGCACTAGATTCAAACCCACATCGCTGGCCCCATAAACTGACCGCTATAATAGCCGTGCCATAAATTAGTGAATTAAATGGAATAAAAGCAAGCTGGCGAGCAATAACAAAGCAGCCGTGGACAAGCACAGGGAAGGTGACTGATGTTCAGAGGGGAACGGCGGGGGGGGGGGGGGGGGAGAACTGTATGCAGGGAGAGAGAAGGAATCGGCATTTTGGGACTGTTGAACGTTGCGTCAAAACTCGCGTGTTGTGTGCGCGGACCTTTGGAAAGGTTCGTTTCAAAAAAAAAATCTGACCAGTTTATGAGAAGGATCTGCTGCTCCAAAAGGTGACAGAAGACTCCCGTGCAACAGCAGGACCTTCCCTCATGGTTGAAACCCAAAGTAGTGATGTTGAAGTAACATAGCACAGTGCAGCTTCAAAGGACCCTTCAGCCCTCTGCTCAGTGAGAGTTTATTGTCGTATAGAAAAATACAATATACAGATGCACTGAAATTTTTCCTCGCTGAAGCCACACAGGGAGAAAGGTTGAGCGAACCAGGGCTTTTCTCTGAAGATCAGTGAAGAATGAGAGGTGACGATAGAGGGGCATAGGAAGGGTGCATGACTGCGCCGTTTTTTCTGGGGTGACAATAGCAAATACCAGAGGACATCTGTTTAAGGTGAGGGGAGGAAAGTTTGGGGGAGACGTCAGAGTGGTGGGTACCTGGAATGCGTTGCCGGAAGTGCGTAGCGTGAATAAAAGCTCTCACGACTGGAGGGAGAACATACACTTTTATTAGCTTATAACTGAGGGTAGGATCTTACAGTGGTCCTCAGAGGGGCTCAGGGTTATATATGGGTAGATGGGGGTGGAGCCAGCCCTCAGTATAACACCACCAGTGAATCTCAGTTCACTGCAGGGTGGTGCTAGAGACTGGTTCAATGGGACATTCAAGAGACTCTTAGACAGGCAAGTGGACATAAGAAAAATAGAGGGTTATGGGTGTGACGTAGGGAAGGGTTAGATCAGTGGGTTTAAAACCTTTTCTTCCCACTCACATTCCACCTTAAATAATGCCTATGCCATCGATGTTCTATGATGAAGAAGGGGTTGCTTCAGATGGGATGTGGGTGGAAAGAAAAAGTTTGTAAACCCCTGTTTTAATCGTCCCTCATTGACTTGTTATGTGCCCGGTTTCAAAACTCCAAAGAAAATAGGTCAATGACAATTTTTCTCAAGAAAAATATTTTAGTAACAATTAGGTCTAGAGCAGTGATTCTCAACCATTCCTTCCCACCCACATCCCACCTTAAGCAATCCCTTACTCATCACAGAGCACCGATGGGATAGGGATTACTTAAAGTGGGATGTGAGTCTAGGGGGGCAAGTTTGAAAACCACTGGTCTAAACAGTTGTGATCATATCTGATACTTCAGACAGCGTGTTTCAGAAATCAACCACACTGTGTTGGGGAAAGAGTTACCCCTTAGATCCCTTTTCAGTCTCCTTCCTGTCAACTTAAACCTCTGCCCTCTTGTTTTTGGTACTCCTACCATGGGAGCAAGCTTCTGACCATCTCCGTTTGTAGAAATGCAGCACAGTAACAGGCCTTTCTGGCCCACGAGCCTGGGCTGCACAGGCACATCCATGTGACCCATTAACCTACTAACCCCATCAACTTTGGAACGTAGGAGGAAACCGGAGCGCCCGGAGGAACCACACAGTCACGGGGAGATCGTACAAACACCTTACAGACAGCAGTGGATTTGAACCATGATGGCTGGTTCTGTACTAGATTTAATGGGCTGAATAGCCTTTTTCTGATCCTATGATTTATGGTCTTATTTTGCCCTAGTCTGGTACTTAAAGATTCTTTAGAATAAGCTTGTGAAGATTACTTGTGTAATCATCGAAATTTGTGGACTGCTTTTTGAGCCAAAAAAGGGATGGGTCGACTTTTACATGGATGCTACTTTTGACCTCGTCACTCAAGGCATTAGGAGCTTGGATGTAGTTCACGGTCGGGATGTTGGGAGATCAGATGGCCAGGACCGGGCAGTAGTTGGCGGTCGGTACATTGGGAGCTTGGATGTAGTTCACGGTCGGGATGTTGGGAGATCAGATGGCCAGGACCGGGCAGTAGTTGGCGGTCGGTACATTGGGAGCTTGGATGTAGTTCACGGTCGGGATGTTGGGAGATCAGATGACCAGGACCGGGCAGTAGTTGGCGGTCGGTACATTGGGAGCTTGGATGTAGTTCACGGTCGGGATGTTGGGAGATCAGATGGCCAGGACCGGGCAGTAGTTGGCGGTCGGTACATTGGGAGCTTGGATGTAGTTCACGGTCGGGATGTTGGGAGATCAGATGGCCAGGACCGGGCAGTAGTTGGCGGTCGGTACATTGGGAGCTTGGATGTAGTTCACGGTCGGGATGTTGGGAGATCAGATGGCCAGGACCGGGCAGTAGTTGGCGGTCGGTACATTGGGAGCTTGGTTGTAGTTCACGATCGGGATGTTGGGAGATCAGATGGCCAGGGCCGGGCAGTAGTTGGCGGTCGGTACATTGAGAGATTGGATGCACGGGTGGCTGGGGTGTCGGGTGTTTGGATGGGTAGGTGGTTGGGTCCAAAAGTAAGGGGTCTACTATTACACAGTATCGACATTTGCATGTTATACGTCGTGGTCAGGCAGGAGGTGAATGTTTTTCTTTCTCCATTCTACAAAATTCTTCGCCTTGAATGGGGCTGGATGATCAAATCAAACATGGCAGCGCTGCCAGGGCTACTGTAACAGCAGCGCTAACACTGGTTCAGTCCAGGGGAGCAGAGACACAGCACTGCTCCAAAAGGATTCAACTGCCTGATTCTAAAGCCAATGGGCCTGTACAGGCTTTAAATGACCAGTTAAAGGAGCCCACAGTTTTTTATTTGAAATCCTGAGATGGTGAATATTTGTGCCTAAGATGGTGGCGCCTGTGCTCTGCAGTGGCCACGATCGGTGCAGGGGACCAGAAACAGGGAGAACATCCCCTGTTGAGAAGGAGAAGCAGAGGAGATGATCCTACAGGACAGTGACCACGGGAGTGGATCAGCGGCTGATGGGCCCCTACAGTCTGTGGGCAACTTGCGTCAGGGGACCTGCACAGGCTGCTGTAGCCTGGCTCATGGGAACCGAGTGTTGGAACCGGAATTCAAGAGGGCGCTGAGGGCAAGAAGGGCCTCAGGTGCTGAGGGCTTCCTGACCGTGTTGGAGGTTTGGAGCTCGGGTTGCGATGGATCGAACAGGAGTCTGTGTGGCTGCAGAGGCTGGAGGTGAATCCACGGACTCTGAATGACTCTGAAGAGACTCTCTTTTGCTTCTCTTTCTTTCTTACTGTAAGGGGCATCTGGTGGCACTAATGGCAACTCTATCTGTATCTTGGCAAGTAGAAGGCAATTTTGTGAAATACTAAGTTCTGTACTATGAGGCAACAATAACAGAATCTTCTTTCATTTACTCAGTATATTCAGATCGCTATTACTCTCTTGGTCCCTTCTCTCTCCTTCCATTGGTACTTCTGGAAGAGTACAGTTTTAGGAGGCAGTATTCTTGGCCAAACTGGGCCACTTTACAAAGTCCTGAAACAATTTCCCTTCAACTATAGACCTTATGATGCAGTGTTTAAGAGGCTTTTAAATAGACAGGGAATGGAAGGGTTTAGGTCACATGAACACAGGAGGTTCAGCACAGACATTTGGGCTGAAGGGCCTCTTCCTGTGCGATACTCTGTTTTGACTCTCATTTGAAAGCTCTTGCAAAAATTGCTCTCAGATTTTCTTCTTTTGCATTTTCTCCTTCAACTTCCCCTTTCCCTTCTCACTTACTTGACTTTTTCCTTTCTGCTACTGTATCTTTTCATTTTTTCAACTCTTCTCCCTCCTTTCCATCTCTCTATTTATCTATTTATTTATCTATCTATCTATTTATTTATTTATTTTAAACTTTAAGATTTTATAACATGAATAACATATAGGATTACATTAAAAAATTAAGAATAAAATAATAAAATTACAATACAGTATCAGTAATCTAAATAAACTATACCCTCCCCAATAATTATTACACATTAATAACCCAACTCAAATTAGTCCAACCCCCCCTTTCCCCCAAAATAAAGAGTGAAGAATTAATAAAGTTAATAATAGATGTGAGAAAAAAAACCCACTTACAAAAAAAACAAAAACATAACCGGTTAAAATACTAACAAAAAGAAAAGTAATTAATACTAAGATATCAGACTTAAAAAACATATTTAAATCAAACTTAAATGCATATATTTAACAAACGGGTTAAGATGAAACATATATTTAACTCAAACTTAATATAAAAATTAGTAAAGTTAGTACCATGATCTATCAAAAATTCTTAAACAATAATCAATTCTTAAAAAAAATTGTAGCATGAAAAAAAAGATGAAAAAAAACTTTCTCTATAGAGATAAACCTTCACCAAATATCAACTAACTTCACATCTATCATCATATTAGTCACATAAACCACCATCTTAAAACAAAATCCAAACCTCATTAAGCATTGTACAATTCGATTTTAGTACTCTTCCACCATTTTCCCCTTTTACTGTTGAATAGTTATCCAATAAAAGCTCCAATACCACATTTAAATATCCCTAATCATTATGTTAAAATTCAGATATCCTAATAATAAAAACACATCTACAACGAAATCTATATCTTCAACAAATGGAGCATAAACCACAAACAAAATTCAAGCCTCATTAAGAATTGTACAATTCAATTTATAACTTTCACCATTATTCCCTTCGTTCTATAACTAAAATAGCAAAATAATATACACCAGAATTACCACTCCTTCCCCTTAAAGTTAAAGAAAAAATATAAAAAAAACTTATCCATCCCATTCACATTTAAATTTCAGATATTCCTTATCTACTGAATAAACTTTACAAAAAAAAACATCAATTTTTAGTTTTTTAAACAATCAAATACTTTCTTATGCTTTTTTTTTATATTTAAACAAAAAAAAAACCCTTCACTCTTTAATCTAATAATACAAAAAAAAGGAAAAAAAAACGGTTAGGAGATTAAAAATATCCCCTCCCGTCTAAACCACGCAATGTGGTAACTCCCAAAAAAAATGGGTGTGAGATAACTCACACGTAGCAGATGACTTTCAGGAAATAGTGCCTATCCAGTTCTCTCCCCCAACTCTCACTTCATCTTAAACTAACATCATTATTTAATATCCCTTTTTTAAAAAAAAACATTAGAAAAAAAAAGGACAACTCTTCTTTTAATCAGCTCCAACTGCCGAGTCACCATTACAACCATTCCTTCTTGGAGCACGGCTCTTTTCTTCCATCTCTTGTCTCCTTAGAGATCGCGGCGGACTACGTCTCTGTTGAAACCGAGTAATTGGCAGCTCTTGAGCAAATGCTATAGCTTCCTTTGGAGAATCAAAGAACTTTGGTTGGCAACCATCTTGAAAAACCTTCAAAACAGCTGGATATCTAAAGGTTGCCTTGTAACCTTTCTTCCACAACAACTCTTTAGCAGGATTGAATTCCCGTCGTTGGAACATAACTTCTTGACTCAAATCCGCATAGAAGAAAACTCGATTATTTTGAATCATCAAGGGTGATTTTTCTCTGTTGTGCATTTCTAATAGCCACTCGTAAAATTATTTCTCTGTTGTAATAATTCAAGCAACGAACCAAAACAGGTCTTGGACTTTGACCTGAAATAGGTCTTCTACGCAAGGCTCTGTGAGCACGTTCCAATATTATACCTTCCGGGAAATGTTCTTGACCCAACACCTGCGGAATCCATTCAGTAAAAAGTTTTATTGGGTCTGGTCCCTCCATACCTTCTGGCGAACCAATAATCTTTATATTGTTCCGTCTGGATTGGTTTTCAAAATAATCAATTTTTTTCACCAAATTTTTTATTTTGAGTTTGTAAGTCTTCGACCATTTTGGTCACATCAAAAACTTGATCCCGTATTTTGTCTATATCTTCTTCACACGAATTAAATTTATCTCTCACTTCAAGCTTAAAAGCTCCAAACTCAGCCATCTGTTGAGAATGTATTTTCACCAGGGTATTAAACCTAGTACCAAGTTCAGTCATAATCTTGGATAATCCCTGCATTGTATAAGATAATTTAGATTCAAGATTCACAAAAATCTTTTCAATTGGAAGAGATTTTAGCTCAACAGATTCCTGCTTCTTCTGCATAACCAAAGGATCTTCTGTTCCTTCCTTCATTCTGGTTGCCTTCCTTGTAGTATGACTACGTGTGGAAACCGCAGCCACAGCCTCTCCAGCAATGACTGGAGGACGCTGGCCGGGGTCCATAATGTATTGAGTTCTCCCAGTACATCAAGTTGTATAGGTTTTTCTATCTCAAGAGATGCAGTTTGCAGTGCCATCTCTACAGTTGACAAATGCCTTTGAGTAACTCTTTGTTCTAAAGGCTGTTTGGCGCCCTCTTTAGGGGGCTCTACCGATGTAACATAGAGCTCTACATCCCAACACTGTACCTCTCTCCTGGGATCTATTTCACACTGAGTCCCGGTGTCTTTCCTGTAGGTAGGCTCCAAAACTTGAACTTTTGGAAAATGTAGTTTTTTGATGATCTGTTGTCGTTTTTTTTTGCTCTTTTCCACCAATTGTACCATCATAAGTTAAATTAACAGCACTGAAATTATCTAAACTTTTAAAGAATTTTAACGGGCATTTCTAGACAAAACAATAAGATAGAGTCAGGAGAGAACTGGAAGGCACGTCTGATCCTTACGCCATCTTCCCACGCCCCCCCCCTTCCATCTCTGTTATCTTCTCTTTCTCGACATTCTCTCACTTTCTCTCAATTTCTCGCTCTCTCTCTCGATCTCACTCGCTCTCTGAGCACTCTCTCACTCTCCGAATTCTCTCCATCTCCGTCCTCTCTCTCGTTCACTCTCTAGATCTCTGAAACCTCTCGCTCTCTGAACTGTCAGTATCTTTCTCACTATTTCTGTTTCTCTCTGTCTCTCTTGTTCTTTCTCACTCTCCAAACTCTCTTGCTCCTTGAACTCTCTGTGTCTCCATCTCCCTCTCTCTACCTCCCTCTCTCTACCTCCCTCTCTCTACCTCCCTCCCTCTCTCTGTCTCCCTCTCTCTACCTCCCTCTCTCTGTCTCCCTCTCTCTGTCTCCCTCTCTCTACCTCCCTCTCTCTACCTCCCTCTCTCTACCTCCCTCTCTCTACCTCCCTCCCTCTCTCTGTCTCCCTCTCTCTGTCTCCCTCTCTCTACCTCCCTCTCTCTGTCTCCCTCTCTCTACCTCCCTCTCTCTGTCTCCCTCCCTCTCTACCTCCCTCTCTCCGTCTCCCTCTCTCCGTCTCCCTCTCTCCGTCTCCCTCTCTCTGTCTCCCTCTCTCTGTCTCCCTCTCTCTGTCTCCCTCTCTCTACCTCCCTCTCTCTACCTCCCTCTCTCTACCTCCCTCTTTCTACCTCCCTCTCTCTGTCTCCCTCTCCCTATCTCCCTCTCTCTAGCCGTTTTCAGATGACCACAATACCTGACTGTAAAGCTGCACATTATACTCCTGTGCGGCTGTCGGGTGGCCATCTGAAACGGGAGAAGCCAGACAGGAGGTCTCCACTTACCGAACCCTCCTCCAGGAGGTGTAATATCCTGCTCCACGTATCGTCCTGTTGCAGCTGATAGCGGCCGGGCTGCCAGGGGGTCGACGTCGCGGTGACGTCATCAGCCATCGACTGTGAGCTTCATCGCCCGGCACCTGCAGCTATCTGAAGTGAAAGCAGGAATGCGGTTTGACGCGCTCGGTAACGAATTCCCTTTGTCCATTAACCACCGCCAGTTAGGGAGGGCAACTCTGATCACAGCACCCCCGGATGGCCCTGGTTCAGCGGCTTTTGCCTAGCCCAGCTCCTCCGCCAGCATCGCACTTGTGTGCCATTCGACATTGTGCATCACGGATACGGGCTGCGTCAGTTTCCTGAGCTGTGCCGGTCTCCAGGAGAACTGGGAATGCGATGAGAACTGATGGCTGCGACACATCCCCAAGCCGCGATCGACGGGCTACAGCAGATCACTGAGATTTGATGGACCTTCTCGCGTTAAAGTTATAGCACTCATCGTGTCCCTAAGCCATTTTTTAAAAATCGACAGACCCTTTGACAGCTCCGCCTCAGGGTTCATTCCCCCGATCAGGTTACCTTCCTCATTCGTCTCGGGTTGAATTCACTCTGTGAACCAGACAGACTCACCTCTGCAGCTTTAACGTGGGCTAGGAACGGCACCAGGTAACTCACTAACTATGGTCCTCCCAGTTACAGCCTGACGATTGAAGCTCAAGGGACTTGGAATTAAAGGGGCAATGCCTATGTGATGGTAATATGGTTAAATTATTACATTAACCCAAAAGTTCTGTTTACACAGATACTTAAATCAAAACGCAGAGAGAAGGGACTCGTGTCCTCCAGCCACTCCACTTAGTATTCAATAAAGCATTTCAATATGAAACCAACTCACATACATTAGAATAGATAAGGCCATTCCACAGATAGACGCGTCGGAATAGCACTGACATTCAGTCATCATTCAGGACCCTAACCCTAATGCACCCTGAAGGTTAATGAAAGGAAGTGGTGTTAAGGTTAAAGTCACGGCATCCTATTGTAATTGTAGCTTTGAGATTATGGTTGAGACATGTTCTTTTAACACACAAAAAGCAGAAGTCATTGGAGTGGATTACTGTCAGTCTGGAGTTGGGAGAGAATGAGCTAGTAATTCCTAGAGAAAGATAGGCAAACAGAGAGCCAGTGACTAACAACTTCCCTACGGAGATTCATTGTTTCCAACTTTCCCTTTCTGAGGAGCTCGCTCTCAAAGCTGATAAAAGACCTCAACTCAAGCCGAATACACGGGCTACGTGTCAAACAGACTAAATTGATGCTGAATCCACATGACACGAAATATATTTACCCTTTTCTTGAACAATACAGCTGGTGTTCCGATAGGCATTTTAATTAGTGTTTAAGAACCATTAAGATGGATGAAAAATCAGATGTTCAGAGAAATGGCACAAATTAAAAACAGCAACTTCAAGGGCACGAAGAATTTATCACTATGTGTGAGAGATGACTCCGATTTACTTCGACATCAGAATCATTGCCCTCACCTTAGAAAAATACATCAGTTGAGGGTTCAGTGGTACAGGAGCCGGATCATGTCACTTTAACTCAATGCAAAAAACAACACTTCTCTACTGCGGGCAATATTGTGAAGCTCGGTTACATGAGAACCCCTGACAGATGTGTATTTCGCCTAGGAAGGTTTGTGAAAACTAGAAATGTGAAAAGTTTATATAATTTGGCGGGATGGGGTACCTGTTTAATACATTTTTTTTGGAGAGGGAGAGTTAAAATTATCTAGAATTTGGAAGGAAGCACATCGACGCGCTGCTATGACATGAGGGCAACGTGGGCGGAACTAGCAACTGTCCCGAGTAGCCGGCTTTCGCTGCTAGGCGGCTAGCAGTCAGCTGGCACGTTTAGGTGCCAGAAAGCCGTCCATTCCGTGGCCACCTAAACGTGCCAGCTGAACTCCTCTAGCCGCGCCTGCAGGCGCCTAATCTTCTGAACACCTAAAAGAGGTTTCTGTCTCCCTCACTGTTTATCTCTCTCTCTCTCTGTTTCCTTCTGTCTATCTCCCTCATTTTTTCTCGCTCCCTGAACTCCCTCACTCCCCGAACTCTCTCTCTCTCTTGCTCGCTCTCAGAACTCTCCCTTGTTCTTGTTCCCCACCGCTCCCTTTCCTTCCACCTCCCTCCCCTTCTCTCCCACACCATTAATTTCAGTTTCCTTTCTATTCAGGTGTGGAATCTACGATTGCAGCAGGAGCAAGGGAAAAACAAAGTTCTGTCGGAAGCTCTGCAGACCCTGGCCTGCGAGCACCATGAACTTGAGAAGTTTGTAGCCAGGGGATCGCCCCCGCAGAGTGCGCTGAGTGAAGATGAATACTACGATGCCCTTTCAGGTAGGCTGCTTTGTGATTGACTTATGGTGAAATCGTGCTTCCCAGCTCTCAGATACCTCAGCATCTCCACCTTGCTTCGTATGCTCATTGAGGGATTTCAAAGGACACTTGGCGTTCACGCGATTTGCAGTGAGCAGATAAAGTCAGGGTGGTGGCCCAGACCTCCCCGATGTGCTGACGTTGGAGAGGGTTCACCAGGATGATTCCAGGAATGAGCGGGTTATGGTATGAGGAACGTTTGATGGCTCTTGGTCTGCACGTGTTGGAATTTAGGAGAATCAATTGGGGAATCTATGAGTTCAGTTCTAACACGGGACAGTTGGCAGCGCCAGCAAACCCAGGTTCAAGTCTGAAAGGAGTTTATACGTCCTCCCCATGTCTGTGTCGGTTTCCTCCAGGTACTCCGGCTTCCTCCCACCCGTCAAAAACGTTTGTGGTTCATAAATTAATTGGTGGCTTGGTTCATGGGATGGAAGGGCCTGTTATCGCACTGTATGCCTAAATTTTAATTGTGGAAGGTAGTTACCACAATCCACTAATTTATGACGCAGTTAACATAGTGTTTCGTGTAATGCTGTTCCAAAGCCAGCGACCGGGGTTCGAATCCAACGCTGTCTGTAGGGAGGTTGCACGCTCTCCCCGAGTCTGTGTGGGTTTCCTCTAGGAGCTCCAATTTCCTTTCGCCCTTCAAAATGTACCAGAGGTTGTAGGTCATTTGGATGACACGGACTCAAATTGGCTGGAATTAACTAGATTGTTCTGTAAATAAAATTTAAAAAAATTAAAGCCCTGGAACTCGATTGATTTAACCCATCCTGCACTGTTACCCACTGGCTCTCAGAATCAGAATTTATTTCCATGAATATGTTACAAAATAGGTTGTTTTGCAGCAGCGGTACAGGTGCAGATAAATTACGTATAAAACAAAATAAATTAGTGCAAAAGAAGAGAAGGTGAGGGCAGTGTCTGTGGGTCATTGATCGTTCCGGAATCTGATGGCAGAGAGGAAGAAGCAGTCCTTGTGCCGCTGGGTGCTTGTCTTCAGGCTCCTGTACCTTTTTCCCGACAGTAGCAGAGTGAAGAGGGCATGGCCTGGGTGGTGGGGGTCCTTGAAGATAGAGGCTAATTTCTTAAGACACTGCCCCTTGTGGGTGTCCTCGAGGGAGTGAAGTCTAGTGTCCGTGATGGCACTGGTTGAGTTCACAACTCTCTGTAGTCTTGTCCGGTCCCGTGCATTGGTACCTCCGGACCAGAGAGTGATGCAGCCAGTCAACGTGCTCTCCACGGTGCACCTGTGGAAATTTGGTGACACACCAAATCTGCTCAGTCACCTCACAAAGTACGGCAGCTGGCGAGCCTTCTTCATGATTGGATCAATACGGAGGCCCCAGGACAGATCCTCAACTGCCTCTTTTCCTCCCAACGATGCCTTCTGTCTACATCCTGTTGTAACCTTTTACACAATCCACAACTCCTCCAACTTTCATATCATCTGCAAAGTTACTGACTCATCCCTCTACATCTTCGTCCAGGTCATTTATAAAAATCTCAAAGAGTGGGGGGTCTCAGCACAGATCCCTGCACAATAGACCTCCAGGCAGAATACTTTCCATCCATTACTGCTCTCTACTTTCTGCAGGCAAGCCAATTCTGAATCCACCCTGCCAAGGTTCCGTACGTCCCATGCCTCGTGACTTGCTGAATGTGAGGACCTTGTCAGATGCCTTACTAAAATCTCTATACACCACATCAAGGTTAACAGAGCTGGGGCTTTTCTCTTTGGACCAAAGAATGAGAAGTGACTCAATAGAGGGCTACAAGATTATGAAAGGCATCGATAAGGTAGACAGCCAGCACCTTTTACCCCAGGCAAGAGTAACAAATACCAGAGGATTTAGCAAAATGGAACAGGACTTACAACAATGGAAAGATTTGCTGAGAACGTTTCTAGGAAGAGTAAGTTGTGTAAAAATGAAAGTGATGCCGAGATGTCAATACTTGTTCCAATCACTACCTCCAGCTTGACCCAAGAACTTTTCCAAATTGTTAAACAATCAAGTAAGACCATTCCTATGGAATAACAAAGTGGCCAGAATTGCATTGGAAAAACTAGCCTGGGATTATAAATTAGGAGGGCTGAGACTTCCAGACTTGTACAAGCAAGATTTTTACCATCTTTTATTGAGGGGAATTCACCAAACTGGGTTCGTATGGGGCTACATTCTATGAATGAAGCAATAGCTAATTTATAAATTGAGCTTTAAATCAATAAAAAGGAAGACAAGTAACCCTATCCTGGTACATACGTATGTACCCTATCCTGGTACATACGGTGAAAATAAAGCAGAAAAATCAATGAATCAGGAGAAAAGAGGATATTTCGCTAAGAGCTCCGTTGTGTAACAATGTATTGTTAGCTATGAATGTGGGTAACAGAATTCTCAATGTACGGTTACACAATATGCTGTATTAAGATGTTATAAGATGTTATAAAGATGGTGCTTTGATACCATTTGAAGAATTGAGAAAGCTATGATATACGTAATGGAACATTTCTATGTTTTCAGTACCTGAGAGCTTTCTTGATGGAACGATGGGGCAGGCATTGACCACTTCAGGAGTTAGTGAAATAGAATGAATGCTTTGGATGGGTAATAAGCCCAAATTTATGACTAGAATGTATTTTGCTCTTCAGTTAGAAAGTGTTAAATCTGGCAGAGATAAGGGAGAGGTGGGAGTCCGGTTTGTGTCTTGCAATGTCAGAACAATCTTGGCCTGAGTGGTGTGTGGACAGTGTAACTTCACCTATTAATGCGAGAAATGGGTTGGTTTACATCAGCTGCCTAAAGAAATCTCTTGGTGCCTGCCACATTGACCACCGCCAGTGGGCTGATAACGCCTCAAACCGTGCATCTTGGCGCCTCACAGTTTGGCGGGCAGCAACCTCCTTTGAAGAAGACCGCAGAGCCCACCTCACTGACAAAAGGCAAAGGAGGAAAAACCCAACCCCAACCAACCAATTTTCCCTTGCAACCGCTGCAATCGTGTCTGCCTGTCCCGCATCGGACTTGTCAGCCACAAACGAGCCTGCAGCTGACGTGGACTTTTTACCCCCTCCATAAATCTTCGTCCGCGAAGCCAAGCCAAAGAAAAAAAATCTCACTCCACCGAAGTTGCACAAATCTAAGCCAAAAATACCAGAACTGGGTTTTAGGCATAAAATAGAAGAAGAATTCAATTTGGTCATGTGTGAAGGTCAGATCTTGTGGCAAGAAATTTCTGAAGTATTAACAAGAATGACAAGGGTGGCTGGCCTTCCCAGGTGATCCAGAACTCTATTTGTTAGGCAATTTCATAGATCTTCCAAATTTCGTTTGTTGAAATTGCATTAGCAGTGGCCAAAAAGTGCACTGCAGTCACATGGAAGTCGGACTCTCTGGTGACCTTGGTGAGGTGGACAGCAGAGATGGTTTGCAGTATACCAATGGAAAATAGCACACAATTAAGGAAAAAGTATGATACATTTCTTAAAATATGGAAACCATACTTGAACTATGTTGGTGCCCAACTTTAATAAATGCTGTTAAATTCTAAAGTGATCTCTCCCTGTTTCCTGAGGTTAATTTATACTGTGAGCTCTGATGGTTTACAGAAAGATATTTAAGGGGGGGGGGGGGCAGAAGGGAATAGAGTTGGGGTTTTTAATGTACACATACGCATATAGATATATATCTATGTGTGTGTATATTTTTATTGGAATGTTATAAGTGTGGCGCCCAGGGCAGAACTAAAGCAAATCGTCTGACTCAGGTTGTGGTCAGGAAAAAACCGCTTTAATCAGTTTTACGGGCAACTTTTATGTCACTTCCGGTTCAGCCGTCTTGACGCATTCCCCAGTCTGCTGACTTCGTCCCAGAGACAAAGGTGGTCCAGTGCCATCTTAGCACGGACCCCCCCCCCCTCGACGAACGCACAGGCGCCCGGTATCAAGGAAGTAATTTGAGCATGAAGTCCCGCCCCCTCGGCTGCCGCTACATAATTGATCTTTTTTTAATGAAAAATAAAGTATTTGAGAAAACAAAAGAGGACATCTGTACGACGAGAGGGGAGGAAAGTTTAGGGGAAATAACAGGGTAAGTTTATTACACAGGTATAGTGGGTGCCTGGAATGCGTTGCTGTGGGTGGTGGTGGTGGAGGCTGGTACAACAGGAACATTCCAAAGACTCTTATGCAGGCAAGAAAAATAGAGGATTATGGGTGTGAGGCTCAGTTAGTTGAGTAGGATTGTGGGCCGAAGGGCCTGTTTCCATGCACTATATTTCTACTGCCCTACCTTCATCAATTTCTTTCGTCACTTCCTCAAAAAACTCAATTAGGCTCGTGATGCACGACATGCCGACCATCCCTGAGGCTATGCTTCTCTAATGTTCATAAATCCTGTCCCTAAGAATCCTCTCTAATCGTTTGCCCACCACTGACTTAAGACTTACTGGTCTATAATTCCCTGGATTTTCCCTTTTACCTTCTTTTTGAACTAGTGGACTACATTCGCCACTCTCCACCTCCTGTGTGGTCAGAGAGGATACAAAGATCATTGCCAATATCTCAGCTATCTCTTTCCTCGCTTCCTGTCTTAACCTGCGGTCTGTCTCTTACGGTGCTGAGTTTAGCTGCACAAGGCACTGGTAAAACCGCACGCGGAGCTGTAGGAAGGACGTTAATAAGCTGGAAAGGGTGCAGAGGAGATTCACCACGATGTTGCCGGGAGGGGTTGCACGATGGGGAGAGGTTGGATGTTATTCCCTGGAGTGAAGGAGGCTGAGGGTGAATAAAGTGAATGCACAGTCTTGTTTTTAGACAAGATGATCCTAGAACTGGGGGTAGAGGTTTAAGGTGAGAGGGGTGAGATTTAAGAGGGACCTGAGGGGCAACCTTTTCCCTTGGGAGAGGGGTGGTGGGGTCTATATTAGGAATGAGCTGCCAGAGGAAGCTGTAGAAGAGGGAATAGTTATGATGTTCTAAAGACATTTGGACAGGTGCTTGGAAGGGAAGGGTTCAGAAGGGATATGGACCGAATGCAGGCAAATGGCAGTAGCCCAGAATGCCAACTGGGTCAGTATGGAAAAGTTGGATCAAAGGGTCTGTTCCGTGCTGTGTGACTCTGTAATGGGATTACTTCTGACTGGAAATAACCCAGCAGATGTGTGATGGGCCAAAGATCATGATACACTGCTCTCTTCCTCTGACGTGCAGCCCCGCAGACGTTGGGCTATTTTAAAATAACTTCAGGCACTCACTGCCGTACGGTTACCCTTAGCGGCTTGGAGTGGCCTGATTAGCGCAATGCTGTTACAGTGCCGGCAACACGGTTTGAATCTGGCGCTGTCTCCAATGAGTTTGCACGCTCTCCCCATGGGTTTCCTCCATGTTCTTTGATTTCCAACCAACCTCCGTAGAGGCTGTAGGTTAATTGGAGTATTTGGGCAGCATGGGGCTTGTGGCCCAGAAGGCCTGTTACGGTGCTGTATATACAAATTAAAGTTAAAAGGTCAATCGATGTATTTTGTGCATTAACTATCCAATAATTTGTATGTTTCAGTGTAGAAAAATAAGTAGGTCTGTAGTAGGAGGTTACCAGGAAAGTTGATGAAGGAAAGGCTGTGGATGTTGTCTGCATGGATTTTAGTAAGGCCTTTGACAAGGTCCCACATGGGACGTGAGTCAGGGAGGTTCAGACGCTGGGTATTCATGGTGAAGTAATGAACTGGATTCGACAATGGCTGGACCGGGGAAGCCAGAGAGTAGTGGTGGATGATGCTTCTCAGACTGGAGGCCTGTGTCTAGTGGGGCCTCAGAGATCAGTGCTGGGACCATTGTTGTTTGTCATCTATATCAATGATCTGGATGATAATGTGGTAAATTGGATCAGCAAGTTTGCAGATGACACTAAGATTGGAGACATTGTGGTCAGTGAGGAAGGTTTTCAAAGCTGCAGAGGGATCTGGACCAGCTGGACAAATGGCAGATGGAATTTAATGCAGACAAGTGGAAGGTGTTGCATTTTGGAAAGACAAACCAAGAAAGGACGTACATGGTAAATGGTCGGGCACCGAGGAGTTGGGTAGAACAGAGTGATCTGGGAATACAGGCACATAATTCCCTGAAAGTGGCACCACAGGTGGACAGGGTAGTAAAGAGAGCTTTTGGCATCTTGGCCTTCATAAATTGAAGTATTGAGTACAGGAGTTGGGTTGTTATGGTAAAGTTGTACAAGATATTGGTGAGGCCAAATTTGGAGCATTGTGTGCAGGAAAGATATTAATAAGATGGGAAGAATGCAGAGAAGATTTACTAGGATGTTGCCCGGACTTCAGGGACTGAGTTACAGAGAAAGGTTAAACAGGTTAGGACTTTATTCCCTAGAGCGTAGAAGAATGACAGGAGATTTGATCAAGATATTTAAAATTATGAGGGGGATAGACAGAGTACAGGTACACTATCCTTTATCCGGATATCTAAAATCCAGAAAGCTCCAAAATCTGGCAAGTGGGGAGAGAGACGGCAGCGCAAATCGGACGGGCAAGGGGGGAGAGATTGGCAGCACGAGTCAGGCGGGTGAGGGGGAGAGACCAGCAGCACGAGTTGGGCGGGCGAGGGTAGGGGGAGACCAGCAGCACGAGTCGGGCAGGCAAGGGAGAGAGACCGGCAGTGTTAATCGGACGGAAACGGGGGGGGGGGGGGGAAGACCGGCACCGCGAGTCACTCGGTCGAAGGGGAGAGACTGGCACCGCGAGTCGGGTGGACAAGTGGTGGGGGGGAGACCGGCAACACGTCGGACGGGCGAGGTGGGGGGGAGATGGCAGCGTGACTGGAAGGGGGTGGGGGCAGATACCGCAGCACAATTCAGATGGGCTTAAATCTGGCTTTCCGAAATTCAGAACACACTGTCGCCCAAGGATTCCAGGTAAAGGATTGTGTACCTGTAAATGTAGGTTGGCTTTTTTCACTGAGGGTTGGTGAGATACAAACCAGAGGACATGGGTTAAGAGTGAAGGGGGAAAAATTTAGGGGGAACATGAGGGGAACTTCTTCACACAGAGAGTGGTGCGAGTGTGGAACAAGCTCCAGTTGAAGTGGTGAATGCAGGCTCAATGTTAACATTTAAGAAGAATTTACCTGTTGTTTGTTACATTAAAAGACTTTGTATGTAGGATTTATCTGTTAAACTCAATAAAAATTTTTTTTTTTAAAAAGAAAGAAGAATTTGGACAGGTACTTGGATGGGAGAGATGTTGGGGGAGTATGGACTGGGTGCAGGTCAGTGGGACTAGGCAGAAAAAATGGTCCGGCACAGACTAGAAGGGCTGAAGGGGCCTGTTTGTGTGCTATAATGTTCTATGGTTCCAGCCCTTGTCATCCAGGAGTTCTTTTGACTACTCTTCCAAAGGGAGGATTTGAAAAGATCTCATTTATTGTTACATTTTTATTTTTAATACTCAGATGACTTGTGTAGGGAACTGCGAAGTGTAGAAGAACAAAGGAATACAGCAACATAATTCCATGAAAGTGTGAGGTTCATTCATGAGACTGATGACAGTGGGAAGGAATCTGGTAGTGTGTGATCTCACCCTCATGAATCTATATCTAATGAATGGTAGGTCCTTGGGGAGTGTCGAGGAACAAGGGGCGCTTGGTGTATAAATCCAGGAATACCAGAAGATAAGAGCATAATATATAAGGGCAGAAGCAGGTTATTCATCCTGTTGAGTCTGCCCCGCCATTCCATCATGAGCCCATCCATTCTCCCACTCAGCTCCACCCCCCAATCTTCTCCCCATAGCCTTTGACACCCTGACTATTCTGATCCCTATCAATCTCTGCCTTAAATGTACCCAACCACCAAATTCTAGAGGTTCACCGCTCTCTGGCTGAAGAAATTCCTCCACATCTCTGTTTTAAATAGGCGCCCTTCAATCTTGAAGTTGTGCCCTTTTGCCATCGGTGCTCTACTTAAGGTGGGATGTGAGTGGAAAGAAAAAGTTTGAAAAGCACTGTTTTAATTGAACCTAATTGACTTGTTATGTGCATGGTTTCATAACTCCAAAGGAAATGGGTCAATGACATTTTTTCTCAAGTAAAATATTTCAGTAACAGTTGGGTCTGGAGCAGTGATTCTCAACCTTCCTTTCCCACCCACATCCCACCTTAAGCAATCCCTTACTAATCACAGAGCACCGATGGCATAGGGATTACTTAAAGTGGGATGTAAGTGGAAAGAAAAAGGTTGAGAAACACTGGTTTAGGGGATCCTACATGAGGATTCCCAAGTCCCTTTGCACCTCTGAATTTGGAATTTTCCCCCCATCCAGATAATAGTCTGCCATTTTGTTCTTTCACCAACCAGGGCAGAGAACACAAGAGCAGGGAGGTTCTGGTACAAATGCTAGTTCTGTTACAGCTGAGTATTATGTACAGTCGTGGGTCTGAGACCGCGGAGGCCAAAATTATTCAGGATTCAAGATTCCTCTATCGTCATGTAACAGTACTGAACATGTAATATTACACAAAATTGCCTTCTGCCCACCATAAGGCAGCCATTAGTGTTGCCCAGTGCCCCTTACGGTATGGGAGAAAGAGAAGCAGAGTCCCTTCAGAGTCATCGAGTGTCCGTGGATTCTCCTCCAGCACTCCCACAGCCTCATATACTCACATTCGAACCATGGGCCACCCCGAGCTCCAGATCCAAACCTCTTACGCGATCAAGAAGCCTTCAACACCCTAGGTCCTTCGGGAGCCCTTCTTGCCCTCACCACCCTCTCAAATCCCAATACCTGGTTCCCATGAGCCAGTCTCCGGCAGCCCACAGACCAAGCGGGTCCCCCGACCACAGGTCGACCACAGCCAATGTGGGTTTCTCAGCCGCTGAACCCCTCGCCCGTCTGCCGCCCTGGTCACTGACCTGTAGGGTTGTCTCCTCTGCTTCTCCTTCTCTATGTGGGTGGGGGGAGGGTTCTCCCCATTTCTGGTGCCCTGCTCCGGTCCGCTGCTCCCCTGGAGTTTGCAACCCCTCGTGGCCGCTGCTGAGCACAGGCGCTGCCATCTTGGGCCTGAACATAGGATTTTACTTACAAACACCGTCGGCCCTGCACCTCCACTAGAACATTAACCAGGATTAGCTGCTTAAATCCTGAAGTAGATCTTGAATTCATAATCCCAAAAAGATTTAAAACAGGCTGCTGTCAATATCATGTCCTTGCCCTTCCCACTTCTCCATGTGGCAACGTTTATTTGGGAACCAGGTAGAGTTTGTGGACGCACAAGTTGAATGTACATTTGATATGTGGTTGATCCAGTTATAATAAATGCCTGACAGCTCTTCTTTAAACAGCTAACAGTAAAGTTAATTCCTGGCAGCTGTTGTATGTGTATTTAGAAGAGGATATTTAAATAGATTAGCATATTTATGTTGTTGCCAGCAATGAACAAGTGGTGTTTGGGGCCACAGAATTTGAGTGTGGTCATTTGGCATTTTTGAAGTATTGGGCTCTGCGAGCGATTGGGAATTCTGGAAAGATATCCCTTGGAATGAGTAAAGTGAAGGATGCTCGCTGAGTCCAAACACGAACATGTAAGTTAGAATGATTTATTCAACATGAAAAGTAAATAACGAAAATCACCGTGGTTGAAGTAAAAACACAAAATGCTGGAGAAACTCAGCAGGTTAAACAGTGTCTGTTATATTGCAAAGGTAAAGATACAGACCGATGTTTTGGGCTCGAACCTTTCATTAAGGTCTGAGAGAAAGCCGAACTAAAGAGTTGGGGGGCGGGGGGTGGTAAAGGCAAGAGGTGATGGGTGGTGAAAGGAGGGAGGGGTCAGCAGAGATGAGGGGAAGGGGGGATGGCTGGGTGGGGAAGAGGGAAGGGAGGGGAGAAATGGAAAGAGGGAGGGGAAAGAAAGCTGTTCTCCCACCCCCTTCCCCACCCAGCCATCCCCCCCTCCCCCTCATCTCTGCTGACCCCTCCCCTCCCTTCTCTACCTATCATCTCCTGCCTTTACCACCACCGCCCTCTATTGTTCGGATGTCTGCTGGCTTGATGAAGGGCTCGAGCCGAACACGTCATTTAGATATCTTTTTTTTTCTTTTCTTTTCTTTTTATCGAGCACCGACGCCATCTTCTGCCTCTTGGCCAACCATTATTTAGGTATCTTTACCTTTGCTACATAAAGGACACTGTTCGACTTGCTGAATTTCTCTAGCTCTCTGGGTGAGGGGGAGAAGATGAGAATATAAGACCAAATAAAAAAATAAAAATAAAAATTGCAGATCTATTAAACTCTGGTTAGACCACACCTGGAGTATTATGTTCAGTTCTGGTTACTTCATTACAGGAAGGATGTGGAAGCTGTGGAGAGGGTGCAGAGGAGATTTACCAGTTTGTTGCCTGGATTGGAGAACATGTCCTTATGAGGCAAAAGTTAAAGCTTTTCTCTTTGGATCGAGGTACATAAGATTATGAGAGGCTGAGATAGTTTTGGGCTCCTTATTTAAGGAAGGATCTGCTGGTGTTGGAGACGGTTCAGAGAAGATTCACAAGAATGATTCCTGGAATGAAGGAATTAGTTTATAAGGAACATTTGTCGGCCCTTGGATCCACTCTTTGGAGTTCAGAAGAATGAGGGGGATCTCATAGAAGTATTTTGAATGTTGAAAGGCCTGGACAGAGTAGATGTGGCAAAGTTATTTCTCCACAGTAGGGGAGTCTAGAACAAGAGGGCACAACTTCAGGATTGAAGGGCGCCCGTTTAAAACAGATGTGGAGGAATTTCTTTAGCCAGAGAGCGGTGAACCTCTGGAATTTGTTACCACGGGCAGCTGTGGAGGCCAGGTCGTTGGGTGCATTTCAGAGATTGAAAGGTATCTGAATAGTCAGGGTATCAAAGGTTATGGGGAGAAGGCAGAGTGGGTGAATGGATCAGCTCATGATGGAATGGCCTACTTCTGCTCCTGTTATCATGGTCTGATAGACAGGTGCTTGGTGGGAATGGTCTGCACTGACTGAATGACCAAGCAAGATTTCTGATTTCTGTCCATTTCCCCATTGCAAAGTCATTCCTGATGAACTAAATCCAATTTGAACAAGAAGTCAACAAACACTGGGCTCTAGAGCAGCAGCGTCCGCACGTCATGCAGCGTCCACACGTCACGCAGTGTCCGCACGTCACGCAGCATCCACATGTCACGCAGCGTCCGCAGTAAGTAAAGGCAGTTGACTTTTCAGGCCTAAGGCCCTCTTCAGGTTAGATTCTTGTCAGTCACAGAACAGGTGAGCAGGCCATTCAACCCACTACATCTATACTAGCCCATTTTGTTCCCATCCCATTTTAAAAATGATTTTTTGATTTAGATATAAGCTCGGTAACGGGTCCCTGCATCCCTCAAGCCCGTGCTTTCCAATATACCTCCTAACGCTGTACATCTTTGGACCACGGGAGGAAACGCATGCGGACATGTGGAGAACGTGCAGACTCCTTACAGACAGTGCTGGATTTGATCCCGGGTCTCTCTTTGGCATTGTGATACTCCCCACTGGGTGGCAGAAGTCCCTCTCAGATCCCCACTTTCCTTAAATCTGTGTCCCCTGGTTTCATTGACCTCTGAGAGGCAGAAATAGAGTACATGTCCATGAAGCAGTTAGCACCCTTTTCCCCAGGGCGAGAGTAGCAAACACCAGAGAACATCTGAGCGAGGTGAGGGGAGGAAAGTTTAGGAGAGATGTCAGGGATAGGTTCCGTACACAGAGAGTGGTGGGTGCCTGGAATGCGTTGCCGGGGTGGTGGTGGAGGCTGGTACAATAGGAACATTTGAAAGACAGCCAAAAGGGAAATGGATGTGAGGTCAGGAAAGGTTAGATTGTTGTGGAGTAGGTGTGCATTAAGGGCTGAAGGGCCTGCATTATGCTGGAATGTTCTATGTTCTAAAAAGTAAAGACCCTTCCCCAAAACATAAATGTGTGTGGTTCTGGTCACTTCGTTGCAGGAAGGATGTGAAAGCTTTGGAGAGGGTGCAGAGGAGATTTACCAGGATGTTACCTGGATTAGAGGGTGTGAATGATGGGGATATGTTTGACAACTGATGAGTTGTCTTAGCTGGAGCGTCAGAGGCTGAGGGAAGTCCTGATAGATGTTTATAAAATTAGGAGAGGGGTTGGTCTTAGACACATGGATGCAAGAACAATGGAGGGTGATGGATATGAGATAGGGAAGGTTTAGTTTGTTGAGTAGGTATATATGAGTTGGTACAACTTCGTGGGCCGAAGGGCCTGTATTGCGCTGTAATATTATGTGTCTATGATATGAGGTAAAGTTCCTGCAGTCTTCCTCAATCTATATCTCACGTAATTTTATATTTTGCAATAATTTTCTCTCCTATCTTCCTTGGCCCCAGTATTCTCTCATGACTCAACAGCTGGTGAGTCTTCCCTCTCCTCATTCTTAGCTTTGGGAATGTAGAGACATTTTGGACGTAATGATCACTGATCTTCCTTCCCCATTTCCTTTTTAGGTTGGATAACTTTTTACTTAGATGGGGAAGTAAGGGATATGGGAAGAAGCAGAGAGGTGGAGATGAGCCTCTCATCAGATAAGCCATGATCTCATTGAATGGTGGAGCAGGCTCGAAAAACCGGATGGCCGACTCCTGGTCCTGTTTCTTATGTTCTTGTTTTCCTTTGTTTGTTCGTCAAACATGGACAGGAGGGGTATGGACTGGGTGTAGGTCAGTGAAACTGGGCAAAAAAATGGCTTGGCACAGACTAGAAGGGCAGAAGGGGCCTGTATCTGTTGTCACGGTCACATAATTAACTGCGTCGGTGCCAGTCGCCGCTGATGATGTAAGCAATGGAATGCACAGGAATAATAGCACAGTTGTGCAGGCATGTTAACCATCAGTATACAGGTGATGGATCTCGGATGCAGGTGGAGAAGAGCGAGAGGGTTAGGATCACCCACGTGACAGTGACCCAACGAGAAAATCACAGGAGTTTGGCTGGTGGTTTTTGGACAGTATTTTTTTAAACTTTATTTATTCATTCAAAAAACAAATAATATATGGCATATGCAGCAATTAAACATGAACAAGAACGTTATTTTTTATATATATAAAAAAAAAGACCCCCTCCCCCCTTCAGCCAACTCTCCTAAGGAGAGCCATAAAAACAAGAAAAAAGAAAGAATATTAAAGAAAAAGTTAAATATACTTACTAAAATCTAATCAATATAAATTGAAATGTAAATAACAGCCACTTATTAATAAAAAAATTATAATGATCATGCGAAACATACGTAATTTTTTCCATTATTAAACAATATTTCATCTCATTATCCCATCTATTAATATCAATCATATTTGTATCTTTCCATGTACTAGCAATACATTTTTTCGCGACGGATAAAGCTAAATATACAAAAGCAAGCTGGAACTTATCTAATCCCAAACCTTTCAGAGGTTGCAAACTACCCAATAAAAATACTGTTGGATCTAAAACTATTTTAATCTTATACAGATATTCTAAAAACGATTGAATTTTCTTCCAAAAAGATTGTATATGTATACATGACCAAACAGCATGAAAAAAAGTTCCATCCGTATCACCACATCTAATACACAAATCTGATTCATGAAAACCATATTTTTTTAAATTCTTCAGGTGTCAAATATAATTGATGTAAAAAATTGTAATTATTCATTGCATAACATGCATTTATCAATCTAGTTACATTATCATAACAGATATCTAACCAATCCTCTTCAGAAAAAATAAAACCAATATCCGCTTCCCATTTAATTTTAGATTTATCCCAACCCTTTTTATCCAGACCATCCTGTAATATTTGATACATAAATTAAATATAACCCTTCTCTGGCACCTTCATAAGAAAAGTCTCAAATTTAGTCATTTTAGGTAAAATCATCTCTCTATCAAACATACATTTTACCAAAGATCGAATTTGATAATAAAGAAATAAAGAATTCTTATCAATACCATAACCTTCCCTCATCTGATTAAAAGATAAAAACTTACCCTCTTTAAAACAATCTCCCAAATTTTTCATACCTTCAGATCTCCGATGCAATGAACTTTGATTATGTATTGAAAAAGAAATAAGTTGATTATTATACAACGGAGTCAAAGCCAATAATTTACCCCTAGAGCCTCTCATTTTATTTTTCTTTATCCATAACTTCATTAAATGTTTTAGTATAGGCACATTATATTGTTGTAACAGATTTATATTCCACCTAAACAAAAATTGATGTATTTCAAATTCAGAAATACTTGCCATCTCAATTTTAGCCCAACTAGGAGGCCGTTCCAAATCCATCAATGAACTAATAAATTTAAGTTGGGCTGCCTCATAATAATTTTGAAAATGTGGTAAACGTAGTCCCCCTAACTCATATTTCCAAGTTAATTTATTCAAAACTACTCTCGAAAATTTACCCATCCATAAAAACTCCCGAACCATTTTATTCAAATCTCGAAAAAAAATCAATAAATACAGAATAGATTGAAACAAATATTGTATACGCAGAAAGATATTCATCTTAATTGTGTTTATCCTTCCCATTAAATTAATAGGTAAATCTTTCAATTTAATCAAATCAGTTTTAATTTTTTTCATTAACGGAGCATAATTTAATTTATATAAAGATTGATAATTAACATTCAAAATTATACCCAGATATTTAATTCGATCAGTCCACTTCAAATTAATAATATTCTTATAAGCTGAATAATCTCCTTCACTCACCGGTAATATTTCACTTTTTTCCCAATTAACGTTATATCCAGAAAGACATCCATATTGTATTAAACATTCCTTCAAATGCAAAAGTGACTGATCTGGGTTTGTTAAATACACCAATACGTCATCAGCAAATAAATTAATTTTATATTCCTCATCTAAAACTTTCATACCTTGTATCTGTGTATTTTGTCTTATCAATTGTGCTAAAGGTTCAATCACTAACGCAAACAAAACTGGTGATAAAGGACAACCTTGACGAGTTGATCGAGTTAACTTAAAAGATTCCGAAATCAAACCATTTGTCAATACTCTAGCTACCGGTTTACTATATAGAGCCCTAATCCATCCAATAAAAGAAGGACCAAACTTAAATTTCTCCAAAACTTTAAACAAAAAATTCCATTCAACTCTATCAGATGCTTTTTCTGCATCTAAGGATATCACCATCGGGTGATCTAAAGATTGTCGAAATCTATTAATCAAACTAATCATGTGCAAAATGTTATCTGAAACATATCTATTCTTTATAAAACCTGTTTGATCAATATGAATCAACTTTGGTAAAAATTTGGCCAATCTATTCGCTAATATTTTAGCAATTATTTTATAATTTACATTTAACAACGAAATTGGTCTATATGAAGGTACTTTCAAAGGATCTCTATCTTTTTTTAGGAATTACTGTAATTAAAGCACTAGAACAAATTTGGACAGTTGAAGAATGCAATGTTGTGTCTGCAGAGAATAAAGAAAGTCGACTCTATGGGTGCTGAAAGAAATGAGTGAATGTATTCCTTATTTGTTTGCAAGCTGTGGGAAATCAGTGTCGTTACACTGTGTGTAATGCTGAAAGAGTTGGATTGGATGGAGAAACTTGGAATGTAACTTTCACATTGGTTAATACCTCTTCTTTATGTGCTCACCACTCTCTCCTACAATTTAAAGTAGTCTATAGGGCTCACATGTCCAAAGTCAAATGATCTCGTTTTTATGCAGATGTACCTCCTTGTTGTGATAAATGCAACAATGGAGATGCTTCATTATTTCATATGTTCTGGACATGCCAGAGTCTTGAGAAATATTGGAACAAAATATTTCAGACTTTCTCTGCACTTTTTAAAGTTAGTCTTAAACCTACTCCCATAACTGTTTTATTTGATATTGTTGGAGAGAATGGCGTAAATTTAATGGCATCTGATCTGCATGTATTCGCTTTTATTTATTTTATGGCTGGACGGGCGGTGTTGCTCAGATCGAGGGATCTTACCCCACCTAATTATGCTCAATGGCTATGGGACATCAGGTCATGTTTAAACTTGGAGAAGATTAAATGCTCAGTTTCCAATTCAAATGTAAATTTTCAAAGACGGTGGAGACCCTTTTTGAATTACTTTTATAATCTTTGATTTGTTATGAAGGTAGAATTAGGTAATTTATCACCCTGATAAGAATTCTGTCTTCCTTTTGGGCAAACGGCTTCTTTCTTGGTCGTGGGTTTAGATTTTCCTTTTTTAAATAACAATAATGTATATCAATGCAAAATAATCTGTTTGATTAAATCTTGGATGAAATTTTATGATTTAAGTGTAATGGCATCCTTTTGACTTTTAACATGTATCTGTCCCTATGTACAGTGTATTTTTGGATGTGAAATTTCAATGTTACTACAAATATTGGAAAAAAAAGATTGGATGGAGACAGGGAGGTTGTTTTACCATGGGCAGGTGAGACTAGAACTGAGAGATGCAAGATTTGGGGGAGTGAATTTAGGACGGAGTTGAAGAGGAACTGGTTCTCTCTGAATCTATGGAATTCTCTGCCCAAGGAAGTAGTAGAGGCTGCCTCACTGAATGCATTGAAGCCACAGGTAGATAGATTTTTGAATAGTAGGACAGTTGAAGATTTGAGGGAATGGCCAGATAGGTTGAGATGATCATTGAAAAGTGGAGTAGTGTTGAAGAGCCAAGTAATCTCCACCAGGAACAATTCAATGCTAAAGCAGAAAATGTTGGAAACAATTGATGGGTCACTCAGTGGAGAGAGGATCTATGTTGATATTCAGTCCAAGGCTCTTCATTAGAGCAGGGAAAGAAAGAAAGCAAGATAGTGTTGGGCAGCAGAGAGGATGGGGAAGGGGGTTGAGTGAAATGGACAAAGTTTCTCTGGTAGGGTGAGACCAAATGACATCAGATGGATCTGATATGATGCAGTGGAAATCTAAAATCCCGCAGATGCTGAAAATCCAAAATAAAAAGTTAAATGATAGAAACAGAAGTCTCAGTCTGCATCTGTGGGAACAGAAATGGATACCCTTCTGTTGGTAGGGCTCCAGACCTCTATCCACAGAAGCAGCCTGATCATCCAGAACTAGCCACCCAATTAACCTCCTAACCATGTACGTCTTTGGAACATTGGAGAAAATGCACGCAGACAAGGGGGGGGAGCAGTGGAAAACGTACAAACTCCTTATAGACAGCACGAGATTTGAACCTGTCATGTAACAGCATTGCGATAATCGCTGTACTAACCGTGCTACCCTCAATTTCAGATTTCCAGCACTTACAAGTTTTTTTTACTTTCAACGATTCTGTAGTCACTGCTGCATTGTGGGAAATGCAGTGGCCAATTGAATGGCTTCTCTGGAAGTTGGAACCAATGAGAATACGGTGCTCACCTAGCACAGCACTGGAAGGACAGAACTGGCCCTCTGTGATCTATCAAGGAACGTTGAATGTAGAGTTTCGGCCTGAGGCATGAGGGTGTGAATGTAATCCAGGTTGTGTGGGTATTCCCAACACCACTGATTCCAGATCCAGGGGACAGTGTGTTCCATCATCTGATTGTACAAGTACAACCCACGAAACAGCGTTCTCCAGTCCTCGGTGCAAAACACAGAGACACACAACCAGACATAACTCACATACAGACAAACAATACATATGTAGAAAAGAATTTATATATACAAAAAAATAAATTTTGTTTCATGAATATGAGGGTCTCAGAGGGTCAGTGTGAGCAGTTCCTTTGGTTGTTCAGCGTTCTCACTGCCCGTGGGAAGAGGCTGTTCCTCAGCCTGGTGGGGCTGGCTCTGATCCTCCTGGATTTCTTCCCCAACGGAAGCAGCTGAAAGATGCTGTGTGCAGGGTGGAAGAGGACCTCAATGATTTTGTGCGCCCTCTTTAATCAACGATCCCGGTAGATCACATCGATGGCATAGGGGAGGAAGACAACAGTGATCCTCTCTACCACCCTTATGGTCCTGTGGATTGACCTCCGATCTATTTCTCTGCAGCAACTGTACCCACACTGTGATGAAGCCAGCCAGGACTCTTGATAGAAGGTTGACAGAATGGTGGCTTTGCCCGCTTCAGTCATCTCAGGAAGTCACCTTTGCACTTTCCTGACAAGTGAGGACAAGCCATGATTCAAGGGAAGTTACACTGTGCCAGTGTATTCCACTGAATCTCGCTTTCCTTCTGCTGTTTGCTGACAGGTGGTGTAATGCATCATTTATTGCTCAATTTACCTGAGAGATCAGTGGAGATTCAATATGCAGCACTGATGTTCCAGTGACAGACAGAGCTCAGAGCAGATCCAACTTCACGGGGCACGCCCTTTGCCAAGGGTCTGCATCTATGGGGGATTCATGGGCAGGGGCATGAACACTGACCAACAGGAGTTGGCTGTTGTACCCTGCTCCACCCTGCGGTTAAAGCTTCTGGCTTTAGCGAGAACATCTACAGGGAGCACAGCGATCATCAAGGATCCACACCACCCAGCACACGCTCTGTTCTCGCCGCTGCCATCAGGAAAGGAGGTATCGGTGCCGCAAGAATCACACCACCAGGTTCAGGAACAGCTGCTACCCCTCTGCCATCAGACTCCTCAATGACAACTCGACCAGGAGCTCATTTAAGGACTCTTACTTGTGCACTTTCTACAGTGCACCGTCAGTTTGTTTACATTTGTTCTCTATTTGCTTACATGTATACAATGTGTCCATTTTTTAGTTTGCATTACCAATAAGTGGTCATTCTGTCTGGCCTGCAGGAAAGAGAATCTCAGGGTTGTATGTGATGTCATGTATGTACTCTGACAGTAAATCGGAAACCTGATCCAGACATCACTGACAAGAGCAGCACTTGCTGCCCTGTCCCTATGCACAGCCATACAACATGCTCTCAGCTGTGGAAATGTGAAAAGGTGGGATCGTTTTCAAAGCCTTTGTCTTCACTAAAATCCTCTTGCCCACTCCCTGCAGTGTCCAGAGCCACTCACTTCAAGGGCAGATCGGGAAGGGCGTGAAATGTCTAAAAACAAAGGGGGTCACGACCCAAAAAGGTGACTGGTTGTTTCTCTCCACGTATGCTGTCCAACCCGCTGAGAACCTCCTGCAGCTTTGTTTGCTTAAAGATTCCAGCGTCTGCAGTTCAATGTGTTTCTCTGGTAAATCCTGGGAGGCCAATGAAGCAAATGGGTGTTCAAGGAAATTATCATCTGACTATAATATGTACAACAAGACGAAACAGTGTCTCTCTGGATCACGGTACACACAAAAACACAGGTCATATATTTCTCACACAGCACATTCAAGATTCCTTTGTAATAATACAGAATATGTAATATTACACAAAGTTGCCTGCCGTAATGCAGACAAAGATTCGTCATTAGTCTCACCCGGCCCCTTTACAGAGAAAGAGAAGAGCCACTAAGTGTCCGTGGATTCGCCTCCAGCGATTCCCGCAGCTGCACAGACTCCTGTTCGATCCATTGGCGACCTGAGCTGCAGATCCGAACCTCCAACATGATCAAGAAGCCCCCTGGAGTCCGACTTGCCGACCATAAATTAAAACTATAAATCTGCTGCAGCAATCTGGAATCGTTGATTCCGTTTCATTTATAGGAGACCCAAAGTTCATCAATCTGGCAGCCTGTAGGAAGAAACTATTTCTCAGCCTGCCAGTGCTCTTGCACCTTCTCCCTGTGTCTACGTGGGTTTCCTCCGCGTGCTCCGGTTTCCTTCCTTCCACCCGTCAAAAACGTACGGGGGTTGTTCATAGGAAAAAGTAGGGTGTGCAATTTAAAAAAAATCTTCTCCTGGCCCCCTTGGTACATTTTGTACCTAGCTTCTGTTGGTACCTTCTGCAGATGGGAGAGAGGGCGCAGCATCAGCAGGCTTTGTTTCCGTCCTGCTTCTCTCAGACGTGCCAGGGCCAGTAAGCGATCCTTTGACTTGACTGAGTTCCCTGCTCTCTTTGATGTGTTTTGTAGAGGCAAGGCTTTGCACAACTTGGCAGTTTCCAGGGCTGAGATAATGTCGCATCAGGAGAATGCTTCAACAGTGATGTGGGCATCCTGAGATAACCTCAGTGGAAGTGGAGGCGAAGACCTTATTTACGCCCCCCCCCCCCCCCCCCCGCCACCGCCCAGAACAGTCAAAGGATGTTGTGTTCAAACAGTGGTCTTTACTTACACACAAAAACTAATTTACGCAGCACACAGGTGCAGTATACTGAGACATGAGGGTTTAACCTGTTCAGTACCCACCACCCACAGGCATGATACACCATGTAACAAATAAATGAGGACATGCATGTAAACCTGGTTTCCAGCATTGACCACAACTCGGGATCTGGGACAGGACCATTGCAGTGGGCCCTCTGGAGTTTCCTGCAGCCTGGGCTTCAGGGATGGTTTGAAGGCAGCAGCAAACAAAGAGAGGGAGTAAAATAGAGTCTGCCCTTTTTCAATGCAGGACCCGTCCATGTCAGCTGCCAGGGCCGGTCGTGCATCAGGTTCACAGATGGGCAGACCTAACCATTGATTGGCAGGTGAGATGACTTCTGACTAGGCTCCAGCCAGAGAGGTCACATGACGCTATGCAATCCACACTCCCACCAGGTTCCAGACGGAGAGGTCACATGCCCCCTCTGCCAGGGCTGGATTAACCTAGTAGCGAGAGTAGCAAATGCTATGGATCCCGTAATTTCAAGGGCCCCTGCGTTTATGTGCGATGAATTATGAGAAACATTTTCATTTTCATCTTTGTACAGCGGCTAGGAGATTCCACACTGATAGTTTATGTTAATAACCCTGTTTAAATTGGCTAAAATCAATAACCTTAAATTTAATCGGGGTTAGTAACACAGACTATCTTTGGCAGCTCGCGGCGACTGCTCAATGTGGGAACAATGGCTGTTTTGGTTACCCATAATCCCCCATGCAGCTGGAACCACTCTGCCAGTGTCAACACCAGGGAAACGCAGAGTGGTTCCAGCTACGTGGGGGACTGTGGGTAATGAAGACGGCCATTGATCCTGTATGATGCCAGCTGTCGATTCTGCCATAAGTTTTGTTTTTAAAAAATGTGTAAGTTTTGGGAGTGAAGGGGATTTTAGTATAATATACTTGCTACAGCCCCAACAATACCATAATCCGACACTGCCCTCCACGGTCCACATTCCCACCAGGTTCCAGTGAGAAAGGTCACGTGTCCCTCTGAGATGCACACTGCTGCCAGGTTCCAGATAGAGAAGCCACATGACATAGAACCTAGAACCTTACAGCACAGTACAGACCCTTCAGCCCTCGATGTTGTGACAACCCATATATTCCTTAAAAAAGTACTAAACCCTCTCTACCCCTTAACACTTTTTCTTTTTGCTTGTCCACGAGTCTCTTAAATGCCCCTAATGTTTCAGCTATCACCACCATCCATTGCAAGGCCTTCCAGGCACAACTCTCTGCATAAAAAAAACTTATCCCAGGCGTATCCCCTAAATTTCCCTCCTTTCACTTTTTATAGATGTTCTCTGATGTTTCCTATTTCTGTCCTGGCTGTCCACCCTATCTATTTCAATGCAAGGGGTATTGTCGGTAAGGCAGCTGATCTTAGGGTGTGGATTTGCATGTGGGATTATGACATTATTGCTATTAGTGAGACATGGTTGCAGGAAGGGGCAAGAATCTTCCAGGGTTCCGGCATTTCAGACGTGATAGATGGAGAGGGATGAAGGGAGGAGTGGCATTGCTAGTCAGGGAAAGTATCACAGCTGAGTTTAGACAGGAGGTAGTGTGGACTTGCCTACAGAGGCCATATGGGTAGAGCTAAGGAACAGGAAAGGTGTGAGCCCACTAATGGGCTTGTACTCTAGACCACCCGATAGTCCGATAGAATTAGAGGCGCAAATCTGTTAGGAGATAGCAGACCACTGTAAGAAACAGGAAGCTGTGGTATTAGGAGATTTTAACTTTCTGCACATTGACTGGGACTCCCATACTGTAAAAGGGCTGGATGGCTTGGAGTTTGTCAATGTGTACAGGAAAGTTTTCTAAATCAATGTGTAGAGGTAACAATGAGAGAAGATGCAATATCTGATCTTTTAGGGAACCAGGCAGGTCAGGTGGCAGAAGTCTGTGTAGGTGAACGTTTTAGGTCCAGTGACCATAACGTCATTAGTTTCAAGTTACTGATGGATAAGGGTAGATTTGGTCCTCAAGTTGAGGTTCTAAATTAGAGAAAGGCCAATTTTGTGGAAATGAGGAAGGATCTCGGAAGAGTCGATTGAAATAAGTTTTCTGGCAAGAATGTGTCTGGCAAGTGGAGGCCTTCAAAGGCAAGATATTGAGGGAGCAGATTTTGTATGTTCCTACCAGGATCAAAGGCAAAGTTAACAGGCAGAGGGAACCTTGGTTTTCAAGGGGTATTGGTGATAGGATTAAGAAGAGAGGTGTATAACTGGTATAGGCAACAAGGAGCAAATGAAGTACTTGCAGAGGATGGAAAATGTAAGAGAATACTAAAGAAGGAAATCAGAAAGGCAAAATGAAGGCATGAAGGGGCTTTGGCAGATAATGTGAATGGAAATTTGAAGGGTTTCTACACTTGTATTAAGAGAGACAAAATTGATCCCCTAGAGGATCAGAGTGGTCAACGATGTGTGAAGCCTCACGAAATGGGGGAGTTTTTTTTTTGCATCAGTGTTTCCTCAGGAAACGGGCGTAGTGCTTACAGATGGAACCTATGGAGATTAAAAGGAGGAGGCACTTGCTGCCTTACAGCGAATAAAGGTAGATAAATCCCTTGGGCCAGATATGGTATTTCCTGGGACCTTGAGGGCGACAGATATTGAAATTGCAGGGGCCCTGATGGTTATATTCAAAATGTCCTTCGCCACGGGAGAGGTGCCGGAGAATGGGAGAGTGGCCCATGTTGTCCCACTGTTTAAGAAAGGCTCCAAAAGTAAACCAGGTAACTATAGGTCAGTGAGTCTGACAACAGGAGTAGGTAAATGATTGGAAGGAGGTCTGAGAGATCGGATATATAAGTATTTGAACAGTCAGCATGGATTTATGCATGGTAGGTTGTGTTTAACGAATCTTGCGGAGTTTTTTGAGGAGGTTACCAAGAAGGTGGATGAAGGAAAGGCTGTGGATGTTGTCTACATGGACTTTAGTAAAGCCTTTGACAAGATCCCACATGGGATGTTAGTTCAAAAGGTTCAGACACTAGGTATCCATGGAGAGGTTGTAAACTGGATTCAAAATTGGTTGTGTGGGAGAAAACAGAAAGTGGTAATAGATGGTTGCTTCTCAGACTGGAGGCCCTGTGACTAGTGGTGCCTCAGGGATCTTTGTTGGGACCATTGCTGTTTCTTGTCAATATGAATGATCTGGATGATAATGTGGGGAATTGGATCAGCAAGTTTGCTGATGACCCAAAGATAGGAGGCGTTGTGGGCAGCAAGGAAGATCTTCAAAGCTTGCAGAGAGATCTGGACCAACTGGGAGAATGGGCCAAAAAAGGCAGATGGAGTTTAATGAAGACACGTGCAAGGTGATGCATTTTGGAAGGGCAAACCAAGATACGACATACACTGTAAATGGTCGGGCACTGAGGAGTGCTGAGGAGAAGAGACATAGAGATACAGGTACTTTGTTCCCTGAAGGTGGTGTTGCAGGTGGACAGGGTTGTAAAGAAAGCTTTTGGCATCTTACCCTTTAAAAATCAAAGAATTGAGTGCAGGAGTTGGGAAGTTATATTGAAGTTGTTTAAGACATTAGTAAGGCCAAATTTGAAATATTGTGTGCAGTTCTGGTCACCTAACTACAGGAAGGATATCAGTAACATTGGGAGAGTGCAGAGAAGATTTACTAGGATGTGGCCAGGGCTTCAGGAGTTGAGTTACAGGTTAGGACTTTATTCCTTGGAACCAAGAAGAAGGAGGGGAGATTTGATAGAGGTTTACAAATTTATGAGGGGTATAGACAGAGAAAATGCGAGTAGGCTCTTTCCACTGAGATCAGGAGAGATAAATACAAACGGCCATGGGTTTAGGGTGAAACAGAACCCTGCGACACTCCACTAGTCACCGACCTCCAGGCAGAATACTTTTCTTCCACTACTACTCTCTGCTTTCTTCCTACAAGCCAATTTTTTATCCACACAGCCAAGGTTCCACTGATCCTTTGACCAAGGACTATCTGGACAGGTCTCTCATGGGGGACCTTGTCAAATGCCTTACTAAAATCCATGTCAACCACATCTACTGCCCTACCCTCATCAATTTCTGTTGTTACCTCCTCAAAAAACTCAATTAGACTCGTGAGGCACGGCCTTCCCTTCATAAAGCCGTGCTGATTATCCTTGAGAAGACTGTACTTGTCCAAATGCTCATAGATCCTGTCCTTAAGAATCTTCTCCATTAGTTTACATACTACTGACATATAAATTTATAATTCCCAGGATTCTCCCTATTACCTTTTTTAAACAAAGGGGCTACATTTGCTATTCTCCACTCTTAAAGCACCTCTCCTATAGCCAAAGAGGACTCAAAGATCATAGCTACTGCCCCAGCTATCTCTTCCCTCAGTTCCCACAGCAGCCTGGGGTATATTGCGTCCAGCCGTGGGGACTTATCAATCTTAATGTTACTAAGGAGATCAAACACATCCTCTTCTTCACCCTCAACACCATCCAGCGCACAGGCCTGTTCTATTCCCACCTCTCCCTGATCAAGATCCTATTCTCTTGTGAGTACTGACATAAAATATTCATTTAGGACCTCCCCATCCTCCTCTGCCTCCCTTAACCTTTAGCAGCCCCACCTTCATTCTTGTCATCCTTCTGTTCTACACATACACATAGAATGCTGTGAGATTCTCCTTCATCCTACCTGCTGAGGCCTTCTCATGCCCCTTTGAGCTCTCCTAAGTCCAGACTTGCCCCATGTTCCAGACAGAGGCCACATGACCCTCTACATATGGGGAAGTTCAGAGAATAATTGAGTTGAGAAGAAATATTTTTCATGCTTCTGGCACACTGGGGACTGGACCTTCCTCTTGCTGGATGTTAGGATTAGTGGTGACTTTCTAGAATCAATGGATGGGGGAATCCTTTGTCTCTGAGCTTCAGGAAGGGAAAATCAGAAGTGTACAATCCAGAGATCATTGGGGGATCAGAGGTGGTGAGGGTCAGCAAGTTTAAGTTGTTAGGAGTCACTATCTTGGAGGATCTTTCCCGGAATCAACACCTGAATGTCACCGTGAAGAAAGCAGGTTGCTATATTAAAAAAAAGCAGGTTGCTGCCTGTACTTTGGCAGGAGTTTGTGGAGGTTCAATGTGACAGTGGAAACTCTACAAACGCCGACAGATGTGTACTGGAAAGTGTGCTGACCGGCTGCATCACCATTCACCATCGGACTCCAGAACGGCAAATTCAGTCAGAAACTCATACTTTCCACATTGTTTATTATTGAATATTTACTTTCTTTGTGTACAGTTTAGTTTTGCACTTCCTTTGATGTGTACATTAGTAAGGCCTTTAACGAGATTCCACGTGGGAGATTGGTCAGGCGCTTGGTGTTCATGGTGAGGTCATGAACTGGATTCGACGATGGCTGGACAGGAGAAGCCAGAGAGTAGGGATGGATGATGCTTCTCAGACTGTAGGCCTGGGACTAGTGGGGCCTCGGGGATCGGTGCTGAGACCATTGTTGTTTGCCATTGTTGTAGAAAAAGAAACTTAAGCACAGAAGAATTACTGCTTAGGAAGCCTTTATTTTAAAAACCTGGTAGCAGGGAGAGACCAGTGTCCTCGAAAAGCGAGGATCCAAGTCTCTGCTTAGCTACAGAAACTGGTACATTTATAATCAGAATACATGTGATAACAGGAACATTTGGAACTGAAAAAACAAAGCTCTTTACAAATTGTGTCAGGCATCCATCAACTTGAAGGTCGTTAAAGCTGATCAAAACAGAGAAAGAACCAAAAAGAAACCTTGTGAGAATTCAGTACTTCCTGTTAGAGAGACAACATTGCCTAACTCATCCATCTCCAAACTTCAGAGCGGATCGACTGAGGAGCCAGTGTGGGTGGGGGTTTTAGAACAGCAATTAGCCATTTGTTCTGGGAAGACAGTAAAGCTATGTGTGAAACTTAATGTTGTAAGAGACTAGGTTAAAAAAAAAAGCAAATTGTGAAACTTTAATTCATAAGATTTCCTCCACGGTCATCTATATCATTGATCTGGATGGTAATGTGGTAAATTGGATCAGTAAGTTTGCAGATAACACTAAGATTGGAGACGTTGTGGACAGCAAAGAAGATTTTCAAAGCTTGCAGAGGGATCTGGACCAGTTGGAAAAATGGGCTGGAAAGTGGCAGATGGAATTTAATGTAGACAAGTGTGAAGTGTTGCATTTTTGAAGGACAAACCAAGTAGGACATACACAGTAAATGGTCGGACACTGAGGAGTGCGGTAGAACAGAGGGATCTGGAAATAAAGAGACATAATTCCATGAAAGCCTTCATAAATGAAAGTATTGAGTATAGAAGTTGGGATGGTGTGGTAAAGTTGTACAAGAAATTGGTGAGGTCAAATTTGGAGTATTGTGGCCAATTTTGGTCACTGAACTACAGGAAAGATATCAGTAAGGTTGAGAGAGTGCAGAGAAGATTTACTAGGATGTTGCCTGGACTTCAGGAACTGAGTTACAGGGAAAGGTTAAACAGGTTAGGACTTTATTTCTGAACCGTAAACGAATGAAGGGAGATCTAATAGAATGTTCTGGCTGGCTGTGTAGATGAATGAGGGCAAATCTGATAGAATGTCCTGGCTGGCTACATCACAGTGTGGTATGGTTACTGCGGAGAAATGGTTCGTTCAATCCACAGGACCTTAAGAAATTCAGAGATGATCACTGGGGTCTCCCTCTTCCCCCATCGACATGATCTACCGGGATTATTCTCTGAAGATGGGCTCTCAAAATCGTTGGGGACCCCTTCCACCCTGCACACAGCCTTTTTCAGCTGCTCCTGTCAGGGAAGAGATGCAGGAGTATCAGAGCCAGCCCCACCAGGCTGAGGAACAGCTTCTTCCCACGGGCAGTGAGAACGCTGAACGACCAAAGGAGCTCTCACACTAGGCACCTGAGACTCTTATACATATAAGACAATATTTATTTATTTGGATCTATGAATACTTGTCCTCCGTATGTATTGTTTGTCTGTACATGTGTTACGTCTGGTTGTGTGCCTGTGTTTTGCACCAAGGACTGGAGAACACGGTTTCGTCAGGTTGTACTCGTGCAATCAGATGATGGTAAACTTGTATACAAAATAATAAAGGATATAGACTTTTCCCACTGTGGGTGAAATACAAACCAGAGGACGTGAGTTAAGGGTGAAGGGGGAAAGGTTTAGGGGGAACATGAGGGGGGGAAGTCTTCACACAGAGAGTGGTGGGGGTGTGGAACGAGCTGCCAGATGAAGTGGTGAATGCGGGCTCAATTTTAACATTAATGAAAATTTGGGCAGGTACGTGGATGAGAGGAACATGGAGAGATGTGGACTGGGTACAGGTCAGTGGGACTGGGCAGAAAGATAATTCGGCACAGTCTCAGGGCAGCACGGTTACCCGAGGGCTTAACCACATTGCTCCAGCATCAGAGGCTCGGTTTTGAATCCTGCGCTGACCGTGAGGAGTTTGTATGTCCTCCCGTGTCTGAGTGGGCTTCCTCTGGGCACTCCGGTACGGGGGTTGTAGGGTAATTGGATGGCACGGGCTCGTGGGCTGGAAGAGTCTGTTACCGTGCTCTATGATTAAAATAAAGTAGAAGGGCCTGTTTCTGCACTGTGTAATGTCCTCTGGTTGACATTGGAATGGGAGGTTGATTGGTGGCTGATGTGGGGAGGGCTGTGGCACAGCTCCCTCACTAAGACAGATGGGGTTTGGTTCCATTATCACCAAATTCTGTCCACTTAAAATCCCGAAAGGCATTTCACGTTCTGCAGGGAACCTTTGGTTTAATTTCAATTGACAGGATGTTGATGAATTAGGGAATATTTATTGTGGAAGGTTAACAGAGTTAGAGCTTTTTTGAAGCAACAAAGGGTGAAAGGTGACTTAATAGAGGTGATAATGTTCCCCGCAGAGTGCTCAGGAGATGTGTGGCTCAGCTAGCAGTGTTCTCACCAACATCTCCCTGAGAAGCGCCATGGTCCCAACGTGCTTCAAAGCCGCCAGCCTTGTCCCCTTGCCAAAGAAGTTGTCTGTGTCCTGCCTCAATGACAACCGCCCTGTCACACTCACGCCTGTTGTCATGAAGAGTTTTGAGAGGCTCGTCATGGGGCACATCAAGCTCCTGCTGGCCCTGTCACTGGACCCCCTGCAGTTCGCGTACAGACACAACTGCTCTACGGATGATGCCGTCGCCACCGCCCTACATCCAGCCGTCACCCTATTTATTAACTTCAGCTTGGCATTCAACATGATCATACCTGGGGGGAGTCACGTGATGGAGTAGTGGCCGGTAGGGGAACTCCAGCCCTCTCCAGAAAAGTTAAAAAAAGATAGAGAAAAAACAAAGGCACAAACTTAAAAACCAAAACAAAGTGAAAGTAAAAGTGTGAAGACAATGGCAGCGAAGAAAGAAAAACCAAAAACAACGGGAAGAAAAGGAGAAGGAAAGACGTCGGAAGAAGAAGGTGAAGGCCTTACCTGTCTGAAGAGGCCCGCCGCGGAGAGAGAGGCCCGCTCCCACAGGTCAGTGGAGGTCCCGGGCTCGGGACTACAAAAATGGCTCGCGGAGCCGAGTAAAAGTGCGCAACCGCGCATGCGCGAGGAGTTGTGCATGCGCGATGCGCATAAAAAAAACCCACTGACGGGAGGGGGGAACAGCTGCGGAGTCGATCTCCACACCTGAGAGAGACACCTGCAGCACAGCAGCAGGTGCAGAACAGAGACAATAACGAGAACAAGAAAGAAGAGGGAAAAAAGAAAACAAGGAAACAACAGATGGTCAACCCAGAGGAAGAAGAAGAAGAACAGAAAGAAGTGGAAGAAGAAGAGAAAAGCAAGACAATGGATGTAGCTTTTTTTAAAGAATATATGGAATCAGTGAAAGAATGGCAATTACAAGAATTTAATGAGATAAAAAGAAGAATTAAGAACGCAGAAGAAAGAATGAATAAAATGGAAATGGTCATATCAGAGATAGGAAAAAGAGTGGAAAATATGGAAGAACGAGAAATAATCGTAGAAATGGAAGTAGAGGACTTAAAAGAGAAATTAGAAGAATCTGATAAAAAAGTTAAAGAGACACAGGAGCTGTTAGCTCAGAAGATAGATATAATGGAAAACTATAATAGAAGAAATAATATAAAGATAGTGGGCCTTAAGGAAGATGAAGAAGGCAAGAATATGAGAGAATTTATAAAAGATTGGATCCCCAGGGTCCTAGGAAGACCTGAATTACAGGAAGAAATGGAAATAGAGAGGGCACATAGAACATTAGCCCAGAAACCACAACCGCAGCAAAATCCAAGATCCATTTTAGTAAAATTCTTAAGATATACAAGAGAAAATATATTGGAGAAAGCAATGAAGAAAATAAGAGAAGTCAAAAAGCCACTGGAATACAAAGGTCAAAATTTTTTTTTCTATCCAGACATAAGTTTTGAACTCCTGAAGAAGAGGAAGGAGTTCAATACAGCAAAAACGATCCTATGGAAAAAAGGATATAAATTTATGTTAAGGTACCCAGCGGTACTTAAAATAATTATCCCAGGGCAACAAAACAGACTATTCTCGGATCCAGAGGAAGCAAGGAAATTTGCAGAACAACTACAAAACAAGCAGAGAGATGAAGACATGTAATAAGAGTAAAAATGACCACGATCTATATGTATGTGGTAAAGAGGTATATGTGTGTATATATATATAGTGTGCATACATGAATGTGTCCGTATTTAGAGGAAAATATATAGAGTATAGACAAGAATTAATAAGGGAGGGAAATGGAATAGAGGGAATAAGGAGAGAATTAAAAGAGTGACCTTTGTTACATATGAAAATTGAAATCTTTTCTGGGGGGGCTGGGTGGGGAGGAGTTACGGTCACTGCAAAATCAGCTGACGGTTGCGAGTGAATTCGCAAATCCAAATGGAGAGGGGAGATGTGGTTGTCCAACAAGGGATAAAGGACAACTCAGGAGGGGGAGGGGAGAATGGGGTTAAAGAAGTTTTAAATAGGAGAATAGGGAAAATGTTTGATGTTTTAGAAATGTTGTCTTATAAAGTGTTCAAAACAAGAAAGCAGAAATGGATAAGAAGGAAAGGTAACGATGGAGAAATGGAAAGGCAAGATAAACAAAGCATAAAATGGCTACGCTGAACTATATGACTTTAAATATTAACGGAGTACATAACCAAATTAAAAGGAAGAAACTGCTAAATTTACTGAAAAAAGAAAAAATTGATATAGCATTTGTGCAAGAAACACATTTAACTGAATTGGAGCACAAGAAATTAAAGAGAGATTGGGTAGGACACGTAACAGCAGCGTCGTATAATTCAAAAGCAAGAGGAGTAGCTATATTAATTAGTAAAAATGTGCCAATTAAAATAGAAGAGGAAATAATAGATCCAGCAGGGAGATATGTAATGATAAAATGTCAGATATATTTGGAGTTTTGGAATTTACTCAATGTATATTCACCTAACGAAGAAGATCAAAAGTTTATGCAAGATATTTTTTTGAAGATAGCAGATACGCAAGGGAACATATTAATAGGAGGGGATTTCAACCTGAATTTGGATTCAAATGTGGACAAAACTGGGAAAAAAATTAACAGAAAGAACAAAGTAACCAAATTTATAATTAAATCGATGCAAGAAATGCAACTTTTGGATATATGGAGGAAACAACACCCAAAGGAAAAGGAATATTCATATTATTCGGGTAGACATAAAACATACTCAAGAATAGACCTATTCCTGTTATCAGCTCGCATGCAAGACAGAGTTAGGAAAACAGAATATAAAGCTAGACTATTATCAGACCACTCACCCCTGATATTGACAATAGAGTTAGAGGCCATCCCACCAAGAATGTATAGATGGAGATTAAACTCCATGCTACTTAAAAGGCAGGATTTTAGAGAATTCATTGAACGACAAATTAAAATGTACTTTGAAATAAATACGGAATCAATGAAAGATAAGTTTATGCTATGGGACGCAATGAAAGCGTTCATCAGAGGGCAAATAATAAGTTATGTAACCAAGTTGAAGAAGGACTACAATCAGGAAACAGAGCAGTTGGAAAGGGAAATAGTAAATATAGAAAAAGAATTAGCAATGAAGGAAGATACAACTAAAAGAAGAGAATTGGCAGATAAAAAAATAAAATATGGAACACTACAAACATATAAGGTGGAGAAGAACATAATGAAGACAAAACAGAAATATTATGAACTAGGGGAAAAAACGCACAAAATTCTAGCATGGCAGCTTAAGACAGAACAAGCTAAGAGAATGGTATTGGCATCAAGGAAAAAAGACAAACAAATCACATATAATCCAAAGGAGATCAAGGAAAACTTTAGAGAATTCTATGAACAATTATACCAAACTGAAAACGAAGGGAAAGAAGGGAAAATAGATGAATTTCTAACTAAAATTGAACTACCAAAACTACAAATAGAGGAACAAAATAAATTAACAGAGCCATTTGGAATAGTAGAAATACAAGAGATAATAAAAAAATTACCAAATAATAAGACACCAGGAGAGGATGGATTCCCAATAGAATTCTATAAAACATTTAAAGATTTATTAATTCCTCCCCTCCTGGAAGTAATCAACCAGATTGATAAAAAACAAAGCTTACCAGATTCATGTAAAACAGCAATAATTACAGTAATACTAAAGCAAGGGAAAGATCCACTCGCACCAGCGTCATATAGACCAATATCTTTACTTAACACAGATTATAAAATAATAGCTAAACTATTATCAAACAGATTAGCAGATTATGTACCTAAAATGGTAAATCTAGACCAAACTGGATTTATTAAAAAAGACGCACAACAGACAATATTTGTAAATTTATTAACTTAATTCATGCAGTAGAAGGGAGTAAAGCGCCAACAGTAGCAGTTGCTTTAGACGCAGAGAAGGCCTTTGACAGAGTAGAATGGAATTATTTATTCAAAGTATTGCAAAAATTCAGTTTACCAGTGAAGTATATTAATTGGATTAAAGCATTATATAAGGGAACATTGGCGAAAGTGACAGTAAATGGATATATATCAAAGCAATTTAACTTAAGCAGGTCAACACGGCAGGGATGCCCACTATCACCTTTATTGTTCGTGTTAGCTATAGAACCACTAGCAGAATTGATAAGAACAGAAAATAATATAAAAGGGATAAAAATAAAAGGCAAGGAATATAAAATCAGTTTATTTGCGGATGATGTTATAGTATACTTAACAGAACCAGAACTATCAATAAAAGAATTATATAAGAAATTGAAGGAATATGAAGTATCGGGTTACAAGATTAACGTAAATAAAAGTGAAGCAATGCCTATGAATAATGCGGATTTCTCAAAATTTAAGAAGGAATCACCATTCAGATGGCAAATACAAGCAATAAGATACCTAGGTATACAAATAAATAAAAATCTCGGCCAACTATATAAACTCAATTATTATCCACTAATGAAAAAATTACAGGACGATTTAGAGCATTGGAAAGATTTACCACTAACACTAATAGGAAGGATAAACTGTATTAAAATGAACATTTTTCCAAGGATATTATACCTATTTCAGGCATTGCCAATACACCTGACAGAGAAATTCTTCAAGGAGTTAAAGAAAATAATAAGGAAATTTTTATGGAAAGGGGGGAAACCGAGGATAGCACTAGATAAATTAACAGAATGGTATAAACAAGGTGGCTTACAACTGCCAAACTTTAAAAATTATTATAGAGCCGCACAATTAAGATACCTATCAGATTTTTATCAAACAAGGGAAAAGCCAGATTGGACTAGATTAGAATTAGATAAAATAGGGGAAAAGATACCTGAACACATATTATATAAATGGGATGAAAAATTGGTACAACATAGAAGTTCACCAGTATTACATCATCTACTCAATATTTGGAAGAAGATTCATGTAGAAAGAAATAAAACAAATTATCAATTACCAAAACTAATATTGACGCAAAATAAGTTACTCCCTTTTACAATAGATAACCTTTCCTTTAGAGAATGGGAGAAAAAAGGGATCAAAAGAATAGAAAATTGTTTTTCAGGAAATAGATTATTATCCTTTGAACAAATGAAAGATAAATACAATATAACTCAAGATACAGCGCTGGCATATTACCAATTGAGATCCTACTTGAAGGATAAATTAGGAAGCAGTTTGAGTTTGCCAGAGGCAAATAACCTTGAATATGTGATTACAGACACAATGACAATCAAAAGATTTATAACAAATATGTATATTAAACTGCAAGAAAAGGAGAATGAGGAAACAAATGGTAAAACTAAACAAAAATGGAAACAAGATTTAAATATAAAGATAAAAAAGGAAACATGGGAGAAGTTATGTTCTGGAAAGATGAGAAATACAATAAATACGAGGTTACGTATGATACAATATAACTGGATACACAGGCTATACATTACACCTCAAAAGTTAAATAAATGGGACCCAACAGTATCTGACAGATGTTTTCGATGTAAAAAAGAAATGGGAACAACAATTCATGCAATCTGGACATGTGAGAAAGTAGAAAAATTTTGGGAAGATCTAAACCAAATATTAAATAAAATTACAGAAAACAATATACCAAAGAATCCAGAGATCTTCCTCCTAAGTAACATAAAAAACAAAGAATTTGGAATTGATTTGGAGGATGCACAAAAAAGATTTGTTAGGATAGCCCTAGCCGTAGCAAAAAAATGTATTATGTCAACCTGGAAATTGGAAGATAATTTGAAAATACAACAATGGTATATAGAAATGAATAAATGTATTCCATTAGAAAAATAACATATAGTTTAAGAAATAATATTGAAATATTTGAACAAATATGGGAGCCTTACATGAAATACAATAGCGAAAACCTACCGGGGACATTCACTACCTAAATTAACGAAAGGAGAAGGAAATGAAAAGAATTGACTCAGTGGAATTTCTTGTTTATTTTTATTGAATGACAACATTGTTTGACTGGTTTAATGTATCCTAGATTTTGTACTTTAAATGGACGGGAGGGGGGAGGTAGGGAGGGTGGGAGGGGAGGGGGGGGGGAGAAAATGGCACTGTATATATTTGAAAAGGAAAAAGTATGTATCATGGTCAATGTGGTTTATGGTGTGAAAAATAAAAAATTTAAAAAAAAAACATGATCATACCTCAGTACCTGATAGAGATATTCAGCCTGTTGAGTCTAAACACCTCCCTCTACAATTGGAATCTTGACTTACTGTCGGGGAGATCTCAGGTAGTTCAGATCGGTAACAGCATCTCCAAGACTATCACACTGAACATGGGACACCCCCTACCCCCCCCCCCCGGGGCTGTGTGCTTAGTCCACCACTGTTCACCCTGCTGACCCACGACTGTGCAGCTGAACACAGCTCGAACCACATCATCAAGTTTGCTGATAACACGGCTGTGATGGGCCTGATCAGTAAGAATGAGGAGTCAGTGGACAGAGACGAGGTGCAGTCACTAACGGACGGTGCAGAGCTGGATCTTAACGTTAAAAAAACGGAAGAGATGGTTGTCGATTTCAGGAGGGCCCAGGGGACCACGCTCCGCTGCCCATTGATGGTTAGACTGTTGAGGTCGTCAAGAGTATCAAGTTCCTTGCAGTGCACTTAGCGGAAAATCTCACCTGGTCCCTTAATACCAGTTCCATAGCCAAGAAAGCCCAGCAGCGCCTCTATTCCCTGCAAAGACTGAGGAAAGTTCATCTCCCACCTTACATCCTCATTACATTCTACAGAGGATGTATTGAGAGTCTCCTGGGCAACTGCATCACCACCTGGTTTAGAAGCTGTACCACCTCGGACTGCTAGACCCTGCAGAGGAGAGTGAAATCAGCGGAAATGTCTATTGGGGGCTTTCTTCCTACCATGAATGATGTCTACAACACTCGATGCAGGCGAAAGGCAATAAACATTGTGAAGGTCTCCACACACCCCTCACATAAACTTCTCCCTTCTGCCATCTGGTAGGAGGCACTCGGCCCCTTACGTCCTGATTGAGCAGCAGTTTTATCCCCCAAGCCATCAGGCTCCTGAATTCCCAGAACATTTTTGGATAGTGGACCGTGGACTTTTACTGTATACATCTTAATATTTTAACTGCTATTTATGTAAATCTCCTGGAGGAACGTTACCTCATCTTTACCGTCTGATTCATGGTGTGAATGACAAATAAAGGTGACTTGACTTGATAAGACTATGAGAGGCATAGACAGGGTGGACTCCCAGAGCAGCAGTAGCAAATACCAGAGGACATCTGTGCAAGGTGAGATGTCACAGGTAAGTTGATTACACAGAGAGTGGTGGGTGCCAGGAATGGCTTGCCAGAGGTGACAATAGGCGCTGGAGTAGGCCAATTGGCCCGTCAAGCCAGCACTGCCATTTATCAGATCATGGCTGATCTTTCTCTTTCAATATCCACTCCCAGCCAGGCGATGGTGGAAGCTGGCAAAGGAATAGAGCGTTGTGGGTGTGAGGGAGGGAAGGGTGAGAATGTTTAATTTTTAATTTGACATACAGCACGGTAACAGGCCATTTCAGCCCATGCCGCCCAATTTACACCCCATTAACCTACACCCCAGTACATTTTCGAACGGTGGGAGGAAACCGGAGCCCCCAGGGGAAAGTCCACGCAGACATGGGGAGAACGTGCAAGCTCTTTACAGACAGCGTGGGATTCAAACCCCAGTTGGGCCCTGATCGCTGGCGCTGTAAAGGTTGGTTTTGTGGCGTAGGTTTCCACAGGTGAGCACAACATTGTGGGCCGAAAGGCCTGATTAAACCTGGTTATATAAATTTTTGAAATACTGAAAACAGGGTGTGCAGTTATTTGCCAGCAATAGTATTTGTGACCTTTCAATTCAGTTGACAAATATTTAGTTTGCTTTTGTGTTCATTACCAACAGGAGAATTGATTTTGACTTAATTTAAAAACCTATATTTCAATGGAATGGAGATTGTTGGTTGCACATACTTTAAAGGAAGGTGAAGATAAGATATTTTGCTTCATTGTATTTAACTAAATCACCAGTACAGTTTTGTTCTCCGAACAGTGGTATTCCAGGAGAGAGCATTTGTACAGGGACGGTAACCATGGCAGAAGTAATACTGATCAGCGTCAAATTTCAGAGCAACTGATACCAGGTGTTACAACTGCACTGAGCGGCTTTGAAAGGCAGCACGTTAACAGAGTGGGTTTTGAATCTAGATTCCGACTCGGCGGACTCTGTGAGTGGATTCGAAACGGTCGCGAGCCTCTCGGCTGACGAGGAGCCTTCGGACTGTGGCAGCACCGTGAGGCCGGACATGTCGGAGCAAGAAGACCATGGCACCGGTCCAAAGGAGTCCAATGGTGTGACAAAATACAGGTGAGGAGATCACTGAATGTTGAAGAGCAATGCTGGTTAGACAGTCCTGGGGAACTGTTGCTGTTAAACCGCTGCTCACCGCCCAATCAGACAAGGCTTCACAATGCAAGAAAGATAATTTCACCCCACATTTTACTTATGTAAGCTTGAAAATATCGATTTCTTCATTAGATTCTGTTTTTCAAATGCATGCTCCCACTCGATTTAAATTTTGAATAAGTACGTGAAGCTGGATACAAATCTAAGGCACTCTTTAAAAAAAAAAGCCTTTCAAAAATTTATCAGGTATCCTTAATGGATGTTCAAAAATAATCTTGGCTTCAAATTTTAATTGCTCACGAGGTTTGATAATTGTCCGTATGTTTCTTTTATAAAGACAGTGTCCAGCCACACGATGTCGAGGTGACCGGTCCTGACAAGTCAAGTCGAGGAGGGATGGGGAGGGGGGGGTACTTTCCGCAGGATGTTGACCAAACTTTGCTGGGATGTTTTAAAGGCAGTGGGTTTAAATATATTTGTTGCTTTTTAACCGTGGAACATATTTGGAAGATGAACTTGATACTGAGATGTAAATTTTAATAAACTGTAAGAGATACGCCGAGGTTGAGTGTCACCTGGCTCCTCGAATCTGGTTACCTCTCAGTAACTGCTACTCTCGGTGCTTTTGATTCCATTGTGCAGGTTGCCTTCGTGGCAAAGAATAAACAACTGTACTTCATTTGATCGTCGCTGAATATTTTGGAGAAGTGGTCAGCTCCCAATTCTAAAATGACATTATTGAATGTTAGTTTCTGCATTGGAAAAATTGATTGGTTGTCAGCTTGGATAACGCCCATCATCCTGGCCACAACCTCTTCTCGCTGCCCCCTTCAGCCAGAAAGTACAGAAGCCTGAAGACTCTAGGTTCAGGAACAGTTTCTTTCCCACAGCCATCAGGCTGATTTGGGACTGCTCCGTCACCACAAAAGGACCGTCTGCACTGTTGCAGGCCGCAAGCGTGCTGCAGTACTCAGCAGCTCACGCAGCATCCACAGGAAGTCAAAGGCTGCCGTCATTTTGGGACTGAGCCCTTCCTCAAGAGAATCGAAAGTGGGGGGGGGGGGGATGCCCGGATAAAAAAAAAGTGGAGGGGCTTCTCCAGGAGCGACGAGAACCTTTTTATTTAGCCATCTGCTAATTTTCAGCACTTGGTCTCAGACCCAAAATGCCAACTGCGTTTTACTTCCTATGGACGCTGCGTGACCAGAGCTTCTGCAGCATGTTTGTGTTCTGTACTCAACCCCAGTGTCTGCAGATGTTCTTGTTTACCTACGATCACAAGTCACTTCTTTGCACTAGAATCACTCGTCTATTTTTGTTTTGTTGTCACCTTTAATTGAATTCAGTTAGTTGACTGTTACAAGTTTTCTTTACAAATACCTGTTCAGCTGCAGAATGTAAAGAATTTCTGTGCACAAGCTCATTGTTACACAGTGTTCACGATTCCTTTATCATCACGTAATAGTACAGCATGTGTAACATTATATGAAATTGGCATTAGCGTCACCCAGTGCCCCTTATGGTATGAGAGAAAGAGAGTCCCTTCAGAGACACTGAGTGTCCATGGATTCACCTCCAGCGCTCCCGCGGCCTCTGCAGCCGCGCAGACTCCTGTTCGATCCATCGGCCACCCCGAGCTCCAGATCCAAATCTCCGACACGATCAGCGCCCGGGGCCCTTCGGGAGCTCGTCTTGCCCTCTGCTTCTTCATGAATCCCGGTTTCAATACCTGGTTCCCATGAGCCAGTCTCCAGCAGCCCGCAGCCCATGTGGGTTCTTCAGTCGCCCGCTGAGCCCCTGGCTGGTCCGCCGCCGTGGTCTGCGTCCTGCAGGGTCGTCTCTTCTGCTTCTCCTTCCCAAAGGGGGTGGGGGAGCGTGCTCTCCCCATTTCTGGTCCCCTGCGTCAGTCCGCTGCTCCTCCGGTGTCTGCAACCCCTCGTGGCCGCTGGCAAACACAGGCACAGACCCTGCGATTGCAGGATTTTAATTAAAGACACGGTCGGTGAAAAATGGGCCAATTGAAGCCCAGTGGGAGTCACTGACATTAGGGCCGGGTGGTTGGACCCTCCGACTGGGTTCCATCCAACCAGACAGCTTTAACATTGACTTTGTTAACACCCCCTCACTTCTTCCCCCATCACCTTCCCCAGCTCTGTCTCTCTCTTTTCCCCCCGACTCCTTTCTCACAGACATGATAAATTCTTATCTCGTCCCTTATCAAATCTAATTAACACCTTTTATTGGTCTGGAGTCCTCCCCCAGCCGGAACTGTCTGAATTCTGAGATTTCCTCCTTCTGGCTCCTTCTGCTTCTTCCTTGAAGAAGGGCTTAGGCCCGAAATGTCGGCAATATTATCCTCATCTCTTATAGATCCTGAAAATAATAGCTTCAATAATAGCCTGGGCTTCTTTTTCAATGGCTGGATGTTTAAGTTCAGGTCCGCGTAGCGTGCAGGAAGAAAATGCCACAGGTGTGCCCTTTTGATTCAGGGTTCCTGCTAAAGCGCAATCTGAGGCATCGGTTTCCACTTGGACGGAACATCCTCGTCGATGGACGAGACTGCAGCTTTGGCAATATCAGTTTTAATTCTCTCAAAAGCTTTCAGAGCTGCTGGAGAGATAGGGAAAGATTTTGTGTCAAACAGTGGGCGTACCTTCGTAGCATAGTCCTGAACCCATTTGCAGTAGTAGGAAAGGAATCCCATACACCTCTGAAGGGCTTTTGCTGAGTGTGGGGGTGGCAACTTGTTAAGGGGAGGCATTCTTTCCGCGTTGGGGGCGGATTTCACCCTCGCAAACAATGTAGCCCAGAATGGGTAGCTCTGTTGCAATAAAAACACATTCAAATGTAAGGTTGAGTTCTTTAGCTATTAGCCATATATTTACGGAGCGGAAACAGGCCATATCAGCCTTTCGAGTCCGCACCGGTTCACTAGAACAACTCCACTAGCTCAAACCTCCCCCTCACCTCCATGTACACATCCAACCTTCTCTTAAATGACAGAAGTTGCTAGAATTTTTTTTAGGTTGTTATCATGTTCAGTCTGGGTCTTCCCACAGATAGTGACATTATCCAGATAGGGGAACGTACCCTGTAACTCATACGTTCTAACAATTTTATCCATCTCCCTCTGAAACACTGACACACCATTAGTGACTCCAAAAGGTATCCTCTTAAACTGGTATAGCCCCAAATCAGCCTCGAACGCCATATAGGGTCGTTTGCTTTTTTTAATGGGGATTTGGTGGTAAGCTGCCTTAAGGTCGATAGTCGAGTACACTCTTTATTGAGCAATTTGATTAACCATTTCATTGATGAGTTGCAGAGGGTAGGCGTCCAAGTTAGTATAACAGTTAATTGTCTGGCTGTAGTCAATAGCCAGTCATTTCTTAGTGTGATTTTTCACCACTACCACCTGGGCTTGACACGGACTCCTGCTGGGTTCAGTCACCCCCTCTTTAAGGAGTCTCTGAGTCTCAGCTTTAATAAACTCACGGTCCTCTTTGCTGTAAGAACGGCTCTTAGAGGCAATCGGTCGACACTCGGGAGATAGATTACTGAACAGGGAGGGAGCTTTGATCTTTAGTGTGGACAGACCGCAGTAACCAGTGCAGGGGATGGTAAGTGTGGGAAGCGACCCATCAAAATTTAACTCTACACTTTTCATCTGAGATTGAATATCCAACCCCAGTAACACAGGAGCGCAGAGATCAGGCATTAAAAATGTCAGACATCAGCGAGATAATGTCCCTGCAAGTTCAGAGTAACTTTTACATTTGTCCCGTATGGTCTTTTTGAGTTCACTACAAGCCATCGATATCCGTCGGTTCGCTGATACCTCCACAAATTCAAGGCTTTGGGAACCTTTTCATGATTGTATCTGTCGGTGCTGCCGCACTCAATTAAGCAATTGACAACAGGTACATGGTTTCTGAAGAATGGGTACACAGGTAGAGAGGCTGTTGAAGGTGTAATGGAATAGAGAGATCCCAGGGTACAGGTACATAGTTCCCAGAGAGTGAGGACACCGGTAGAGAGGCTGTTGAAGGTGTAATGGAATAGAGAGATCCCAGGGTACAGGTACATAGTTCCCAGAGAGAGGACACCGGCAGAGAGGCTGTTGAAGGTGTAATGGAATAGAGAGATCCCAGGGTACAGGTACATAGTTCCCAGAGAGTGAGGACACCGGTAGAGAGGCTGTTAATGGTGTAATGGAATAGAGAGATCCCAGGGTACAGGTACAGTACATGGTTCCCAGAGAGTTGGGCCACCAGTAGACAGGCTGGTGAAGGTATAATGGAACGGAGAGACCTGGGGATACAGGTACATAGTTCCCAGAGAGTGAGGACACCGGTAGAGAGGCTGTTGAAGGTGTAATGGAATAGAGAGATCCCAGGGTACAGGTACAGTACATGGTTCCCAGAGAGTGGGGCCACCAGCAGACAGGCTGGTGAAGGTATAATGGAACGGAGAGACCTGGGGATACAGGTACATAGTTCCCAGAGAGTGAGGACACCAGTAGAGAGGCTGTTGAAGGTGTAATGGAATAGAGAGATCCCAGGGTACAGGTGCATAGTTCCCAGAGAGTGAGGACACCGGTAGAGAGGCTGTTGAAGGTGTAATGGAATAGAGAGATCCCAGGGTACAGGTACAGTACATGGTTCCCAGAGAGTGGGGCCACCAGAAGACAGGCTGGTGAAGGTATAATGGAACGGAGAGATCTGGGGATACAGGTGCATAGTTCCCAGAGACTGAGGACACCGGTAGAGAGGCTGTTGAAGGTGTAATGGAATAGAGAGATCCCAGGGTACAGGTACAGTACATGGTTCCCAGAGAGTAGGGCCACCAGTAGACAGGCTGGTGAAAGTGTAATGGAACAGAGTGACCTGGGAATGCAGGTACATCAATCCTGGAGAGTGGGGACACAGGTAGACAAGCTGGTGAAGTAGGGATCGGGCACACCTGAGCAACCGTTGGAGGAACTCAGCAGGTCAGACAGCATCTGTGGAGAGAGTGGGATCGTCGACGTTTCAGAAATATTGACTGTCTTTTACCTCTCACGGATACCTCCTGACCTGCTGAGTACCTCCAGCCCTGTGTGTGTTGCTACAGTTTTGCAAACAAATCCCCTGTTTACCTCTGTGTGGCATGTTTGGTGGCATTGATCACAGGCGCAGTGAACATCAGCTTACAACTGTACCAGTTGTCGATCAGATACCCAACGCTAGGAAAGATGTCATTCAGCTAGAAAGGGTGTAGAAAGCGGCACGGTTAGCGTAACGCTGGTACAGCCCCTAGCGACCCTTGTTCGAATCCCGCGCTGTCTGTAAGGAGTTTGTACATCCTCCCACCCTTCAAAAACGAATTGTAGTTTTTGGCAGCACGGGCTTGTGGGTCGGAAGGGCCTGTTACCATGACGCATGTCTACATTTAAATCTTATTTCATGTAATTTGTTTTAATTTAACGATTCATTGTGAAGATACTAGAAAGGGAAGGGCTGGAACTAGAGCGGCCGTGATTTTTTACCCTGGTGTGTGAGGGGCTGAGGGTTCAGTGATGACACTAGAAAGGGAAGGGCTGGATCTAGAGCGGCTGGGACTTTTTACCCCGGTGTGTGAGGGGCTGAGGGGGTTCAGTGATGACACTAGAAAGGGAAGGGCTAGAACTAGAGCGGCCGGGACTTTTTACCCCGGTGTGTGAGGGGCTGAGGGGTTCAGTGATGACACTAGAAAGGGAAGGGCTAGAACTAGAGCGGCCGATACTTTTTACCCTGGTGTGTGAGGGGCTGAGGGGTTCAGTGATGACACTAGAAAGGGAAGGGCTAGAACTAGAGCGGCCGGGACTTTTTACCCTGGTGTGTGAGGGGCTGAGGGGTTCAGTGATGACACTAGAAAAGGAAGGGCTGGATCTAGAGCGGCCGGGACTTTTTACCCTGGTGTGTGAGGGGCTGAAGGGTTCAGTGATGACACTAGAAAGGGAAGGGCTGGAACTAGAGCGGCTGGGACTTTTTACCCTGGTGTGTGAGGGGCTGAGGGGTTCAGTGGGGCGAGGGGCAGAGATAACTTTAAAAGTCACCATCTTTTTTTAACCCCAAATAAAACTAGATTGAAGGTGAGAGAGGAAGGGTTTATAGGAGCACCTTCTTCGCACAGAGGGTGGTGGGTATGTGGAAGAAGCTGCCAGAGGAGTGTACAGTTGAAATGTTGAAGAAAACATTGGGACAGGTACATGGATAGGGAAGGTTTGGAGGGAAATGGGCCAAAGGCAGGCAGGTGGGACCGGCCAGCGTTAGTCGCCGACTTGGTCAGCATGGACAAGTTGGGCCGAGCAGCCTGTGGAAGAACAGGTTTTGGCAGATTGACAGGTTTATTTCAGATCAAACCCATCCACATCAGGGAAAGCCCTCCGAGATGTCTGTCCCACCTACACTGTCTGGTCCTAGATCATAGAACATTACAGCACAGGCCTTTTGGCCCACGATGTTGTGCCAACCTAGGGAAGCCTACTCCACAACAATCTAACCCTTCCCTCCAACACACCCATAGTCCTCTAATTGTCTTACATCCATTGCACCCATCTAAGATTCTATTAAATGTCCTATTGTACCACCCTCCATCACCTCCCCCGGTAATGTATTCCAGGCTTGTAATGGGGGGGGAGGTAGGTGTATTATACTGACTGCTTCTCATGTATGGAATTGCTTGCTATTGGCTATGACTGTAGAGATACCCTACTAGTATAACAGATGGAGATGCTTTCCCATTGGCCAGTTTAGTGGTGGTTCTAGTCTGTTAATAAAAGCCCAGTATTAGTATAACACTTGTCTGGTCCATGTCGATGGCATATCACCCACCACTCTCTGTATAAAAAAAACTTACCACTGACGTCTTGCCTGAACTTTCCTCCACTCACCTTGTCCAGATTTCCTCTGATATTTGCTGTTGTCACCCAGGGATAAAGGTGCTGTCTGACACCTCCATTAAGTCAACTCTCATCCTCCGTTGCTCCAAAGCCCCAGCTCTGTCAACCTTTCTTCATAAGATTTCAATCCAGGCAACAACCTCTGGAAAGCGTCCACATCCTTTCTGTAAACAAAAACATCTGCACACACTGTAATTGTAGTAAACACACCAAAGTGCTGGAAAAACTGAGCAGGTTCCACAGCGTCCATTGGAGGCAGATTTCAGATTTCTTGTCAGACTACATACGTGACCTCACATACAACCATGAGATCCGGAGATTTAACATCCGGAGTCCCGCAGACGCCAGTAAACCTGGCCTTGATGGCAGCGCGATATTAGCCCGCGGCGGCCTCTTTGGATCGGGTGAACAGTCTCTGGTGGACATTTTAACATTTAAAGACATATTTCAACCTCTAAAAATGAATGTATTGTTCTTTCATATACATTTTAAGTAGTTGTGTGTAATTGGAGATGTGTGTGTTAGAGAGAAAGTTTAATTCTGTGATATTTCATTGTCCTGCGGGGAGATAGTGGCGCCCAAGGCCAAAGATGGCGGCACAGCAGTCACTCACTGCGGCCTCATGGGACTTGGTGCTTCTATTTGTAGTTGTTGTGTTTTTATGTAGCACCGCAGGCTCAGGGAAATATGCTGACAAATTGTTTTCTTAAAGCAACAGACATAACCTAGCGTATACATGTGAACAAAGAAAGAGATACAGGCTGCGGTGAACTGGAATTCACTGTCTGTGTGTTGTCTAGGGGGCTGGCTCCTCCCCTGGCTCCACCCTCACCTACCCCAATATAAACCCTGGTTCTCCCACCTTACCTCACATTCATCTGAGGACTATTGTGTCCACCGGCCATTGATTGTAAGCTACTAAAAGCATGTTTATATTCCTCACTTGTCTCTGAGGGCACTACTCAGGGTGTAAACAAAATGACTGCAATACAGAGAAGAAAAAAAATCAATAAAGTGCACAAGTCCTTAAACAAGCCCCTGACCGAGTTTGTTATTGAGGAGTCTGATGGTGGAGGGGGAGCAGCCGTTCCTGAACCTGGTGGGGCGAGTCCTGTGGCACCCACACCTCTTTCCTGATGGCAGCAGCGAGAACAGAGCGTGTGCTGGGTGGTGAGGGTCCTTGATGATGGATGCAAAGAGATGTAACCAATGGTTCAGGCCTGACCCCTTCATCAAGGCAGTTTCCATTACCCCACCACATTGCCCCCCCCCCCACCCCGTCTCTCTCTTTCCATCTGTCACCATTCACAGAGAGATGCCCCTCCCCCACCATGATCAATTCTCACCTCTCCTCCCCTGCCCTCCAATCCATGTCCACCAATGGCCTCTTGTCTGTTGGCCTGGGCTCCTCCCCCTGCCCTTTCTCCCTTCTCCCCTAGCCTTTTTATTCAGGTGCCTGCCGGCCTTTTTGCTCATTCCTTGATGAAGGGATGTGGCCCGAAACGTTTGTTAGACAAACTTAAGGAGCAGGACTAGACCACCCGGCCCACCAAGTCATGCCAATGAGATCATGGCTGATCTTTAAAAATATTTTTACAGACAGCATGGGTTTCGAACTCCCAGTCCCAGTCGCTGGCGCTGTAAAGACGTTGCGCTAACCGCTACACCAACCGTGCTTCCGCTGATTATAGGCTCACCTGTCTCCCTTTTCCCCAAATCTCTATCCAACTTTGTCTTAAATATAGAATCAGGATTTATTGTCATGAACAAGTCATGAAATTCAGTGTTTTGGGGCAGCGTCACAGAGCAAACATTCGTATTATAGACATCTTACAACATAACTATAAAAAATAACAATACTGCATGAAAAGTGAGGCAATGTCTGGGGATCACTGATCATTCAGGAATCTGATGGTGGAGGGGAAGAAGCCGTCCTTGTGCCACTGAGTGCTTGTCTTTAGGCTCCTGTACCTTTTCCCCATGGTAGCAGAGTGAAGAGGGCGTGGCGTGGGGGTCTTTGAGGATAGATGCCATTTTTTTAAGACACCGCCTCATGTAGACGTCCTGGATGGAGTGAAGTCTGGTGCCTGTGATGCTGCAGGCTGAGTTAACAACCTTCTGGAGTTTATTCTTGTCCTGAGAGTTGGTGCCTCCATACCAGGCAGTGATGCAACCAGCCAGAATGCTCTCCGCGGTCCACCTGTAGAAGTTTACGAGAGTTTTTGATGACGTACCGAATCTCCTCAAATACCTCACAAAGTATAACTGGTCTCTGAAGGCGAGTATGCAGGTACAGCAGGCAGTTCAAAAGGCAAATGGTATGTTGGCCTTCGTAGCAAGAGGGTTTGAGTATAGGAACAAGGATGCCTTACTGCAGCTGTTCAGGGCCTTGGTGAGACCCCACCTGGAGTATTGTGTGCAGTTTTGGTCACCTTATCTAAGGAAGGATGTTCTTGCAATGGAGGGAGTGCAGAGGCGATTCACCAGGCTGATACCTGGAATGGCAGGAATGATTTATGAGGAAAGATTGTGCAAATTGGGATTGTACTCACTGGAGTTGAGAAGATTGAGAGGGGATCTCATAGAGACCTATAAAATTCTGGCAGGACTGGACAGAATGGATGCAGATGGGACGTTTCAAAGAATGGGAAAATCCAGAACCCGGGGCCATGGTTTGAGGATAATAGGCAAACCGTTTAGGACCGAGATGAGGAGGAATTTCTTGACCCAGAGGGTGGTGAATCTGTGGAATTCATTGCCACAGAGGGCAGTAGAGGCAGGTTCATTAAATCTATTTAAGAGGGAATTAGATCTATTTCTTCAATATAAGGGTACTAAAGGTTACGGAGAGAAGGTGGGGACGGGGTACTGAACTTTAAGATCAGCCATGATCTCGTTGAATGGCGGAGCAGGCTTGAAGGGTCGAGTGACTTTCTCCTGCTCCTATCTTCTATATTTCTATTACATCGACACGGAGGCTCCAGGACAGATCCTCAAAGATGTTGACACCCAGGAAATCCTCCTGAAGTCCACCATCATACTTACTGAGTTCACCTCCACTGATTCAATAGGCAGTGAATTCCACAAATTCATTGCCCTCTGAGAAAAGCAGTTCCTCCTCATCTCTGTTCTAAATCTATTGCCCTGAATCTTGAGGCCATGTCCCCTAGTTCTGGTCTCCCCCACCAATGGGAACAACTTACCTACCTTTATCTTATCTCTGCCTTTCATAATTTTATATGTTTCCATAAGATCCCCTCTCATTCTTCTAAATTTCAGCGAGTACAGTCCCAGATGACTCAATCTCTCCTTAAAGGCCAACCCCTTCATCGCTGGAATCAGCCAGGTGAACCTTAAACCCAGGACATCCTTCCTGAAGTAAGGAGACCAGAACTGCACACAGTTCTGCAGATGTGGCCTCACCAGGACCTTGTAGAGTTACAGCATAACCTCCCTGCTCCTAAATTCCATCCTTCCAGCAATGTAAGCCAACGTTCCATTTGCCTTCCTGGCAGCCCGCTGCACCGGCAAACCAACCTTTTGTGATTCATGTACAAGCCCTCCCAAGTTCTGCACGGCAGCCTGCTGCAATCGCTCGCCATTTAAATAATATTCTGATCTTCCATTTTTCCTTCCAAAGTGGACAGCCTCACATTGTACTCCGTCTGCCAGCCACTTTTCCACTTAACCTATCTATATCTCTCTACGGGCTCTCCTTATCCCCTGCACAATTTATCTAACTTTGCCCTTTGATGTTTGTTGCGGGGCCTGCTGACTTTCTCCAGCACTTTTGTCTGTTTTGTACACCTGACTTCAGGTCACGTGCAGAATGCTTCCAACTTGTTGTCCCATTCTCAAAGCCTCTAACTTCACCCCAGCTGAGTGGATCCCTTCAGCTGGCTCTCTTTACGGACATAGCCACTGCCCTTTCTTTTTCTCTGGAATATTGGACAGGGAAAGGGGACCAGATTATAAAATTATGAAAGGTATCGATACAATCAGGGTAAAAGTGATCCTGTCCTGAGCAGCCATTCTCAATGGGAGGCCCCAGGGGCCACAACCCATTCAAGTAAAACCCTTGTTTTTGTTTCACCTCTCGTAACATGAATGTTTTTTTATGTAGTCGGTGGGAGAGAAGTTTGGAAGAAACCAAAACTTGACTGCTTCACAGGGAAGGGGGCCCATAAACTTTGAGCAGAGTTCTGGGTGGGGGGAGGGTGTGGGCCGAAAGGCCTGTTCCAGTGTGCTGTTCTGTGTTCAGCAAGATCATACTTAATCTACTACCACAACAACAACTTCCTGCCTTCCTCCACGGTCCCTTCAATATCCACGGTCCCATCAAAATCCACGGTCCCTCCGAAATCCACGGTCCCTTCAATATCCACGGTCCCTTCCATATTCACGGTCCCTTCAAAATCCACGGTCCCTTCAATATCCACGGTCCCTTGAAAATCCACAGTCCCTTCATAATCCACGGTCCCTTCAATATCCACGATCCCTTCAATATCCATGATCCCTTCAAAATCCACGATCCCTTCAAAATCCACGATCCCTTCAATATCCATGATGCCTTCAAAATCCACAGTCCCTTCAATATCCACGGTCCCTTCCATATCCACGATCCCTTCAAAATCCACGATCCCTTCAAAATCCACGGTCCCTTCAAAATCCACGGTCCCTTCAAAATCCACGGTCCCTTCAATATCCACGGTCCCTTCAATATCCACGGTCCCTTCAAAATCCACTTTCCCTTCAAAATCCACGTTCCCTTCAATATCCACGATGCCTTCAAAATACACGGTCCCTTCAATATCCACGATGCCTTCAAAATACACGGTCCCTTCGAAATCCATGGTCCCTTCAATATCCACGGTCCCTTCAAAATCCATGGTCCCTTCAAAATCCACGATCCCTTCAATATCCACGGTCCCTTCAAAATCCACGGTCCCTTTAAAATCCACGGTCCCTTCAATATCCTCGATCCCTTCAAAATCCACGATCCCTTCAAAATCCACGGTCCCTTCCATATCCACGATCCCTTCAAAATCCACGATCCCTTCAATATCCACGGTCCCTCCAAAATCCACGGTCCCTTCAATATCCATGATCCCTTCAATATCCACAATCCCTTCAAAATCCATGCTCCCTTCAATATCCATGGTCCCTTCAATATCCATGGTCCCCTCAATTCCCACGATCCCCTCAATGCCCACAATCCCCTCAATGCCCTTCAATATCCAGATATGTGGCTTTCGACGTGGTCTTGCATTTGGACGAAGTTTGTAATTCAGACTTCACCTCCTGGAGGGCTCAATTCCAAAGGTTCACCCCACTCTGAGTGACATTTCTCTCCTCTTCATTCTCTACTATCCCACCTCTTGTTTTGTGGTGTCCCCTCTTGATTCCCCCTCCCACCGTACTAGACTCGAGGCCAGGACAACCAAACTCCTGGAACACCCCTTGTAAATATTTTGTGTCTCATTCTTCTGAGTGACCTGTGGGTTTGGTCGGAAAGGCTTGATAGCTGTAGCAGTTAGCACCACGCTGTTACAGTGCCTGTTGTCAGGACCGGGGTTCCGTTCCCGTGCTGTCTGTAAGGAGTTTGTACGTTCTCCATGGGGTTTCCCTGGAGGAGCCGGTTTTCTCCCACCGTTCAGAACGTACAGAGGTTGTGTTGAAATTGGGCGGCACGAGCTAACGGGCCGAAAGAGCCTGTTCCAATTCTGTATGTCTAAATTAAAAAATTAAAAGGGCAATTAATCTACCACCCACACATCTTTGAGATGCGTGAGGAAACCTGAGCACGGTGGATGGGATGGGGGAAAGGGGCAATCCACACAGTCACAGGGAGTACGTGCAAACTCTACACGGATAGCAGCTTAAGTGTGGTTCGAACCACCAGCTACATTCATGAAGAACTCCAATGGATAAGTCAAGCACGAATTTCCTTTCAAAATCCGGATGGAATTCAGGTGTCAGATTGAATTATGAAAAGATGCCAGAAAGACTTGTTCAAAAAGTAATGAGGCACGGGATCAGTGGGACCTGGGCTGTGTGGATTCAGAATCGGCTTACCTGTAGAAAGCAGAGAGTAGTAGTGGAAGGAAAATATTCTGCCTGGAGGTCAGTGACTAGTGGAGTTCTGCAGGATCTGTTCTGGGACCCCTGCTCCCTGTGATTTTTATAAATGACCTGGATGAAGAGGCGGAAGGATGGGTCAGTAAGTTTGTGGATGGAGCTGAAGGTTGTCGAAGGTTACAAGAAGATATAGACAGGACGCAGAGTTGGGCAGAAAAGTGGCAGATGGAGTTCAATCCGGATAATTGTGAGGTGATGCATTTTGGAAGGTCAAACCAGAAGGCTGAGTATATATGGTCAGTTACTTAAGAGTGTGGATGAACAGAGGGACCTTGGGATCCAAATCCATACATCTCTCAAAGGTGCCACATAGGTTTATAGGATAGTTAAGAAGGCCTTTGGGATGCTGGGCTTCATTAATAGGGGATTGAGTTCAGGTCATGTTACAGCTTCATAAATCTCTGGTGAAACCACAATTAGAGTATTGTGTTCAGTTCTAGTCACCTCATTACAGGAAGGATGTGGAAGCTATGGAGAGGGTGCAGAGGAGATTCACCAGGATGTTGCCTGGATTGGAAAATAAGTCTTATGAGGCAAGGTTAACAGAGCTGGGAATTTTCTCTTTGGAGCAAAGAAGGATGAGAGGATAATTAAATTTAGAATATTAAATTTAGACATGCAGCTCGGTAACAGGCCCTTCCGGCCCACGACCCGTGCCGCCCAATTACACACAATTAACCTACAATCCCCGGTATGTTATAGAGGGTGGGAGGAAACCAGAGCCCCCGGGGGAAACCCACGCAGACATAGGGAGGATGAACAAACTTCTTACAGACAACGTGGGATTCGAACGCTGGCGCTGTGTTGCGCTAACCATACTGCCCAGTAATAGCAGTATACATGATTATGAGAGGTATAGATAAGGCAGACAGACTGAACACCAGAGGACATCTGTACAAGGTGAAGGGAGGAAAGTTTTGGCGAGATGTCAGGGGTAAGTTTTTTTTTTTACAGAGAGTTGTGAAAGAAAATAAAAGGTTATGAGGTTGGGAGGGTTTAGTTTTTATTTGTAAATTGGTCGGCATAACATTGTGGGCTGAAGGCCCTGTACTATATATTGTAATGTTCTATGTCTCAAAGTAAGACCATTACAAAAAGGTTGACAAAGCTGGGGGTTTTCTTTTCGGAGCAACGGAGAATGAGAGGTGACTTAAGGGAGGTTTATAAAACTATGAGGGGCTTGGATAAACATAGAAACATAGAAGATAGGAGCAGGAGTAGGTCATTCGACCCTTCGAGCCTGCTCCGCCATTCAACGAGATCATGGCTGATCTTAAAGTTCAGTACCCCGTCCCCGCCTTCTCTCCGTAACCTTTAAGTCCCTTATACTGAAGAAATAGATCTAATTCCCTCTTAAATAGATTTAATGAACCTGCCTCTACTGCCCTCTGTGGCAATGAATTCCACAGATTCACCACCCTCTGGGTCAAGAAATTCCTCCTCATCTCGGTCCTAAATGGTTTGCCTATTATCCTCGAACCATGGCCCCGGGTTCTGGATTTTCCATCATGGGAAACATCCCATCTGCATCCATTCTGTCCAGTCCTGCCAGAATTTTATAGGTCTCCATGAGATCCCCTCTCAATCTTCTAAACTCCAGGGAGTACAATCCCAATTTGCGCAATCTTTCCTCCTAAGTCATTCCTGCCATTCCAGGTATCAGCCTGGTGAATCGCCTCTGCACTCCCTCCATTGCAAGAACATCCTTCCTTAGATAAGGTGACCAAAACTGCACACAATACTCCAGGTGGGGTCTCACCAAGGCCCTGTACAGCTGCAGTAAGGTATCCTTGTTCCTAGACTCAAACCCTCTTGATATGAAGGCCAACATACCATTTGCCTTTTTAACCACCTGCTGTACCTGCATGCTCGCCTTCAGAGACTGATGCACAAGAACCCCTAGGTCTCTCTGCACCCCCATCTCTTAATCTATTGCCATTCAAATAGCAATCTGCCCTCCGGTTTGTATTACCAAAGTGGATAACCTCACATTGATCCACATTGTAGTGCATTTGCCATGGATCTGCCCAGTCCCTCAATTTATCCAAATCACACTGGAGCTTCCTGACCCCCTCTTCCGTGCACACAACCCCTCCTAGCTTAGTGTCATCTGCAAATTTGGAGATATTACATCCAATCCCCTCATCCAAATCATTAATGTAAATTGTGAACAGCTGGGGTCCCAGTACAGATCCCTGTGGCACCCCACTGGTCACCGCCCGCCACTCAGAAAACGAGCCATTTATCCCAACTCTCTGTCTTCTACCTGCCAGCCAGTTCTCAATCCACATCAATACTTTGCCCCCAATCCCATGAGCCTTGATTTTGGAAGCCAGTCGTTTATGCGGGACCTTATCGAAGGCCTTTTGGAAGTCCACTGGCTCTCCCCCATCTATTTTACCTGTCACCATCTCAAAGAATTCCAATAGATTTGTCAAGCACGATTTACCTTTTGTAAATCCATGTTGACTCCGTCCGATCCCTTCTCTGCTAGTCATATGCTCCGCTATTACATCCTTAATAATGGATTCCATCATTTTGCCCACTACTGATGTAAGGCTCACCGGCCAATAATTCCCCGCTTTTTCTCTACCCCCCTTTTTAAATAGTGGGGTAACATTAGCTACCCTCCAATCCATGGGTACTGATCCTGAGTCTATCGAGTTCTGGAAAATAATTCTTAAAGCATCTGCTATCTGAATGGCCACTTCCTTGAGTACCCTAGGATGTAGATTATCAGGCCCTTGGGATTTATCTGCCTTCAATCCCATCACTTTCCCCAAGACCATGTCCTTAGAGATACTGATTTCTTTCAGTTCCTCCCTTGCATTAGTCTCTATGTTTCCCAACATCCTTGGGAGGTTATTTGTATCCTCTCTTGTGAAAACAGAACTAAAGTAAGGATTTAATTGGTCTGCCATTTCCTTATTCCCCATTATATATTCCCCTGATTCCGACTGCAAAGGACCTACTCTGGATTTCACCAATCTTTTCCTCTTGACATATTTATAAAAGCTTTTGCAGTCGGTTTTTATATTTGCCGCAAGCTTTTTCGTCATTTATTTTTGCTCTCTTGATTAATCCCTTTGTCCTCCTTTGGTGCATCTTGAACTGCTCCCAGTCTTCGGTTGCGGTACTTTTTTTGGCCAATTGATATGCTCTCTCTTTGGACCCAATGCTGTCTCTAATTTCCCTTGTTATCCACGGTTGAGTCACCTTTTTTGGTTTATTTTTATGCCAAACCGATATAAACGATTTTTGCAATTTCTCCATTAGATCTGTGAATGCTTTCCATTGTCTATCCACAGTCAACTCCCCCATAAACACCACCCAATCAATCTTACTCAACTCCCGTCTCATACCATCATAATTCCCTTTATTTAAATTCAGGACCTTAGTCTCGGTTTTAATTTCTTCACTCTCCATGTCGAGTGAGAATTCGATCATATTGTGATCGCTCCTACCCAAAGGGCCTCGCACAACAAGATTGTTGATTAGCCCCTTATCATTGCATAATACCCAATCTAAAATGGCCTGCTCCCGAGTTGGTTCCTCGACATATTGGTCTAGATAACCGTCCCGTAAACATTCAAGTAATTCCTCCTCCTCAGTAGTTTTACCAATTTGGCTAGTCCAATCTATATGCAAATTAAAGTCTCCCATGATGACGGCTGTTCCCTTATTGCACGCTTTTCTAATTTCTCTTTTAATGCCTTCCCTCATCTCTACACTACTATTTGGAGGCCTATATACCACCCCCACTAACGTTTTCCACCCCTTGCTATTCCTCAGTTCTACCCATATAGATTCCGTATCTTCTGAGTTAATATCCTTCCTGTCAATCGTGTCGGTCCCTTCTCTCACCATCAATACTACCCCACCCCCTTTTCTTTCTTGCCGATCCCTCCTAAATATCGTATACCCCGGGATGTTAAGTTCCCAGGCTTGCCCACACTGCAGCCATGTTTCTGTAATCCCAATCAAATCATATTTGTTTATCTCAATTTCCACAGCTAATTCATCTACCTTGTTCTGAATGTTTCTTGCATTAAGATATAAAGCCTTCAGATTTGCTTTTTTCACCCTCCTTGCTCTTTCTGATTTTTTACTTTCGCTGCCTAACCTAACTTTTCATGTTTTATTTTTCCTGTCCTTTGCCCTATCATACAGGTTCCCACCCCCCTGCCAAATTAATTTAAACCGCATCCGATGGCTGCACCAAACCTAACTGCCAATATATTGACCCCAATATATTGAGAGGGTGGACAGTTAGCACCTTTTCCCCAGGGTGACAATAGCAAATTCCAGAGGGGGATGTAGAGGCTTTGGAGAGGGTGCAGAGGAGATTTACCAGGATGTTACCTGGATTAGAGGGTATGAACAATGGGGATATGTTGGACAACTATGGGGAACAGGGAGGTTGTTTCATCTGGATCATCCAAGAATGAAGGGAGACTGGTAGAAGTTTATAAAATTTTGAGAGCTTTGGTCTCTGAAGGGCCTCTCATTTGTTTTTCTCTCTTATTGGTGGGGTCCCAGGTTCTACAGACATCTCCCACAGGTACCTCAACTACATCTCTTCAGATCCTGTCCCCTGTAAGGATTCCACTGATTTTTCTCAATCCCTCCATCTCCGTGCACCTGCTCCCAGGTTGAGAACCCCACCCCCATTCCAGAAGATCTGAGATGTGCTCCTTTGAAAAACATAGCTTCCCCTTTACTGCCATCAACTCAGCCCTCACCCTCATCGCCTCCATTACCCAGACATCTGCCCTGGCTCCCTCCACCTCCCACGAGCAACAAGGACAGGATTCCCCTTGTCCTCCTCGCCTACCACCCCACCAGCCTCCGGATCCAACATCTCATCCACCTACTAGGCATTCCCACCACCAGACACATCTTCCCCTCGCCTCTCCACCTTCTGTCCGGTCCGCTCCCTCTGTGACTCCCTAGTCCACTCATCCCTTCCCACTAATCGCCCCCTTTAGTTCCTACCTGTGACATTAGGACACTACAACACAGAAAACAGGCCCTTCAGCCCTTCTACTTGATGCCAAATTATTATGATGCCTTGTCCCGTTGACCTGCAACAATTCTATATCCCTCCCACAAGTGCCCACACCTCCTTCCTCACCGCTATTCAAGCAGTCCTTCCAAGTGAAGCAACACTTCACCTGTGAATCTGCAGGGGTCGTCTACTGCATCCGGTGCTCCTGTTGTGGTCTCCTCTATATCGGAGAGACTGGGCGCAGACGGGGGATCATTTCGTTGAGCACCTTGGTTCTGTCTGCCGCAATAGTGTAGATGTCCCTGTGGCTGCCCATTTCAATTGTGCGCCCACTCTTGCGCCGATGTGTCTGTCCATGCACCGTCAAACCGGGGCCATCGTAAAGTCGGAACAACACCTAATATTCTATCTGGGCACTCTCCAACCGAATGGCAGTCACATCGACTTCAATTTCTGTTCAAACCCTCCCCAAGTCCTCTTTTGCCCCATCCCTCTGTCTCCTTTTCTCCAGCTGCCACCCCTCTCTCTCCATTCAGAGAACCATCCCCCTCCTCCTATCACTTCCCGGCTTTTTTCTCTTCTGCCCTCCCACTAATGGCCTCCTGCCTGTTGTCCTGTGCTCCTTCCCCTGGCCCTTCTTCCACCCCCCCACTTCCGCTGCTCCACCATTTTATTCAGGAGCCTGCCTGCTTTTTGCTCATTCCTTGATGAAGGGCTCAGGCCTGAAATGGGAGTGATGTACTTTACCTCCTCTGGACGCTGCAACACCAGCTGAGTTCCTTCAGCACCTTTGTGTGATACCCTCCAATTACAGAACCTACAGTTTCTTGTCTAACTCCTTTGGCGTGGTCTTTACGTGCATTTGCAGCAGGCAAAGGTTGACAAATTTTATGCATCATTTACATGGCAATGAAAGAATCTTAATAAAAACACAATGCTGGAGAAACTCAGCAGGTCAAACAGTGAACTTTATCTCGCAACTTTATGTATAACCAACGTTTTGGGCTTGAGCCCTTCACCAAGGTACGGACAGAGTAAATTGGACATTCTCTGACCAGACAGCATTAACATCGACTTTTCCAGCTTCTCCTAGCCCACTCCCCCTCCCCTCTGCCTTGCTTACTCCAGCTCCCCAGCCTCTTTCCCTCTCCATTCACAGACCCACCCCCCCACCTCAGTTTGCTGTTGTGCCCTTCCTCCCCCCTGCCAGTGGGACCATGCTCCTCCCCTGCCCCTAACCCCCCCCCCCCCCCGCCATTCTGTTCAGGTGACTAATTAACACCTTTTGTCTTTTGATTATCCCCCTTCCTCTCAGATGCTTCTACCTTGTAGAAGTCCTCAGGCCCGAAATGCCGGTAATATATCTTTACCTCCTGTGAATGCTGCGAATCCGGTCAAGTTCCTGCAGCTTTTTTATTTCTACCCATGGATGCTGTCTGATCCGCTGAATTCTTCCAGCAGTTCCTAGTCTGCTCAGGATTCCGCCATCTGCAGTCTTTGTGTTTCTAATTGAATTTACCAAGTTCAGGTAACCTGGAAGGGTTCAGGTCCAAAACATTGGTTGTATATCTTTACGTCCTATGAATACTGTGTCACCTGCTGTCTTCCTCCAGTATTTTTGTGCTTTCACCACTGTTTCCATCTCTCCTTTATCTGCTCCCATTCTCACTTTTCTCTCAAACCTTTCTCCCCACTTCCCCTCGTGGTTTCTGCCCTACCTAACACTCCTCATCTCACACCTACCCTATGTTCTATATCCTCTTGGCCCCACTCCCCCCTCCCCCCCCAACCGATCTCCCTTCTTATTTTAGTCATGATAAAAGCTCCCAACCCAAACACTGAAGGCAGAGAGGAGTGAATCTGTGGAATTCTCTGCCCAAGGTAGCAGTGGAGGAGGCTGTCTCATTGAAGACATTGAAGAAGAGGGGGAATTAAGGCTCACGGGGAACCGGCGGGTAAGCAGAGCTAAGTCCACGGCCAGAGCAGCTTCTTTCTGCTTCCTCAATTTTAATATAAAATCAACTTCAATATTTCTTGTGCCTTCATTATGAAATATGTAACAGAATTGACTCTGATCAATTGTATTAATTTCGAAGAGTCTTGATATCACATCCTTTGTGTTAGATGCCAGCATTTTTACAACTGCCAGTGTAGGGATCGAAATCGGTCCTTCTGGAACATAGAACATTCCAGCACACAATGGAAACCTACTCCACACCAATCTAGTCTTTCCCCTCCCTCACACCCATAACCCTCTGTGTTTCTTACCTCCATGTCTCTGTCTAAGAGTCTTTTGAATGTCCCCATTGTTCAGCCTCCACCCCCACCCCATCAATGCATTCCAGGCACCCACCACTCCCTGACGTCTCCCCCAAACTTTCTTCCCCTCAGCTCTGGTGTCGGCTATTGCTGCCTTTGCCCTGACGGTGTGTCTTCACCTCTTCAAGTCGTGTGCTGCCATGGGGACAAACGTGAGGTGTGAGGACAAGCCATGCCAGTGACATATACACTGAGGAGTGCGGTAGAACAGAGGGATCTGGGAATATAGATACATAATTCCCTGAAAGTGGCGTCACAAGGGGATAGGGCCGTAAAGGGAGCTTTTGGCATAATTGGGCCTTCACAAATCAAATTTGGGATGTTATGGTAAAGTTGTATAAGACATTGGTGAGGCCACATTTGGAGAATTGGGTGTAGTTTTGGTCACTGAACTATAGGAAAGATATCAATAAGATAGAGTGAGTGCAGAGAAGATTTACTAAGATGTTGCCCGGACTTCAGGAAGTGAGTTACAGGGAACGATTGAACAGGTTTCCTGGAGCCTAGAAGAATGAGGGGAGATTTGATCGAGGTATTTAAAATTATGAGGGGGGGACAGACAAATGTAGACAGGCTCTTTCCACTGAGGGGAGGTGAGACAAGAGCTAGAGGATATGGGTTAAAGGTCAAATGTTTGGGGGAACATGAGGGGGATCTCCTTGCACTGAGAGTGGTAGGAGTGTGGAACCAGCTGAAGTGGTGAATGTGTGTTCAGTTTTGACATGTAAGGAAAATTTGGACAGGTACATGGATGGAAGGGGTATGGATGGCTATGGTGTAGGTCAGTGAGATGTCACAGTGTAGATGGACTGAAGGGCCTGTTTCTGTACTTTAGTGTTCTATGCACTACCTAAAGAACCATTTCAGAATGTACAGAATTTTAATGACTCTAAACTGGCCACCTTCCTAACGTCGGTTTGTAGGTCATTGATTTAAGATTTAATCCTCTCATATACTGTACGTCATTCCTGGCTGCCTCAGTTTAGTAGCTCTGCTATACCTTTTCTAAGTATTTGTAATCTCCTGTAAGGTGCTTCTTTGGACTTTGAAGGAGTTAATGATCACCTAACAGTGTGGTGGCTTTGGACAGTGGTGCCCTTTATGGGAGAGCTCTTTTGAGGTGAAGCTTAAAAGGCTTTTTTGCCGCATTGCTCTTGTAACATGTTGCATGTCAGGAAATGGCAAATGTCAGAGTGGACCTACATCACATGTCTTGTCAGGTGGCATTCCAAAATTCAATGCAAACTTTCCACCAACATTTATATATTAAACAAAAACAATGGTGGAAAAACTCAGTGGGTCGAGTAGCATCTGTCGAGACGGAGGAGTGGGTCTGTCTGGACTGCATATGGATTTAATGTACATGTTTGGCAAGTGGTCACCAACATGTGGGATTGAACAGAGGAGTTGGAGGAGGTAAAGGTGGGTATATGTTTTGGGGAAAGGTCTCTCCTTTCTCTCCGGCCTTTGCTGTGACAAATGCTTGGCATCAGATCATGATTCAAACCAACATCTTTGAGTCAGAGTGTTCTGCAGCGTAGAAACAGGCCCTTCAGCCCATCTTGTTCAGGATAATTCTCAGCTGCTAGCCTCCCACTATGATTTCTTATCCGTTAGCCTGTGCCCCTGCCCCTTCCCCTCCCTCCTCTCTTCTTCCCACAATCAGGCGGCATCTCCTTGCTTTTCTTTTGCTTAATTCCTCATGAAGGGGCTCAGGCCCGAAACGTCAGATACCCGTGACATCCTATGGGCACTGCGTAGCCTGCTGAGTTTCTCCAGCACGTCTTTGTACTGCACTAGACTTCAGAACTTGACCTGTCCAGAGATGGCAGCTTCTGGTCAAGTGCAGATGGGATAGAATGAATAGGTGTCCACTGGGCAGCATTGATGTGCTAGGCTGAATGGTCTGTTGTCATGCTATGTGACTGGTGTAAGATAGCATTGTATTAAGATTCAAGATTCCTTTATTGTCAGGTCATAAAACAGAATATGTAATATTGCACGAACTTGCCTTCTGCCTGCCGTAAGGCTGACAAAGAGTCACCGTTAGTGTCGCCCGGCGCCCCTTAAAGTACGAGAGAAAGAGAAACAAAAGTGAGTCCCTTCAGAGTCGCTGAGTGTCCGTGGATTTGCCTCCAGCCTTCCCGCATCCACTGCAGCCGCACAGACTCCTGCTCGATCCATCGGCCACCCCGAACTCCAGATCTGAACCTCCGACATGGTCAGGAAGCCTTCGGCGCCCGAGGCCCTTTGGGGGCATTTCCTGCCCACAGCACATTCACGAATCCCTGGTTCCTCGGAGCCTGCCTCCAGCAGCCTGTGGCCTGTGTGGGTCCCTCACCTGGACGTTGTCAGTAGCCCGCCGCCTGTGTATGGGCTTCAGCTGCAATACAGCAGCAGACATGTTGACGTGTATCCGCTGGGCACAGTTTGTTCCTTGCATTACCAATAAGGGCTAATTTGTCCACGCCCGCAGAAAAAGAATCTCAGGGTTGCGAAATGCCACATTGTACTCGGGTAATAAATCTGAGGTTGACTGAGGCAGTAAAAAGCAGAATCTGAAGGTATACTCAAAGGGAAGTTTGGGTCTCCCTACTTTGAAGAAGTGACAGGCAGGCTGGGTAAAGGAGACGCAGTGGATGTTGTGTTTCAGGCGGCCTTTGGCAAGGTGCTGCTCACTTGGCTACTTAACTGGAACCTCAGGAAACGTACTAGTGTGGATAGAGCATGACTGGTAGGAAGCAGTGAGTCGCGACACAGGGATGAGATTCTGGTTGGGCAGCCCATTGCTAGGGGTGTTCCACAGGGGTCGGAGTTGGGCCACTTCTTTTTATGTTGTATATTAATGATTCAGATTATGGAATGAATGACTTTGTGGCCAAGTTTCCGGATGATACAAAAGTAGGTGGAGGAGCAGGTCGTGTAGAGGAAACACGGAGGCTGGAGAAGGACATGGGTAGATTAGGAGAAGCGTCAAATAAAATATAATGTTGGAAGATGTATGGTCATGCACTTTGGTAGAAAAAATAAGCTAGTAGACTATTTTTTAAATGGGAAAAAAATTGAATATAGCCAGATGCAAAGGGGGCCTGGGAGCCCTCGTGCAGGATCGCCTGAAGGTAAACTTGCAGGTTGAGTTGGTGGTGAAGAAGGAAAATGCAATGCTGGAGTTCATTTCAAAAGGAATGGAGTATAAGATATAAGAGCAGGGATATCAAACTGTCTGAGCAGTGGCATGGATTTGATCCAGTTCACCTGTCTGTGGCGGATGCCTTCTCACTGGCTCTACACAAAGACCTGAAACATCTGGACAGTCAAGGTGCATACATCAGGACGCTCTTTATCGATGACAGTTCGGCATTTATCCCCTCAAAACTGATCAGCAAACTCCAAGACCTGGCACTCAACACCCTGCAGTGTAATTGGATCATGGATTTCCTCACCTCCAGACTACAATCAGTGAAGATGGGTAAGAACTTCTCTACAATCTCCCATTAGTACCAGAGCACCACAAGGCTGTGTTCTTAGCCCTCGCTCTACTCACTTTACACCTACGACTGTGTAGCTCAGTACAATAACACCATCTACAAATTCACTGACAGTACCACGGTAGTGGGTGGTATAAAGGAAGGGGATGAGTCAACAACAGGATGGAGAGGGAAAACGTGGCTGAATGGTGAACCAACAACAACCTCACACTCAATGTCACCAAAACGAAGGAGCTGATTGTTGACTTCAGGAAGGGAAAGCCAGAGATTGACAATCCAGTGATCATTGGGGGATCTGAGGGGGAGAGGGTGAGCAAATAAGTTCTTGGGAGTCACTAACTCGGAGGATCTTTCCTGGATCCAACACACTAATGGCATCGTGAAGAAAGCTCGTTAGCGCCTCTACTTCCTTTTTTTTTTTGCTTTTTTTTTTTTATTTTTCACACCATAAATCACATTAGCCATGATATACACAATTTCTTTTTCACACATATACAGTGACTTTTTCTCCCCCCCCCCCCTTTCCTCCCAAACCACCCCCCCACCCCCCCCTCTCATCCATTTTAGGTATACAATCTAGGTTGCATTAATCCAGTCAGACAATGTTGTCATTCAACAAAATTACACCAGAAATTCTACTGAGTCCATTCTTTTCTTTCCTTCTCCTTCCATCAACTTAGGTAATGTTTGTCCCCGGTAGGTTTTCGCTATTGTATTTAATGTAAGGCTCCTATACTTGTTCGAATATTTCAATATTATTTCTTAACCAATATGTTATTTTTTCTAATGGAATACATTTATTCATTTAAATTTGGTAGTTTATTCCTTTTAATTTGGTTATGTATTCCATTAATATTTAAAGACATATAGTTCAGCGTAGCCCTTTTATATTTTGTTTATCTTCTCTTTCCGTTTTTCCATCATTACCTTTCCTCCTTTTCCATTTCTGTTTTCTTATTTTCAACTCTTTATAAGACAACATTCCTACAACATCCAACATTTTCCTTATTCTCCTATTTCTATCTTATTTATCCCCAATCTCCCCTTCCCCTCCTGAGTTGTCCTTTATCCCTTGTCAGACAACCACATCTCCCCTCTCCATTTGGATTTGCGAATCCACTCGCAAGCGTCAACTGATTTTGCAGTGACCGCTATTTCCCCCCACCCCGCCTCCCCCAGAAAAGATTTCACTTTTCATATGTCACAAAGGTCACTCTTTTAATTCCCTCCTTATTCTCTCTATTCCATTACCTTCCCTTATTAATTCTTGTCTATACTATCTATATTTTCCTCTAAGTACAGATACATTCACGTATGCTCCTTGTCTCTATTCACTCTTATACCTCTTTACCCGCATACATATCAATCGTGATCATTTTTACTCTCATTACCCGTCTTCATCCCTCAGTCTATTTTTGTCTTTACCCACATACATATCAATTGTGATCATTTTAACTCTCATTACCCGTCTTCCTCCCTCAGTCTATTTTTGTAATTGTTCTGCAAATTTTCGTGCTTCTTCTGGATCCGAGAATAGTCTGTTTTGTTGTCCTGGAATAAATATTTTCAATACCGCTGGATGCTTTAGTATAAATTTATACCCTTTCTTCCATAAAATCGCCTTTGCTGTATTGAACTCTTTTCTCTTCTTTAGGAGTTCAAAGCTTATATCTGGATAAATGAAGATTTTTTGCCCTTTATACTCCAGTGGTTTGTTGCCCTCTCTTACTTTTTCCATTGTCTTCTCCAGTACCTTTTCTCTTGTAGTATATCTTAGGAATTTTACTACAATAGATCTTGGTTTTTGTTGTGGTTGTGGTTTAGAGGCCAATACTCTATGTGCCCTTTCTATTTCCAATTCTTGCTGTAGTTCTGGACATCCTAGGGCCTTAGGGATCCATTCTTTTATAAACTCCCTCATATTCTTGCCTTCTACATCTTCCTTAAGGCCCACTATCTTTATGTTATTTCTTCTGTTATAATTTTCCATTACATCTATTTTTTGGGCTAGTAATTCTTGTGTCTCTTTAGTTTTTTTATTAGATTTCTCCAATTTCTTTTTTAAGTCTTCTACCTCCATTTCTGCTGCTACTGCCCGCTCTTCCATCTTGTCCATTTTCTTTCCCATTTCTGTTAAGGTCATCTCCATTTTATTTATTTTCTCTTCTGTGTTGTTTATTCTTTTTCTTAAATCCTTAAATTCCTGTGTTTGCCATTCTTTAAATGACTCCACGTATCCTCTAATAAGAGCAAGTATATCCTTTACCTTGCCTTTCTTTTCTTCTTCTATTTCACCATACTCTTCCTCTTCTTCTTCCTCTGGGTTGGCCATCTGTTGTTTCTTTGTTGCCCTTTCCTCCTCTTCTTTCTTGTTTCTATTGTCTTCTGTGGTCTCTTCTTGCTGCAGGTGTTCTGCAGCTGTCGTTGCCGGCTGTGGAGATCGACTCCCCAGCTGGTCCCCCCTCCCGTCGGTGTGTTTTTTTTCATTCGCATCGCGCATGTGCGAAACTTCGCGCATGCGCGGTTGCGCACTTTTACTCGGCTCTGCGAGCCATTTTTGTAGTCCATTATTTACCGACCTGAGGGAGCAGGTTTCTCTCTCCGCAGCGGGCCTCTTCGGACAGGTAAGGCCTTCACCTTTTTCCTCCTTTGTCTTCTCTTCCTCTCTTCTTACCGTTGCTTTCGACTTTTCTTTTTTTGTCGCCATCTTCTTTCCACCTTTATACTCACTTTTCTGTAACTTTTATTTCTGTGCCTTTGTGTTTTCTCTTGTTTTTCCCGACTTTTCTGGAGAGGGCTGGTGTTCACCGTCCGGCCACTACTCCATCGCGTGACTCCTCCAGCACCTCTACTTCCTTAGGAGTTTGTGGAGGTTGGGTAGGACACCAGAAACCCTGGCAAATTTCTGCAGAGGTGTGATGGAGAATGTGCTGACCGGCTGCATCACGGTCTGGTACGGGGACAACAATACCCCTGAGTGTAAACCCCCTCCAAATGGTAGTGGACGCAGCCCAGGACATCACAGGAAAAACCCTCCCCACCATCGAGAACGTCTACAGTGAACGTTGTTCTTCTTTGGCTTGGCTTCGCGGACGAAGATTTATGGAGGGGGTAAAAAGTCCACGTCAGCTGCAGGCTCGTTTGTGGCTGACAAGTCCGATGCGGGACAGGCAGACACGATTGCAGCGGTTGCAAGGGAAAATTGGTTGGTTGGGGTTGGGTGTTGGGTTTTTCCTCCTTTGCCTTTTGTCAGTGAGGTGGGCTCTGCGGTCTTCTTCAAAGGAGGTTGCTGCCCGCCAAACTGTGAGGCGCCAAGATGCACGGTTTGAGGCGTTATCAGCCCACTGGCGGTGGTCAATGTGGCAGGAGTTCATGTGCAATGAGGGCAGACCGACGTTCAGGTCGGTGGCTGTCAGCCTTGTCTAGCATGGTTCTGATGTTCCAGCATGCTAGCTTGAGTTTGTGAGCATCTTTTGAGGGGGAGGACGTGGAGGGGGAGGACGTGGAGGGGGATGACATGGAGGGGGAGGACGTGGAGGGGGAGGACGTGGAGGGGGAGGACGTGGAGGGGAGGTCGTGGAGGGGGAGGACGTGGAGGGGGAGGACGTGGAGGGGGAGGACGTGGATCTGTCCTCGGGCCTGCGCAAAGGAGCTTTTAGGTGGAGTGCAGTGCGCGCAGTACTGGCCCCACCCTTTACACCCATGGTTCGTGTGCCGTGGCCAAACAAGCTGGGACGTGGCAGCGAGGTCCTTGGGTCGTAGATTTTATATCAGAGTGGCCTTCTCCTATGCAGGTTTCTTAGCCGGGCTGGAGGGGCCTGCCTCCCCTCCTAGGTCGGTCCATACTGCCCGGACCGGGGCCGAGGCCGCCGCAGTTCACCCTGTGCCTGGACTGGGGCCGCCGCCTCCCACTCTCTGCCCGGATCGGGGCCTTCGCCTGCCCCACTCGACCGAGGCCGGGGCCGCCGTCTCCCCCTTGCTCCTGCCCGGATCGGGGCCGCCGCCGTCTACCCTTCGCCCGGACCGGGGCCGGGGCCGCTGCTGCTCTCCCTGTGCCTGGACTGGGGCCGCCGCCTCCCACTCTCTGCCCGTATCGGGGCCTCCGCCTGCCTCACACGACCGAGGCCGGGGCCGCCGTCTAGAGCAGCAGCAATCATCAAGGATCCACATTACCCAGCACTTGCTCTGTTCTCGTTGCTGCCATCAGGAAAGAGGTGTCGGTGCCATCAGCAGGTTTAGGAACAGCTGCTCCCCATCCACCATCAGACTCCTCAACAAACTCAATCAGGGCCTTATTTAAGGACTCTTACTGTGCACTGTATTGATTTTCTTTTTGTTCTTTATATTGCACAGTCAGTTTGTTTACATTCGTTATCTGTGTACAGTTCTTTGTTTAGACACTGTGTACAGTTTATTTTTGCATCACCAGTTAGTTGTAATTCTGCCGCACCCGCAGGAAAAAGAATCTCAGGGTTGTATGTGATATCATGCATGTCCTCTGATCATAAATCTGAAATCTGAATGTGTTATTGAGGTTTTATAAGGCACTGGTGAGATCTCACTTGGAACATTGTGAGCAGTTTTGGACTCCTCGTTTAAGAAAGGATGTGCTGACATTGAAGAGGGTTCAGAGGAGGTTCACAAAGGATGATTCCGGGAATGAAAGAGTTATCACATGAGGAGAGTTTGATGGCTCATGGCCTGTAATCGTTGGAATTTAGGAGAATGGTGGGGGGGGGGGGGGGATCTCATTGAAACATTTTGAATGTTGAAAGACATGGACAGAGTAGATGTAGAAAAGTTATTTCCCCACTGTGGGAGGGTCTGGGACTAGACAGCACAACTTCAGGATTGAAGGGCATCCTGCAGAGGAATTTCTTCAGCCAGAAGGTGGTGAATCTGTGGAATTTGTTGCCACGGGGATTGTGGAGGTTGGGTCATTGGGTGTATTTAAGGGAGAGATTGATAGGTTCTTGATTACACAGGGCATCAAGGGTTTTGGGGAGAAGGCCGGGCAGCGGGGTTGAGTGGGGAAATGGATCAGGTCATGAGTGGGAGGAAACTGGAGCCAGAGTGGATGTGGATAGACTATTTCCGTTAAGAGGAGGAAAGATTAAAACAAGAGGACATGAGTTAAGAATTAGGGGGCAGAGGTTTAGAGGTAACATGAGGGGGAACTTCTTTACTCAGAGAGTGGTAGCCGTGTGGAATGAGCTTCCAGGAGAAATAGTGGCGGCGGAGTCAATTGTATTATTTAAGAAAAGGTTGGACAGGTATATGGATGAGAAGAAGATGGAGGGTTATGGGCATTGTGCAGGGAGGTGGGACTAGAAAGGGGTGTTTGGTTCGGTGCGGACTAGAAGGGCCTAATGGCCTGTTTCTGTGCTGTAATTGTTATGTTATGTTATATGTTATGTTAAATGGCAGGACAAACTCGATGGGCTGAATGGCCTATTTCTGCTTCTGTGTCTTATGGTGTTTTTGCTCATTTCAATCCTTGTGATGTAAAAACAAGAAAACGCTGGAAATACTCAGGAAGTCAGGCTGTGGAGAAGAGGGAGGCTCCGCTCCTCTACCCATGGAAGCTTCCTGACCTGCTGAGTCTTTCCAACACTTTCTGCTTTAGGTTGGTGCTGTCTGTAAGGAGTTTGTACGTTCGCCCCATGTCTGTGTGGGTATCCTCTTGGTGGCTCCAGTTTCCTCCCACTGTTCAAAGCGTTCAGGGGTTGTAGGTTAATTAGGTGTAATTGGGCGGCACAGGCTTGTAGGGCCAAAGGGCCTGTTACCGTGCTGGATCCTGTATGTCTAAACCAAACTGCTGGAGGAGTCTGGGTCAGACAACAACCGTGGAGGGAAGAAGAGTCGACACTTCAGGTCGAGGGCATCAGGCTTGGTCGAAGAGCAGCAGAAAGCCCAGAGGGGGAGGTGAGAGAGGGTGTTACAGAACTCCCATCTAAGGAGAAAGTCCTCTGCACATTCTATATCCAACATGGACTCTATTTTCCTCCAAGATGCTGGTCAACCCTTTGAATCTCTTAACAGTATATGATTTGCTCCCGATTACAGCTTTGTTTGCATCCTCATCTAAGGAAGGCCTTGGGGAGGGTCCGGAGGAGATTCACGAGAACGATTCCCAGAATGAAAGAGTTTTCATATGAGACGGTTCTGGGACTGTACTCACTGGAGTTTAAAAGAATGGGGAGGGGGGGAATCTCTTTGTAACCTATCGCACACTGAAAGGACTGGATAGAGTGGACGTGCAGAGGATGTTTCCTTCGGTGGTCTGGGACCAGAGGGCACAGCCTCAGATAACAAATGTCCTGTTAGAACAGAGATGCGGAGGAATTTCTTTACCCGGGGTGGAGAGGGGGGTGAATCTTTTGAATTTGTTGCCGCAGACGGCAGTGAAGGCCACGTCATTGGGTAAATTTAAGACGGAGATGGATAGGACATCTAACCCTTTCCTCCCTCTCACTCATTACCCTCTATTTTTCATGTGCCTGTCTGAGTGTCTTTTAAATGTCCCAATTTTACCAGCCTCCAATCACCGGCAATGCATTCCAGGCACCCACCGCTCTGGTTAAACTTTCCCTAAACTTTCCTCCCCTCGCTTTGTACAGATGTCCTCTGGTGTTTGATTAGGTAGGGAATCAAGGGTCATTGGAGAATTTGTTTAAAAGGAATTTGGTGGGGTGGGTTTGATGGGCTGAATGGACTCGTTCTGCGCCTGTGCCTCGTGGTTCCTATTTTCTGTTTGTTTTGGATGACCAGCGTCTGTAGCTTTTGGGGGTTTTCTTCATCCTCTGACAGCTGCATGGTTTGGATGAATTTACTGATCAGGTTTATAATTTCCTGGAGACAGACATCACCAAAGAATACCTGGTGTTTACACCAAGGTGTAATGGAGAAAGAAGTTTGTTGTTATCAGGACTGGATGGCTTGGGGAGGGGTGGGACTTTTTTCCTTGAAATGTAGAAATTAAATTAGACATACAGCACGGTACCAGGACCTTCCAGCCCATGAGCCCAATTAACCTACAACACCTGTAAGTTTTGGAAGGTGGAAGGAAACCAGAGCACCCGGGGAAAACCCACGCAGAACGTACAAACTCCTTACAGACAGCATGGGATTCGAACCCCGGTCGCTGGAGCCGTGACAGCATTGCACTAACTGTGTTGTCCCAAACGGGTTATAGAGGTTTATGGAATCATGGGGCTTGGATAAAGTCGATGGTTCATTGTCTTTTCCCTAACATTAGGTAAATCTAAAGCTGGAGGGCATAGATTAAAGGAGAGAGGGGAAAGATTTAAAGGGGACCCGAGGGGCACCTCCTTCACACAGAGTGTGGTGGGTGTGTGTGAAATGAGCAGCCGGAGGCCATGGTAGGGGATTGTGATGTTTAAAAGTCTTTTCGCCAGGTCCATGGATGAGATTCAGAAGGATTACATTCAGACAAATGACTAGCTTCGTCAGGATGGACAAGATGGGCCAAAGAGCCTGCTTCTGAGCTACTGGACCACGAATCAGTGAGGCAGGTCATACTTGGATGCCTGTCTGGAGAACTGACCGCAAGGCATAGGAGCAAAAATAGGACTTTAGGCCCATCAAGTCTGTTCTGATATATACCCCCCCACAATCCCATTCTACCCACAACTGTGAATGCCCTTACTAATCAAGAACCGATCAACATCTGCCTTAAATCTACCCTATGACTTGAGAAAAGTTATGAAGTTATTGACTGGCCCTATCAATGATGGACAATTGTTTGGAACACGGTCCTGTGCCCTGGGGTCTAGAAACATGATTGGAGCTTTTAAAATATTAAATATTGAGGTGGAATGGATGGCGTAGTGGTTTGCATAACACCTTTACAGCGCCAGTGATCGGGACCGGGGTTCAAATCCCGTGCTGTCTGTTAGGAGTTTGATCGTTCTCCCCTTTGTCTGCGTGGGTTTTTCCCGAGGGCTCTGATTTCCTCCCACCATTCAAAACCTACCGGGGGATGTAGATTAAGTGGGTGTGAATTGGGCGGCACAGCCTCATGGGCCGAAATGGCCTGTTACCGTGCTGTACGTCTAAAACTTAAAAAAAAGAAACCAGGCGGCAGGAGCTGTTTGTACGGCCTGCGACAGGTAGCCTGGCAATTGGAACTTGGCATCCTAGGACTGACCTCCATGGTTAGCGTCGTGGTTGGCGCAACACTATTACAGCGCCAGTGACCCGGCTTCGAATCCACCACTGTCTGTAAGGAGTTTGTATGTTCTCCCCCCCGCATCTGCATGGAATTCCTCTGGGGGCTCCAGTTTCCTTCCACCTTTCAAAATGTACGGGGAGGTGACCCCAAAACCCAGCAGCGATAGATATTCACCAAGACAAATGGTTACTTAAACAAAAGTTGCTTTTGATTATCTTTAAACATGAAAACAGGATCAAACTTTAACTTATCACTATTAACTTAACCCCCTTCTAATTCTAAGCACACGTGTATGTAATGTGTGGAAAGTTCTCTGTTTCACCATCCATCTCACTTCTCACTTCTCCAAGTTCACCAGTATCAGGCAATTCTTCCACTGTACACAGAATTCAACATTTATGAATTTCACCAGGTTTTGATGCTTAAAGGTCATTGGTTGCCGCTCAGGAAGATTCTTGTTGGTTTCAGAGAGATATTTGTTGCTCGTTTGACACACACAAACTGATTCCCTTCGATCAGCCACTTCAGTGTCTTGCCGAAGAAACTTGCCCCATCAGGGTTTTCCAAATGATAACCTCTTCTTCCACATGACCACAGAGTTCCTCTTGTTTCCCTTATTTCAGGTGAAACACTCTAGCCAGCCATCTTGTAAGGAGCACAAGGGTTTTCAACAGGCTGAACTCAGAACTCACATCCCGTCTTCACAATGGGGTTTTCAACAAGCCTGCCAGCTCACCACGTTAGCTTCAACTGCCCTCTCTCTAAAAGAATCATCCATTTGTTATTTCCTCTCTCTGCTTGTAAAAACCAAATGACCTCTCCCAAGGCTCCAAATCCAATTTTCGAAAGATCTTATCAGTATTTGAGCCTGGACATGACCAACATTTGCACCTCCCTTTGAAGTCCTCTACAAACTGGTTCCATTGTCTCCGCAAAGTCACTAGTGACACAATGTCTAACTTCAGCAAAGCTCTTGCATTTTAAGTGAGATGTTTTTTATGAAGTGTTACCTAAACTAAACTGCCACAATCTATCTCTTTTAAAGACATATAACTATTCTAACATGTCCTGTAACAGTATGTAAATTGGGTGGCATGGACTGAACTTAAACAGGAAGGGTAGATAGTAAGGGAGGTGCTATAGGTGATAGGGTTTGGGCAGTAGGTGAAAAAGATGGAAGGGCCTGTCACCGTGCTGTACAACTGGAAAAAAAAGACACATTACAGGCAAATACTGTAAATGATGAGACTGCATCTGTGGGTGGAGATGGTCGGTCAATGTTTTGGGTCGGGACCCTCTAACGAGATTTAAACAGGAAGGGTAGATATAAGGGAGGTGCTAATAGGTGATAAGGTTTGGGGTGTAGGTGTGAAAGATGGAGAGGTCGATGGAGCGAGAGACCACTGGGAGGGGAGAAGTTAATAATGATATTGCCATATACTTCATACAATGTACATTTCAAGTCAAGTCGATTCAAGTACAACCCAATGAAACAGCGTTCTCCAGTCCTCAGTGCAAAACACGCAGACACACAACCAGACATAACTCACACGCAGTCAAATAATACATATGCAGGACATGTATTTCATCTATAAAAATAAGTAAAATATTGTTTTGTACAAATGAGAGTCTCGGAGGGTCAGTGCAAGCAGTTCCTTTGGTTGTTCAGCGTTCTCACTGCCCGTGGGAAGAAGCTGTTCTCAGCCTGGTGGGGCTGGCTCTGATCCTCCTGTATCTCTTCCCCGACGGGAGCAGCTGAAAGATGCTGTGTGCAGGATGGAAGGGGTCCTCAGTGATTTTGTCCGTCCTCTTCAGACAATGATCCCGGTAGACACGTCGATGAGGAGGGGAGGGGAGACTCCAGTGATCCTCACTGCCACTCTTATGGTCCTGTGGATTGACCTCTGATCCATTTCTCTGCAGTAACCGTACCCACACTGTGATGCAGCCGGCCAGGACGCTCTCGATAGAGCTCCTGTTAAAGGTTGACAAGATGGTGGGGGGCAGCCTTGCCCATCTCAGTCTTCTCAGGAAGTGCAGTCACTGTTGCGCTTTCCTGACAAATGAGGAGATGTTGAGTGTCCAGAACAGGTCACTAGTTAAGTGAACTCCAAGGAACTTGGTTCTCTCCACTCTCTCTACTACAGAGTTGTTGATGTGCAGTGGAGGGTGGTCCTTCCTGGTCCTCCTGAAGTCCACGATCATCACCTTCGTCTTGTCCACGTCGATATTCAGGTTGTTCCTCTCGCACCATTTCATGAGATTTGTATTTGCGCTGAGTTCGACCCAAAGAACAATACAGCACAGAAACAGGCCCTTTGGCCCTTCTAGCCTGTGCTGAACTATTATTCTGCCTAGATCCACTGAACTTCACCAGGACCACATCCCTCCATACTCCTCCCATCCATGTACCTGTCCACATTTTGCTTAAATGTCAACACTGAGCCTGCATTCATTTCAAACGTTGAAAGGCCTGAACGGAGTAGATCTGGCAAAGTTGTTCCCCAGGGTAGGAGAGTCTAGGACAAGGGGGCACAACTTCAGGATTGTAGGACACCCATTTGAAACAGAGATGCGGAGGAAATTCTTTAGCCAGAGAGCGATGAACCTCTGGAATCTGAACGGCTGTGGAGGCCAGGTGTCAAGGCAGGAATTGATAGGTATCTGAATGGACAGGGTGTTAAAGGTTATGGGGAGAAAACCAGGGAGCAGAGCTGAGTGGAGGAATGGATCAGCTCATGATGGGATGGCAGGTCAGGCTTGATGGGCTGAATGGACTGCTTCTGCTCCTATATCTTATGGTCACGGTCTTATTATGGCCTCTTTGGCCAAAATACTATGTAAACAGTCCACAACAGTCTACCCCTTCCCTCCCTCACACCCATAACCCTCTATTTTTCTTACACCTATGTGCCTGTCTAAGAATCTTTTGAATGTCCCTACTGCAATAGAACAATGTCCCTATTGTAATCGTCTTTGGTGTTACATGTATTTTTCCGCCTCATGGGATATTATGGTCATTTAATTTAGACCATCGTTGTATGGCTGCAGCAGGTAAGAACTCTGAGCATGTGTGGAAGACGGTGAGCTCTCATGTCATCAAAACAGCTCCCCTCTCTCCTTAAACCTCTGCCCTTCAACACTACAATCATCTAACCCCGGGAAATAGAATGTGAGCATTCATTATATCCACACCCCTCGTGATTCCACATCAAATACTATTTACTGTCATGTCATAATACAGGAACGTCACAGCAGAGTGAAGAACATACTCGATGTGACTGTCGTCGAGACTGCCTTTATTGCTCTCCCTCCCCATTCTTACATAGGCCCAGCTTCCCGCCACTGGGCCCGGTCTTCCCGCCGTTACCAGTGGAAGTGACGTCACCAGCGTGTCGGCTGCCGATTGGTCGGCGTCGATGTTCGCTGTTTCCCGCCATGTGGGCTGTTGGCCGGGAAGAAAGGCCATTAGCCCATGTGGGCTTTGTGAGAACGCCATGTTCATCCACCATTTTGTGTATTATGTCGCCTCCCAGGTAGTGGGCTGCTACAACGTAATATTACACAAAATTGACTTTGGTCTGTCATAAGGCAAACTAACTCCCTTTTTACACAGCGATCCCACTTAATTGACGTGTGAACGACCCGTCTTTAAAGCCGGCTAGGGTCGTTCACACTGAACCAAGAACAGCTGGGTCAGTGCTCCTTTTACACAGGACCGATGAGAAACACATCAGCTCTGATATTACCTTACCTTAGCGAGTAATACATAGAATAAAAGTGACCTCCCATCCCACGTTTGTTAAGTCTACACAGGTAAATGAGGTGGTTAAAAGCCGGTTAATTCCCGTCTATTAATGGCTGTGTAAAACGGGTGCCCCCCCCCCCCCCCCCCACCACCGGTGTCCCTTATAGTCAGAGAAAGAGAAGCAAAAGAGAGACCCCCCTTCCACCAGTCATCGAGTGATGAGGATTTGCCTCCAGCCCTCCCGCACCTCTGCAGCCCCCGTTCAATCCATCGGCCACCCCGAGCTCCAGATCCAAGCCTCTTACACGACCAGGAAGCCTTCAGTGCCCGAGGCCCTTCGGGAGTCCTTCTTGCCCTCAGCACCCTCTCGAATCCCAGTTCTAGTACCTGGTTCCCATGAGCCGGTCTCCGGCAGCCCGCAGCCTGGTGAAGTCTGATAAGCTCTCAACTACTTTCACAGAAACCGACTTTTCGGCCCATCATGTGATCACTGTAACTATAGAGAGGTGAATACCAACTGTGAATTCTACTCCTAGAGACCCCACAAGCCTGCGGGCAGTGCAAGGACACGCATACCTGCACATCTGTTCTGATCAAAAATAAACAGAACATCAGAGCAGAGGAGCGTTTAATATTTACAATTGAATTCACAAATTAACAATTGAACTGCAGAATTTTGTGGACTAACTGCATTTTGAATTTTGGCCGGTTTGAAAGTTGTCCCGCAGATGAGGCTTCGCCAGAGACCAATCCAGAGACCAGGCCAGACTCTGCCTCCTTTCCCATTGAAATAACTTGATGAGATAGCACAGAAACAGGCCCTTTGGCCCACCTTGCCCTTGCTGGCCAAGCCAGTCCCACATCCCTCTCAACCTTTCTGATCCCTGTCCCTTACCCAACGAAGGGCCCAGGCCCGAAACGTTGGCCACCCATATCTTCCTGTGGGCACTGCGCCTCCTGCTGAGTTTCTCCAGCAATTTGTTGGTTTGCGTGTACCAGTCCCAATAAATGTTGTTATGGTTCACGCCTCTCCCACTTCCTCTGGCAGCTCGTTCCACCCACCACCGCTGTGTGTGAGCTCCTCAGGACCCCTCTCACCTTGAACCTAGTTTTAGATTCACCTATCCTGGGGAAAGACTGTGACTCTTCACCGTAATCAGGCCCCCCACCGTGTTTATGACTGGACCTTTATATAACATCTGGTTGGCGATGTGGACCCTGTGGGGCCGCAGAGGCTGTGGGAATCACTGGCGGCGAATCCACAGACACTCAGTGTCTCTGAAGAGACTCTCTTTTGCTTCCCATTGTTAGGGGCGCTGGGTAACACTAATGGCAGCTCCTTGTTTGCCTACAGAGGCAGAGGTTAAGTATATCGTGAATGTTGCATTTTTAATGTACCATTATGTGACAATAACAGGAACCTCGAGCCATGCTGAGAAGCGCAGAGTTAACTGTTGGGATGCCGGTCCTCAATAAATTCGGAGTCAGTTTGCGCAGGGATTTCCTGCAAACCCGGGGCGGGGAAAGTGCGAGATTTAAAGCGTTGCGTTGGGCCAGTTCAGAGGGAGTTTGCTCTTAGGCTGGTCGTGCTCCATCACTGCTGAGATACACAGACTGTTTGGCAGAGTGACAAGGGGAAAATTGGAAACCCAACCTCTGTCACTTGAAACTGCCTGTGTGGGACAGTCTGCAAATGAACGGGTGTCTGATTCGACATGTGAAGCTCCATGAATAATGCAGATGGTCTGATGACGATTCTTGTCCATTTGCTGCCCACCCAGATTGTCCATTTCAAGTTCATTTATCATCCCATTGTACAAGTACTACCTGATCAAGCAGGGTTCTCCGATCCTCGGTGCAACACACCGCAAGCACACAAATGATACACATGCACAGCACGTTCATATAAATATTATTGTTAAATAATTGAGTCTCGGAGGGTCAGTGTGAGCAGCTCCTTTGATCTTTCGCCGTTCTCACTGCCCGTGGGAAGAAGTTGTTCCTCAGCCTGGTGGGGCTGGCTCTGGTCCTCCTGGATCTCTTCCCCCGACGGGAGCAGCTGAAAGATGCTGTGTGCGGGGTGGAAAGGGTCCTCAGTGATCTTTGGGGTCCTCTTTGTCGACGTTGTTACTGAACTTCTGTCGAGTTTGTTGTCAAATCCACAAGATTAGTGTTCAGCTGCACCAAAATGTTTGCTTGCTGCAGCGCCACACAGAGACGTAAGATACACCATCGATAATGATTTAGGACCCCAATTCACAATGGCACCAAACAAGAAAAGAATGATTCCAGTCACCCCATTGCGGGAAGGGTCCAGAAGAGATCCATCAGCAGGTTTCTGGATGAGAGGGTGTGGGCTACAGGGAGAGGTCGGACAAACTTGGGCTGTTTTATCTGGAGTGTCGGAGGCCGAGGGCGGACCTGATAGAGGTTTATCAAATCATCCGAATCTTTGACAGGGAGGGGGTGACAGAATCTTTTCCCCGGGGTAAAAGCGTCACACACGAGAGAGGAGAGGGGAGAGGGAGGGAGATGTGCGGGGTAAATATTTTACACAGAGAGTGGTGGGTGCCTGGAATGGGCTGCCAGGGGTGGTGATGGAAGCAGGTACAATGTGAAGGGGTTGGAGGGTTGTCCATCAGGTGCAAACAGCAGGATAGGGAAGCTGGTCAGCGGGGGGGGGGGGGGGGGGGGAGGGGGAGGTGGTGAGGACGGGCACAAGCCCTGGGATATTTTCCAATTCTTCTCTCAAACCAAGATTTGTCAAGTGGCATGAAGCTGATGGAGGAATGGCCTGATTGTAAATAAATGATCATGAGTTTATTATCATACACATTGTACAATACACACATTCACTGACGTTCCTACTTGCTGCAGCTGAACAGGTACTTGTAAAACTATGAGTAAAAATTAACAAAAAACAATAAATGCACAAGATACATAATAAATATTCACAGATACCAGTGAGTTGCAGCAGTACGGATATTCCTTTTGTAGTGTCGGAACAGTCCTGGATCAGTGTGATAAGGCGGGGGTTCAAGGCCCTGATGGTTGTTGGATAAAATCTGTTCCTGAACCTTCTGTACCTTCTGCCCGAAGGAAGCAGCGAGTGGAGGTCGCGACCACGGTGATGGGGATCCGTCATGACATTGGCTGCACCTCACATAGATGTCTGCAGTGGTTGGAAGGCTGTCATGGCTGTCTTAGAAGCATAGAAAACTTACAGCACAATACAGGCCCTTCGACCCACAAACAAACATGTCCCTCCCTTCGAGTTTACTAGGCTTACCCAGAGACCTCTATGTTTCTAAGCTCCATGTACTGATTTAAAGGACCCTGTTGTATCCACCTCCACTACCATTACCGGCAGCTCATTCCACGCACTCACCACTCTCAGGTTTAAGATGATGAAGCATTGATCGTGTTGTTGGCCAGGGGTTTTCTCCCAGGGCTGAAATGGTGGCCACAAGAGGACACGGGTATAAGGAGCTGGGGAGTAGGTATAGAGAAGATGTCAGGGGTATGTTATTTTTACACAGAGAGTGGTGGGTGTGTGGAATGAGCAGCCAGCAACGGTGGTGGATACGATAGGGTCCTTTAAGAGACTTTTGGATAGGTACATTTGGATAGATTTGAATTTAGCTTTCTGCAGCTTTCTACGATCCTGGGTACCTGAATTCTCAAACCAGGCTGTGTGATGGAGGGGAGGGGGTTGTGATGGAGGGGAAAGAGGTTGTGTGAGGGTCTGAGCCATAACCCTCTGCAGTTTCTTGTGATCTTTGGTGGAGCAGATCCCATCCCATGCAGTGACGCACCCCGACAGGATGCTGTCAATCAGTGACTGCCCAACTCTCTCACGGATGCTGTCTGACCAGCTTCTCTTGGTTCACTCAAGAGTCCAGTGCCTGCAGTTCTTGTGTTTCCCTGTATATAAATCTCAGTTCGATTAATGAAGTGGTCGCGATCACATTTGGCCTGTGCTGTGAGTTAAACGTTGGTTTTGTGTCTGCAATCTAAGAGTTGGCTTTCTCCACTCCAGAACAAGTTTGCCAGCTCCGATGTTTTCCAGAGATGATTTCAGTATCTGGAGTATCCTGCGGAAATGTATCGGCATGGTGAGTGAAACACTCTTCGGCATGTCTTTTCAGTGCTAGATCATTGAAGCTGGCCATTCTGCCCACTGTGTCCAGTCTAGCCCTCCCCCACCCTCCAGCACTGCGTCCGGCACCCCTGCAGGTCGCAGCTCTGCCTGTTTAAAGATGATGGGGTTCACTGCCTCTCCCATCCCTCATGGACGATTTCCAGACCCCATCGTCCTCCAGGGTGATTCTTTTCCCCCCACCCCACCTCCCATCGACCTTCTCTCTCAACCTTCGATTTAAATCTCTGCCTTGGTTTTGGCCTTTTTACTGTGTGAATGAATTGCAAAAGGTTGGTTTGCAGGTGCAGCAGGTATCAAGAAGGCAAATTGTCCTTCATTGCTGGAGGGATTGAATTTAAGAGCAGCGAGTTTATGCTGCAACTGTCCAGGGAACTGGTGAGGCCCCATCTGGAGAACTCCGTGCAGTTCTGGCCTCCTGACTTGAGGAAGGATGTCCTGGCTTTGTAGGGGGGGGGGGGTGCAGAGGAGGTTCACGGGGTTAATTCCAGAAGAGGAGGGGTTAGCTTATGAGGAGAGGTAGAATAGTCTGAGCTATACTTGTTAGAGTTTAGGAGGATCACAAGGAACAGAAGTAGGCCATTTGGCCCACCAAGTCTGATCTGCCTCTCCATCCTGAGCTAAACCGTTCTCGCATCTAGTTCCAAATTCAGACCTTTTCTCCATAGCTCATGATGCCCTGACTAATTAGATCCCTATCAATCTCCCCCTTAAACTCCCTCAATGATCGGGCCTCCACAGCTGTGTGTGGCAATGAATTCCACAAATCCACCACCCTCTGGCTAAAGAAATCTCTCATCTCTGTTTTAAATGAGTCCCTTCTCATTCTGAGACTGTGCCCTCTTGTCCTGGATTCACCTACCAAGGGAAATATCTTATTCACATCGACTCTGTCCAATCCTGTCAGCATTTGAAATGTCTCTGAGATCCCCTCTCATTCTTCTCTACTCCAACAAATCCAGTCCAAGAGCCACTAAATGTTCCTCATATGTTAGCCCCTGCATTTCAGGGATCATCATCACATCCCTTCTAAGGTAATGGGCCCAAAACTGCACACAGTTCTCCAAACGAGGTCTCACCAGTGCCCCATAGAGCCTCATCAACACCTCTTTACTCTTATACACTATTCCCCTTCAAATGAATCCCAACACAGCTTTCGCTTTCTTTACAACCTTGTGGTTAACCTTCAGGTTATCCTACACAAGGACCCCCAAACTCAGAATTTTGAATTTTCTCTCCATCCAAATAATAATCTGCCTGTTTATTTCCTCTTCCAAAATGTCCAACCGTACATTTCTCAACATTGGATCTCATCTGCCGTTTCTTTTCCCACTCTCCTAAACTGTCCAAGTCTCTCTGCAACCTTTTGGTATCTTCCACACTTCCTACTCCACCACCTATCTTGGTGTCATCTGCAAACTTTGCCACAAAACCATTCAGTCCATAATCTAAATCATTGATATACATTGTAAAAAGAAACGGCCCCAACATCAACCCCTGCGGAACACCACTAGTATCTGGCAACCCACCAGAGCAGGATCTCTTTATTCCCACTCTTTGCTCCTTGCCTATCAGCCAATGCTCCACCCAGTCTAATATCTTTCCTGTCATTCCATGGGCTCTCATCTCATTAAGCAGCCTCTTATGTGGCACCTTATCAAAGGCCTTTTGAAAATCCAAATACACAACATCCACATCCTCTCCCTTGTCCATCCTACCTGAGATTTCTCCAAAAATTCCAATAAGTTGGCCAAGCAGGATCTTCCCTTCATGAACCCATGCTGGCCTGGACCTATCATATCATGCACATCAATGTATTTCATAACCTTGTCCTTGAGGATCGACTCCAATAACTTTCCAACCATTGATGTCAGACTAATAGGCCTATAATTTCCTTTTGTTCTGCCTCCCTCCTTTCTTAACAGCGGAACTACATTTGTGACCTTCCAATCCTCCGGAACCATGCCTGAGCCTATTGATTTTTGGAAAATCATTTCCAATGCCTCCACAATCTCCAAAGCCACTTCCTTCAGAACCCATGGGTCACCTCGTCTGGTCTTGGAGACTTATCTTCCTTTAGTCCATTCATCTTACTAAGCTCTATCTCTCTAGTAATCCTGACTGTACTTAATTCTACTCCCTGAGCCCTCTGACTATCAGGTATATTTCCATTGTCTTCCTCAGTGAAGACTGACACAAAATATTCATTTAGTTCCTCTGCCATCTCTTTGTTACCCATTATAATTTCTCCAGCATCATTTTCAATCAGACCCATATCTACCCGTGTCTCTCTTATATTTTTTAAAAACTCAGTATCCTTTTTGTATTTAATTTGCCGACTTCCTTTCATCTTTTCTTTCCTAATGCCTTTCTTTGTCTTTTTCTTTAAAAGTTTCCCAGTCCGATGTTTTCCTACTAATTTTTGCTTCCTTGTCTGCCCTCCCTTTTGCTTTTATTTTGGCCAAAACCTCTCTTGTAGCCACATTTGTCCCATTTTTCCATTCATAATTTTCTTTTTTCTTGGAATATATCAGTCCTGCACTTTCTTTATTTCTTGTAGAAATATCCTCCAGTTCTGCTCTGCCGTCCCTCCATCTCACTTACTTTTCCAGTCAACTTGGGCCAGTTCCTCTCTCATCCCTCTGTAATTTCCTTTGTTCCATTGAAATATTGACAAACCTGATATCAACTTTTCCTTTTCAAATTTGAAACTGAACTCGATCATGTTATGATCACTACTCCCCAAGGGTTCCATTACCTTTAATACCCTAATCACCTCCGGTTCATTACACATCACCCAATCTAAAACCGCCAATCCCCTGGTGGGCTTATCGACAAGCTGCTCTAGAGATTTAATATCATTGCTTTCCGTCAGGGCCACGCCACCCCCTCTACCTGGCTATCGTTCATCTACACTGTGTACCCTTGGACATTCAGCACCCAATCACACCCATCATTAAGCCATGTCTCCGTGATGACCACAACGTCATACCTTTCAATCTGTAGCTGTACAACAAGCTCATTTACTTTTTTCCTAATGCTCCGTGCATTTACTTACAGTTCCCTTAGACCAGTATCTGTTACTGATTTTGCTGTATTTCTATAGTAAATGATCGCGTCTTTTCACCTGCCCGTCCTTTTTGTCATCTTTGCTGCACATTATTTTTGACTTTTTTCTATTTCCTCTTCCTCGATGAGGGAGGATCATATTCAAAACCTACAAAATCCTGAAAGGCGTAGATAAGATAGAAGCAAAAAGTTCTTTCCACTGGCAGGTGAGACGAGAATGAGGGGACATCGCCTCAAGATTGGTGGGAGTAGATGTAGGACGGACGAGGAGGAACGGCTTCTCCTGGAGAGTGGTGAATCTGGATTCTCTGCCCAAGGAGCCCGTAGAGGTGGCCTCATTCAATGCATTAAAGACACAGATCGATTTAACATAATCTGGAAATTGAGGGTTATGGGGAACAGGCAGGTGGATGGAGCTGAGTCCACGGCCAGATCAGCCATGATCTTACAAGACATTGGAGCAGAAATAGGCTATTCAGTCCATGGAGTCTGTCCCACCATTTAATCTAGAGCTGATCCATTTTCCCACTCAGCCCCACTCCCCGGCCTTCGAACCATAGAACAATCACAGCACGGAAATAGGCCTTTTGGCCCACAATGTTGTACAAACCCATATATACCTACCTGAAAAAAACCTAAACACTCCCTTCCTCATAACCCTCTATTTTTCTTACATCCATCTGCCTGTCTAAGAGTCTCTTAAATTCCCCCAATGTTTCAGCCTCCACCACCATCCCCAGCAAGACATTCCAGCATTTTTCTGTGGAAAAAAAATTTACCCCTGGCATCTCCCCTAAACTTTTCTCCCTTCACCTTGTTTGGATGGGGAGAAAATTCAAAATTCAGCTTTACTAAAGTCCAAATAGACAACATCCACAGCTTTCCCTTCATCAACCTTTTTTGTAACCCCCTCGAAGAACTCAATCAGGTTTGTCAAGCATGATCTACCCCTGACAAAACCATGCTGATTACTCCCTATCAATCCCTGTACCTCCAAATATTGTAAATAGCATCCCTCAGAACACTTTCCATCAACTTGTCCACTACAGACGTCAGACTTACAGGCCTATAGTTCCCAGGTTTACATTTGGGCCCCTTCTTAAACAGAGGAACCACATGAAATGATGTTGGAGAGAGTCCAGAGAAGATTTACCAGAATGATTCCTGGAATGCAGGGGCTAACATATGAGGAAGATTTAACGGCTCTTGGACCGGATTCATTGGAGAATAGAAGAATGAGAGGGGATCTCAGAGACATTTCGAATGCTGAAAGGATTGGACAGAGTCGATGTGAATAAGATGTTTCCCTTGGTGGGTGAATCCAGGACAAGAAGGCATGGTCTCAGAATGAGAAGGGGGCCCATTTAAAACGGAAATGAGGAGAGATTTCTCTAGCAAGAGGGTCGTGGATTTGTGGAATTTGTTGCCACATACAGTTCTGGAGGCCCGATCATTGGGGGAGTTTAAGGGGGAGATTGATAAGGATCTAATTAGTCAGGGGATCAAGGGATATGGGGAAAAGGCTGGAATTTGGAACTAGATGTGAGAACTGTTTAGCTTAGGGTGGGGTAGCAGAGCAGAATTGATGGGCTAAATGGCCTACTTCTGTTCCTTTATCTTGTGATAACATGGGGTTCTGTATTCTAATAACAAGGATGCAGGGAGTAGTGTTGAATGGTGCAGGGTACCAAGAAGAACGAAGCTTGGTGGATCTGCGGGCCTGGTTACGAAGGGCCCACAAGTGGCAAGTCGGATCCTGGTGGACATGTCCTCCTGTCCGTCACGAGGAACCGAAGGGAAACTACTGCCAGATACCGTCTTGTCTCAGCACCACCCGGATTGTAATGAGCTCTACACTTTCCCACAAGCGACTGGATACTAGAACGGGCAGTGGGGTGGTCAAACGGAGGCAACCTTGGGCCAGCACCCGGGGTCCCTGCCTCCCCCATAAGTGAGCTGGCGTGTCCTTCCTTCGACTGTGAGGTGCCCTGTGCTGAGGACTTTCACTGTGGTGGTTGCTTCACATACTGACCTCTTCTGACTTTGAAGAGACACCTTAAAGAGGCAAGGCATGGAGCAAATCCCTTCCTAGCACAGGGAGAGAGGTCAGCAGAAACCTAATGGGCTGAAGGGCCTGTTTCTGGGATGTATCCAGTGTGAGTTTCCATGATGGTTGGGAATCAGAATCAGGTTTATTGTCATGAAGGAATTTGTTGTTTTACGCAGCTGTATGGTGCAGAACAAGGTTTAAATAAACAAATACTTCGAAAGGAGAATTAGTGTCTGTTGGTTCATTGTCAGTTCAGGAACCTGATGGCGGAGGGGAAGAGGCTGTTTTTGAGAGTTCACCTTCAGGTTCCTGTACCTCCTTCCCGATGGTAACAGTGAGGACAGGGCCTGGCTTGGGTAGTGGGGGTCATCGAGGATAGAGGCTGCTTTCTTGAGACACTGCCTCTTGTAGACATTCGTAATGTGGTGAAGAGTGATGCCCAAGATGGGCTGGGTAAAGAGTATGGATGTGGTAGATGTGGAAGCTTAGCAGGGTTCTGATGGGCTTTTGTGAACAGTTACCCTGTGACCGATCCTTTGGACACTAAGGCAAAGTAGGTGAACACCTGGTTTGTTTGTAGCCCTGCATGACGTATTAAACCAATGGCAACAGCCATCTCTAGTCTCCTCCATTTCCCTTTGCAGGAGCTGTCCAAGATCGCCATGCCTGTTATATTTAACGAGCCTCTCAGCTTTCTCCAGAGACTCACAGAATACATGGAACACACGTACCTGATCCACGAGGCCATTGGTTCCCGAACTTCATTACAGAGAATGCAGGTACACCCATCATCTGAATGTACATCACCGGGTACCTTCAACCTAAAATCACCATCTCGCACAGTAGCCGCGGAGGGCGACGTCTCGATTTTTCGATTTACAATATCTAAAATACCTTCCTCTGTTTTCCAAAATGTCACTCGGTAGTTTCACCACAGGATCTGCCAAGCTGAACCTCTCTCCCAACCTTTCATGGAATTGTACAGCAGGGAAACATGCCGTTAAGGCCAACAGGTCTGTACTGACCCTTGACCACAGTTCTGTAGTAGCCCCATCCCCCTGCACATGGCCGTAGCCCTCGATGACCAAGTGGTTAATCACTCTGGATCTCTAGTCCCACCGTTCAGGTAGATTATTACTGGAAATCATCATCAGGTAAAGATCAAAGTTCAGATTTAGAGTACTTGCATGGCTTCACATACAACCCTGAGATTCTTTTTCCAGGGGGCCAGGTAGAATTTCTACTTATCAGTGGTGTAAACTATACTCAAGAAAAGATACGTGTACAAAAGAGAGAAATGTAAACACACTGACTGCATACAGAAAATAAATATTCAGTAATAAATAATGTGCAAAGAGAGAGTCCTTAAATGAGTCCCTGATTGAGTTTGTCGTTGAGTCTGTTGGTGGAGGGGTAGCAGCTATTCCTGAAACTGGTGATGTGAGTCTTGTGGCACCGACACCTCTTTCCTGATGGCAGCAGCAGTTGGCGTAGCGATTAGTGCCATGCTGTTACAGCGCCAGCGATCGGGACTGGGGTTCGAATCCCATGCTTTCTGTAAGGAGTTTGTATGTTCTCCCCTTGTCTGCGTGGGTTTCCCCCAGAGGCTCTGGTTTCCTCCCACCATTCAAAACATACCGGGGGTGTAGATTAATTGGGTGTAAATTGGGCAGCACGGATCCGTGGGCCGAAATGGCCTGTTACTGTGCTGTATGACTAAAACTTTTAAGTAAGGAGTGTGTGCTGGGTGGTGTGGATCCTTGATGATCGCTGCTGCTCTCTGACGGCACTGTAAATGTTCTCAATGGTGGGGAGGGTTTTGACTGTGGTGCCCTGGGCTGTGTACACTACCTTGTGCAGGGCTTTCTGCTCAGGGGTATTGATGTCCCCATACCAGACCGTGATGCACACTTTCCAACACACATCTGTAGAAATTTGCTTTCCAGTTCTTGGAGTTTGCCAATCCCCCTCTAAATCTCTTACCCCCTTACCTTAAGCAGTGTCCTTGAGTTTTATCAACCTCTCTTATCTTCTTTGCAGTGTACCCTAACTTTTCCCCACATGCACCTCAATCATGTCTCCTCTGAACCTGCCCACTCCAGGGAGAACGGAGCCAGTCTCTCCTCAGAACTGAACAGTTCCACCCCAGGCAACGTCCCGGTGAATCGCCTCCACTCCCTCACTCATCACAACTTTCCTGTAGCTTGGTGACCAGAACTGCACTAGGCCCTTCTGAGGTCTGTTAGTTGGTTTAAAGTTGGATCCTAACTCCCTTCTGTATTTGATGCCACCTGCAAGGCTCTGTGGATGTTCTCCAAGGTCCCTTTGTTCCCCAGTCCTCCCTCACACCATTTATGGTGTATGCCCTGGTCTCATTAGTACTGACTAAATGCATCACTTCACGTTTATCTGGATTAAACTCCATCTGCAATTATTCTGCCCATTTCACCAAGATGTCGATACTTATTATTTGTCCAAGTATTCATATTTATCAATTGAATATTTATGATCTATTTGAATATTTATGATTTATCTGTTGAACATTTATGATTGATCCCTAAAACATTTATTATTGATCCATTTAATGTAACATTTTTAATTTAGACATACAGCACAATGACAGGCCATTTTGGCCCACAAATCCGTGCTGCCCAATTTATACCCAATTAACCTACAGTTTTGAACGGTGGGAGGAAACTGGAGCCCCTGGGGAAAACCCACGTAGACACAGAGAACGTACAACCTCCTTACAGACAGCACGGGATATGAACCCCAGTCCTGACACTGTATCAGTGTTGCACTGACCACTACGCCCAACCGTCCCTCTAATGTTTATTATCTAGTTTAATATTTATTGCCTATTGAACATTTATTATCTATCTGTTGAATATGTATTATCTATTTGAATGTTTATTATATATATTTGAAGATTTATTTATCTATTGAACATTTATTATCTACCTGTTGAATATTTAACATATTTAAATATTTATTATCTAACTATATTTTTGCATGAATTGTTTATTTTCAATTCAGTTAAGTAGACTACTGTAGTTGGGCTATTTTAGATGCATATTTTTTTGACAACCTGCCTGTTCATTTGGCTGCAGCAAGTAGGAATTTCAGTGCATGTATGCATTGTACAATGTGTATGACAATAAACTCATCGGCATTATCGTCTCTCTGCAGTCCACCTCCGCAGCCCACCTCCACACTAACAATCTCCAACCTCAGTGTACCCTGCCAACTTTCAGATCACCCCTCCCACATCCAAGTCAGTTACTCAGACAACAAATGATCAGAGGCCCACTTGCACCAGTTGCAAATTCCCTCTCATTCGTCATTCTCCGACTCCTGTTGCCAACCCAATTTTGGGTCAAGTTTTCCAACTAGTCCTAGATCCCTTTTCATGCTGTCTTCCTCTTGGGATAGGGTCAAAGATTTAACTGAAGTCCAGTTGGACCACATCTACTCCCCTGCCTTCATCAGTCCTCTTCATTCCTTCTTAAGACAGTGGTTCTCAAAAAATCTTCATGAAAAAAATCAGGAAGGCAAAAAAAAGACAATGTGAAGGAAAATCCTAAGAGTTTCTACAGATATATTAAGAGCAAAAGGATAACAAGAGAGAAAATTGGTCCCTTTGAAGATCAGAGTGGCCTGCTTTGTATGGAGCCAAAAGAGATGGGAGATCTTAAATGATTTTATTTACCTCAGTGTTCCCTCAGTAAATGGGCACAGAGTCGTGGGAAGTAAGGAAAACAGGCAGTGAGATCATGGAACCTGTACAGATTAAAGAGAAGGAAATGAATGATGTCTTAAAGCAAATCAGGGTGGATAAATCCCCAAGGCCTGACAAGATATTTCCTTGCAGCTTGAGGGAGGTTCATATGGAGGTTGCAGGGGCTCTGACAGAACTATTTAAAATGTCCTTATCTATGGGTGTGGTGTTGGAGGATTGGAGGGTGGTTCACATTCTGTTGTTTAAAAAAAGCTCCAACAGTGACTCTGGAAATTAAAGGCTGGTGAGCTTGACATCAGTAGAAGATAAGTTATTGGAAGGTGTTCTAAGAGATCGGATGTACAGTTATTTGGATAGTCAACATGGCTTTGTGCACAGTAGGTCATGTTTAACCAGTCTTGTAGAGTTTTTCAAGGAGGTTACCTGGAAAGTTGACGAAGGAAAGGCTGTGGATGTTGTCTACATAGTCTTTAGTAAGGCCTTTGACAATGTCCCACACGGGAGGTTAGTCAGGAAGGTTCAGATGCTCGGTATTCATGGTAAAGTAATGAACTGGATTCGACAATGGCTGGACTGGGGAAGCCAGAGAGTAGTGGTGGATGATGCTTCTCAGACTGGAGGCCTGTGACTAGTGGGCCCTCAGGGATCGGTGCTGGGACCATTGTTGTTTGTCGTCTCTATCAATGATCTGGATAATAATGTGAAAAAGTGGATCAGGAAGATTGCAGGTGACATTAAGATTGGAGGCGTTGTGGACAGTGAGGAAAGTTTTCAAAGATTGCAGAGGGATCTGGACCAGCTGGAAAAATGGGCCTGAAAATGGCAGATGGAATTTAATGTAGACAAGTGGGAGGTGTTGCATTTTGGAAGGACAAACCAAGGTAAAACATACACAGTAAATGGTTGGGCACTGAGGAGTGTGGAGGAACAAAGGGATCTGGGGATACAATTACATAATTCCCTGCGAGTGGATAGGATTGTAAAGAGAGGTTTTGGCATCTTGGCCTTTGTAGCGGGGGCTACAACGAAAGAGACTCATAGCCACCACGTTGGATGCTCTCAGCGACTTTTTATTCCAAATCCTGCCCTTTAAGGGCAGCGAGAGCTCCACCCCCACGTGAGCAGTGTCATCATAACGGCTGCCTGAGGTGCGCGCTGGGCTGGAATCACGAGGCAAGGAGGACCCCCAATGGCGCCATCTTCTCATGGCTGCCCCGCCACGCGGCAGTACAAGCGGGGCCGGTTCGCCACGAGAATGTGCGCCGCCACACAACCCCCCCAGAACCGCCTTACGCATCCCGCCACTTGGGCGGACGGCCTCGGCGCTTGGGCTGAGCCATTTGAGCCAGTCGCAAGAGGTCTAAGTGTGCTGCCTTAAGGCGGTCTATTGTAAACAGTTCATTTTTGTCCCCAATGTCTAATGTAAAAGTCTTGCCGGACCACTGGAGGACTTTGTATGGGCCCTTGTAAGGACGCAGCAAAGGTGCAGTGTGGAATCCGAGCCGAACGAAAATTAATTCCGCCAAGTCCAGCTCTTTGGGAAGGCGGGCTGGTCAGGTGCCAAGATGTGTAGGAGGTGGGGTGGGGTGGGGGCAGTGAGGCGAGTTTGCTGTGGAGGTCCGCCAACAGGTTCGGGTGCTCAGTCGTAGAGTCAGATTCCGGGCCGAAGAACTCACCAGGCAACGAGAGTGGCACGCTGTATATCAATTCTGCAGATGATGCCTGTAGATCCTCCTTGGGTGGTGTTCTGATGCCGAGGAGGACCCAGGGTAGCTCATCTGCCCAGCCGGAACCTGTGAGGTGAGCCATGTGGGCTGACTTCAGGTAGCGGTGAAATCTCTCCACCAGGCCATTTGCTTGTGGGTGATAAGCCTTGGTGTGGTGGTGTTTAACCCCCAGTAGGTTCGCCAATTGAGTCCAGAGGGTGGAGGTGAACTGTGTGCCACTACTGGTGATGTGTGCTGGGACTCCGAACCTGGCGATCCAGTGAGCAATCAAGTTCCTGGCGCATGTCTCGGCGGAAGTCTCCTTGATGCGATTGGCTTCCAGCCATCTCATAGTCCGGTTGACCACCATAAACAGGTAGCGCACCTCCCTGAACACCAGCAGGTGGCCCACGATGTCAACATGTACGTGTTGGTACCTTTTGACTGCGGGTCGAACTGCTGAATTGGGGCCTGCATATGCCGATGGACCTTGGCCTGGCACTGAGTGCAGCTCCTCGCCATCTCAGCTACCTCCTTCTTGAGCCCGTGCCATACCGAGGGGTGTGCTAGATCATGGACCATGCTGAAGGCCCGCGATCTCCACTGCAGCGGGACCACCAGGCGTGGTGAACTGGTGGAGATGTCACAGAGTAGCGTGTCCGGGGTGCTCGGCAACCGAATGTCCTGGAGGCGGAGCCCCGAAATGGCAGTACAGAGGACCTGCGTCTCCACGTCTCCCCTCTGCGCCTGCGCCAGTTAGGTGTAGTTGAGGCTGGGGGGCAAAGGTGTTGATTGCCGGTCGGGAGAGCACGTCCGCCATGATATTGTCTCTACCTGGCCTGTGCCAGATGTCAGTGGTGAACTCCGACACATAGGAGAGATGACGTTACTGGCGGGCTGACCACGGATCCTTGGCCATTGCGAGGGCCTGCGTGAGAAGCTTGTGGTCAGTGAATGCAGTGATTGGCCTGCCCTCCAGGAAATACCGGAAGTGCCAAATGGCTAGGTACAGAGCCAGGAGCTCCCTGTCAAAGGCGCTGTACTTATGTTCTGGCAGTCAAATGTGCCTGCTAAAGACGGGCGCCACTGCCCGTCGACCCACTGCTCGATTACGCCCCCAACGGCCGTGGCTGAGGCGTCTACTGAGAGCGCAGTGTGTGCCTCTTTGCGTGGGTGAACCAGTAAGCTGGCGCTGGCCAGAGCGTCCTTCGTTGCCGCGAAAGCACCCTCTGCCTCTTCTGACCAAACCAGGACTTCGTCTTTAGAGGCGATCAATGCGAACAGTGGCCGCATGATGAGGGCGGCGCCGGAAATGAAACAATGATAAAAGTTCACCATCCCTACGAATTCTTACAGACCCTTGAGGGTGGTGGGTTGGGGGAACTGCCGCACGGCCGCGACTTTTTCTGGCGCTGAAACTGCAGCGTCTGCTTGCCGAATTGGCACTTGGCCACGTTGACCGTGAGGCTGAATTCCGCCAGGTGTGCAAACAGTGTGCGGAGATGGACCTTGTGCCCCTCGTGGTCACAACTAGTGATAAGGATGTGATCAAGGTATATAAACACAAAGTCCAGGTCCCTGCCCACTGTGTACATGAAGCGCTGAAAAGTCTGGGACGCGTTTTTAAGTACGAAGGGCATGTGCAAGAATTCGAACAGTCCGAATGGGGTGATGATCGCCATCTTACCAATGTCCTCGGGGTGGACTGAGATTTAATGATAGCCCAGAACCAGGTCGACTTTCAAGAAGACCTGGGCGCCGTGAAGGTTGGCTGTAAAGACCTGGATGTGAGGGATTGGATACCTGTCCGGCATAGTCGTGTCATTCAGACATTGATAATCCCCGCAGGATCATCAGCCTCTGGAAGATTTGGGGACCATGTGAAGAGGAGGTGCCCAGGGGCTGTCAGAGCAGCAATCAATACCCAACACCTGCAGGCGAGAGAACTCCTCCTTGGCTAACTACAGCTTCTCAGGCGGAAGTCGTCAGGCCTTGGCATGCAGTGGGGGGCTTTGCGTGGAGATATGGTGGTAGACCCCATGCTGGGGCAAGGCGGCGGTGAACTGTGGCTGCAGAATGGAGGAGAATTCATTGAGTAGGCTGGAATACTCGTCCCTGAGAGCAGCAATGGCGGCGATTTCAGGCTTGCAGGCGTCCGTGGCATCGAGGCGAACCGAGTGGAACGTGCTGGCATTAACCAGTCTTTTGCCCTTCATGTTGACTAGTAGGCCATGCACTCCGAGGAATTCAACCCCCAACAGCACAGTACCTACTGAAGCCAGCATGATCCTCCAGCGGAATCTATCTTTCCCGATCTGGATCTGTGCCCTACGGGTGCCAAAGGTTTTGATGGCAGAATCATTGGTTGCCCACAAGGTGGGACCACAAGTTCGGGTGCTGGTCTTGAGGGCGGTCAGGGGCAAGACGCTCAGTTCTGCTCCAGTGTCCACAAGGAAACGCCGGCTGGTGGACTTATTGGTCTCGTGCTGGAGGCTGTTCATCAGCCATCAACGGCGGCTGACTGAGTTGTTTCCCTGGTAGGTACAGGGCTGCCTGCACTTACAAGCTTATGCTCCCCAGCATTGATGATAGAAGCACTAGGTGGGGTGGTGCTCCTCTGACTTGAGCTTGGGTGGTGGGGGGGGGGGGGGGTGCTCTGACTGGCTGTCTCCTGGATGGGTGACCTGACTGAGGGCGGCTTCGTTCGCTTTCTTGGTTCACCAGAGGATGCCCGCTCAGGCCGCGACTCACTGTGGGTGATTGAAGTCTTTATCCACCAGCAGGAGCTGAATGTCTTCGGGCATCAGCTCCAAGAAGATCTGGCAGAACAAGAAATAGGGCTTGTGATCCTCCGCCATCGCCAGCATCTCGTCCATCAGGGCTGATGGTGTTCTGTCTCCCAACCCATCTCGATGCAGAAGTCTGGAGGCGCGCTGTTGTGGGGAGAGACCGAATGTGCCCAGAAGGAGATTTTTGAGGGCAGGGTATTTACCCTCAGCTGGTGGTTTGTGGATGAGATCATCCACCCTGGCTGCCATCTCCTTGTCGAGCACGCTCGGACGTGGTAAAACATCACGGCGTCTGCGAAAATGTTCTTGAGGCGAAACTGCGCCTCCGCCTGCCCAAACCACAGGTGCTGGGTCCAGAAGGGGGCAGTTTCACCGCAACAGTGTTGATCTCTGCGGGATCCATGTTGGGAGACCAGAAAAATGTCTGGGCTCATCGGGGTAACCAATGTAAGCACCACCTACAACGAAAGAGACTCACAGCCACCACGTTGGAGGCTCTCAACCACTGTTCAAATCCAGTACATGCTCCTTTAAGGCGCTGGGCTGGAATAACGAGGCAAGGAGGACCCCAACGGCGCCATCTTCTCATGGCTGCCCCACCACGCGGCGGTACAAGCGAGGCCGGTTTGCCACGAGAATGTGCACTACCACAACTTCATAAATTAAAGTATTGACTTGGGATGTTATATTAGACGTTGATGAGGCCATATTTGGAAAATTACAGGTGGTATCTGAATGGGACAAACGGGTTGAGGACCACTTTCTTAATAGAACAATACTGGCTTCTGTGAACCTACTCCACAAGAATCTAACCCCTCCCTCCCTCACGCCCATAACCCTCTATGTTTTTTACGTACGTGCGCCCTTTTTTGAATGTTCCCCTTGTTCCAGCCTCGACCACCACCCCCTATAATACATCAGCAGCTTTCCTGGGACAGAAGGCCATGTAGGCGGTGCCTTTGACCCGAGCCGTGGTACTTCCAGCCGGTTTGTGGGGGTAACTGTTTCTCTGTGCTTCCCTCGTTCAGTGTGTGGCAGCGTTTGCCGTCTCAGCCGTTGCCTCTCAGTGGGAGAGGACAGGAAAACCGTTTAACCCTCTGCTGGGCGAGACGTATGAACTTGTCAGGTGAGACACATCTGCTCCTTCACCCTCATGTCACAGCAGGTTAGAACAGACTGGTCCCGTGTGCAATTGTTCGAAGGTAGTAAAAACACCATGCTGGGGCAACTCAGCAGGTCAAACAGTGAACTTTATATGGGAAAGGTAAAGAATCAGAACCAATGTTTCAGGGTTGAGCCCTTCATCAAGGTATTGTTCTGAGACCAGAGGACCCCAAATCCCAGCAGCAATAGATATTCACCAAGACAAATGGTTACTTAAACAAAAGCTGCTTTTAATTATCTTTAAACATGAAAATAGAATCAAACTTTAACTTATCACTATTAACTTAACTAACCTAATTTAACCCCTTCTAATTCTAAGTGCACGAGTATGTAATGTGTGTGTAAATTCAGAAAAGTTCTTTGATTCACAGTCCAATCTCATTTCTCATTCCTCCAAGTTCACTGGTTGCAGGAAATTCTTTTACTGTGCACAGAATTTAACATTTATAAAGTTCACCAGCCTTTGGTACTTGAAAGGAAAATGGTTACTGCTCAGGAAGGTTCTTGTCAGTTTTCAGAGAGAGATTTGTTGTTCCTTTTACTTCCATCAGCCACTCCAGTGTCTTGCGGAAGAAACTTGCCCCTTCAGGGTTCTCCAGATGATAACCTCTTTCTTTCAGGTCATCACAGAGTTCCTTTTTGTTTATCTTATTCCAAGTGAAACATTAGGCAGCCAGTCCTCTCCTCTTGCCTGAACCACAAGGGCTTTGACCAGGCTGAACTAAGCTCTCATAACCTGTCTTCCAAATGGGGTTTTCCACAAGCTTGCCAGCTTGTCCTGTTCCAGTCCAAGCTGCTGTTACTGACTGTAACACTGTAGAAGTGATCTCTCTCTCTCTCTGAGAGAAAGCCTGTTTGACTCTCTCTGCTTGCAAAATCACATGACCCGCTTAGAACAGCAAGTTCCCCTCCAGACTACCTGTGGCTCTGACAAGATCTTTCATCTGTTGCCTTTTTGTAATCAACAATCCATTAGTGAAATCTCTTGAGCACTCTCCAAAGCTTTTGTAAAAGCTCTGGGCCCCCGACATGTCTAGCATAGGGCAGAGCTCCAGTATTTTAAATAAGATCTGTTTAAGTGTTTGCATATGACCTGCTCTAACAAACCTTTCCCAATTTATCTCGTAAAACATATCTATGTACTCTGTCACAGTATGAGCAAAATGTCGACAGGCAACCAAACCAAATGGAGGGGAGAGGGGCAGGGGGAGGAGTCAACTACCTCGACTGCACCTCTTCACACCCAGTCCCTTGCAAGGATTCTATTCCTTTCCCTCAATTTTTCCGTCTATGTCTTATCTGTTGCCAAAGTGAGATCACCCAAAATGTCTGCCTTCTTCCACAAACATGGCTTCCCCTCCACCACCATCAGCTCAGCCCTTGCATTCTTCGCTCATCTGCCCTGGCCCCCTCTGCCCCCAGTCACAACAAACACAGGATTCCCCTTTTCCTGCCACCCCTCCAGCCTCCGCGACCTATGCAATTTCCGCCACCCACCATGTGATCCCACCACCAGACACATCTTCCCCTCTCTCCCCCTCTCTGCCTTCTGTAGGGAACCACTCTCTCCGTGACTCCCTCATCCACTCATCCCTCCCCACCTATCGCCCTCCCCTCTGGGCACCTTCCCCTGCGGCCGCAGGAAGTGTCACGCTTGTGCCCATATCTTCTCCCTCACCAACATTTGGGGCCCCAAATGTCATTATAAATCCTCTCCTTCCCCCCCCCCCTCACCATTTTGTTCAGACGCCTGCCTATATTTTGCTCATCCCTTGATAAAGGGCTCCAGCCCAATTTGTTGGTTCTGTACCTGTATCTTTGTTCTATAAAGGACACTGTTTGTCCAGCTGAGTTTCTCCAGGATTGTGGTTTTACTCTAACTACCATGTCTGCAGATTTTTCTGTTTTACTCCTGTTCGAAGGGGAGTCCAGGTGGGGGTGATGTGAAAGTCTGCTGCATGCAGAGTGGCAAAGATGGAGTACGTTGGAAAGGCATTTATACTGATAGACGTACAGAGCCCAGAAACCAGCCCTCCAGCCTGACTCGTCCATGCCTCCTTCAGCATGTCTGTCTGCCTGCGATCAGTCTGAACCCCACTGAACCTCTCCCGTCCACCTGCGTGTGGTCCGCGCTCCATTGACCCTTTCCCATCTGCCTGTATTTGGTCTGTGCTCCACTGAACCTCTCCCGTCTGCCTGTGTTGGGTCTGCACTCCACTGAACCTCTCCTGCCTGCATTCCCGTGCAAATGGAGTGATCGTACTGCACACAAATCAGTATGTCTCGCAGCATCCATGGAAAGTAAAAAGGCTGTCGGCATTCTGGGCCTGCGCCCTTCTTCGGGAGTTCCGAACATCAGGGAGGCGTCTAAATAAGAAGGTGAGGGTAGGGGTGGAGGGAGGGAGGAGGAGCACAGGCTAACAGGTCGTTGGTGTAATTGTCCCCACTTCTACTGCTTCATCCAGCAGTTTGTTCCACACACTCACCACCCTCTGTGTGAAGAAGGTGCCCCTCAGGTCCCCTTTAAATCTTTTCCCTCACACTTTAGACCTGCACAGATAGACCCATACTTACAATGGCGTTCCGTGCCAGGACTCGCATCGTAAGTTGAAACAATAGTGCCCTCTGCCAGTTTTTTTTCAGCCTGCAAATGTGCACTTCCCGGACCTACCTGTTGCCTGCAAAGTACACTTTCCCCCTCTCTTCACAAACAGTTGCACCATCAGACTCAACAACAAACTTTGCACGTTATTAATTACTGAATATTTATTTTATTAATTGCAGTCAATTTGTTAACATTTTTTCTTTGTTTACATTTCTCTCTCATCTTGAATACCGTTTTTTGCACCACTGATAAGTAGAAATTCTGCCTGGCCTGCAGAAAAAAGAATCTCTGGGTGGCATGTGATATCAGAGAACATTACAGCACAGAAGCAAGCCCCTTTGGCCCTTCTACTCTGCCTAGTCCCACTGACCTGCACCCCGTCCATATCGCTCCATACCTCTCCCATCCACGTACCTGTCCAAATTCCTCTTAAATGTTAAAATTGAGCCCGCATTGACCACTTCATCTGGAAGCTCGTCCATACCCCCACCACTCTCTGTGTGAAGAAGTTCCCCTTCAGGTTCCCCCTAAACCTTTTCCCTTTCACCCTAAAACCATGTCCTCTAGTTTGTATCTCACCTACCCTCAGTGGAAAAAGCTGATCTACATGTACGTATTCTGACAATAAGCCTGATCTCCTTGCTTAGTTGCCCTTTCAGTTTAGATGTTAAGGGAAATGAGGGATCTGCCCTTAGAACGCCGGTGGTTCTAAGGAAGGCCCTCGGTGATGGAGCAGACGCCAGGAATCGCTGCTTCTGCCTCATTCAGGAACCTTCTGCCCCATCGCTCGCTTGGTGCTGTGCGATCTACCCATGTGAATATCTGGGAGAGGTCATTGCTGGAATCCAGTGCGCGCGCATGAGAAGTTAGGGCAGCAGGCCACTCGGCCCCTGGACCCTGTTTGCCCCTCAGTAGGATCATGGCTGATCCATGCTGACCTCTTCAGTGCCGGTTCCCCAGAACCCTATGTTCCCCATCTGATAATGAACTTCACCTTCAATATATCTAATGATCAACGTTCAGATTTATTGTCAGAGTACATACGTGACATCACATACAAGCCTGAGATTCTTTTTCTGCAGGACAGGCAGAATTTCTAATTAACTTTAAACTGTACTCAAAGAAAGAAATTTAAACAAAGTGACCATGCAGGGCAGAAAATAAATATTCAGTAATAAATAAAGTTCTTTTTTTTAAATGTTATTTAAGATTTTATAACATGAATAACATATAGGATTACATTAAAAAAAATCAAGAATAAAATAATAAAATTACAATACAGTATCAGTAATCTAAATAAACTATACCCTCCCCAATAATTATTACACATTAATAACCCAACTCAAATTAGTCCAACCCCCCTTTCCCCCCCAAAATAAAGAGTGAATTAATAAAGTTAATAATAGATGTGAGAAAAAAAACCCACTTACAAAAGAAAAAACAAAAACATAACCGATTAAAATACTAACAAAAAGAAAAGTAATTAATACTAAGATATCAGACTTAAAAAAACATATTTAAATCAAACTTAAATGCATATATTAACAAACGGAGTTAAGATGAAACATATATTTAACTCAAACTTAATATAAAAAATTAGTAAAGTTAGTAACATGATCTATCAAAAATTCTTAAACAATAATCAATTCTTAAAAAAAATTGTAGCATGAAAAAAAAGATGAAAAAAAAACTTTCTCTATAGAGATAAACCTTCACCAAATATCAACTAACTTCACATCTATCATCCTATTAGTCACATAAACCACCATCTTAAAACAAAATCCAAACCTCATTAAGCATTGTACAATTCGATTTTAGTACTCTTCCACCATTTTTCCCTTTTACTGTTGAATAGTTATCCAATAAAAGCTCCAATACCACATTTAAATATCCCCAATCATTACGTTAAAATTCAGATATCCTAATAATAAAAACACATCTACAACGAAATCTATATCTTCAACAAATGGAGCATAAACCACAAACAAAATTCAAGCCTCATTAAGAATTGTACAATTCAATTTATAACTTTCACCATTATTCCCTTCGTTCTATAACTAAAATAGCAAAATAATATACACCAGAATTACCACTCCTTCCCCTTAAAGTTAAAGAAAAAATATTTTAAAAAACTTATCCATCCCATTCACATTTAAATTTCAGATATTCCTTATCTACTGAATAAACTTTACAAAAAAAACCACATCAATTTTTAGTTTTTTAAACAATCAAATACTTTCTTATGCTTTTTTTAAATATTTAAACAAAAAAAAAAACCCCTTCACTCTTTAATCTAATAATACAAAAAAAAGGAAAAAAAAAATGGGTAGGAGGTTAAAAATACCCCCTCCCGTCTAAACCGCGCAATGCGATAACTCCCAAAAAAAAATGGGTGTGAGATAACTCACACGTAGCAGATGAGCAACAAAGTGACCATGCAGGGCAGAAAATAAATATTCAGTAATAAATAAAGTTCAAAGTAAAAGCGCTGATTGAGTTTGTCGTTGAGGGTCTGACGGTGGAGGGAGCAGCTGTTCCTGAATCTGCTGGTGCGAGTTTTGTGGCACCGACATCTCTTTCCTGATGGCAGCAGCGAGAACAGAGCGCGTGCTGGGTGGTGTGGATCCTTGATGATGGCTGCTGCTCTCCGACGGCAGTGTTCCCTGTAGACGATCTCAATGGTGGAGAGGGTTTTGCCTGTGATGTCCTGGGCTGCGTCCACTACCTTTTGGAGGACTTTACACTCAGGGGTATTGGTGTCCCCGTACCAGACCGTGATGCAGCTGGTCAGCACACTTTCCACCACACCTCTGTAGAAATTTGCCAAGGTTTCTGGTGTCATACCAGACCTGCAAACTCCTGAGGAAGTCGAGGCGCTGACGAGTTTTTTGCACGATACCGTTAGTATGTTGGGTCCAGGAAAGATCCTCTGAGATCGTGACTCCCAGAAATTTAAATGTGCTCACCCTCTCCACCTCTGAACCCCCAATGATCGCTGGATTGCGCACCACAGATTTTCCCTTCCTAAAGACTACAATCCGCTCCTTGGTCTTGATGGGGTTGAGTGTGAGGTTGTTGTTGGTGCACCAATGTCAGAATCAGGTTTAATGTTTTGAACATGAACATGTTGTTTTGTGGCAGCAGTACTGTCCAGAACAATTCCGTAAATACAAGATTTAAAAAATAAATAATTAGTGCAAAAAGAGAAAAAAAGAGGTCATGTCTATGGATCATTGCACTTTTCAGAATTCTGATGGCGGAGGGGAAGAAGCTGTGTTTGTGCCGCTGGGTGTCCATCTTCAGGCTCCTGGACCTCCTTCCTGACGGTAGCAAAGTGAAGAGGGCATGGCCTGGGTTGTGGGGGTCATTGAGGATTTCTTGAAACACCACCTCTTGTGGATGTCCTCGATGGAGTGGAGACTGGTGCCCGTGATGGCGCTGGCTGAGTTCACAACTCTCTGTCGTCTTTTCCTGTCCTGTGCAGTCTCCATGGTGCCCGTAGAAATTTGCAAGAATCTTTGGTGACAAACCAAATGTCCTCAAATTCATAACTAAATATAGCCACTGGCAAGCCTTCTTCATAATGGCATCAACATGATGGCCCCAGGATAGGTCTTCTGAGAGATTGGCACCCAGGAATTTCTTGCCCCTCTGACCCCTCAACGAGGACTGGTTTGGGTTTTCCTGATTTCCCCTTCCCATAATCAGTTCCTTATTTAATGTTAATAATGATCCGGTCTCTATCGTCCTTTTGACCGGCAAGAGGATTCCAAGGACTCACCCCACTCAGAGGGAAGTTTCCCCACGCCTTGTTTTTTTACAGCCAGCCCCACGTTTTGTAGCTGTGTCCCCTTAGTCCATAACTCCCACCAATGGGAATATCTCAGCATCTACCCTGGGAACCTTCTTGATGCTCTCATTCTGCTGGGCTTGAGTTGATCAAGTTAAATTTTAAATTTTTTAATTTAGAAGTACAGCATGGTAACAGGCCCTTCTGGCCCTTCTGGCTCTTCTGGCCCGCGAGCCCATGCTGCCCAATTAACCTGCAGCCCCTGTATGTTTTTGAACGGTGAGAGAAATCCAGAGCCGCCCGGAGGAAACTTTTGCAGACACGGGGAGAACGTTGCAGTGAACTGAGATTCACTGGTGGTGTGTTATACTGAGGGCTGGCTCCACCCCCATCTATGCTGGTTTCCCCTCGATCCCCTCTGAAGACCACTGTAAGACCCTACCCTCAGTTATAAAGCTAATAAAACCGTGCGTTCTCCCTCCAGTTGTGAGAGCTTTTATTCACGCTACAAACGTAGAAACTCCTTACAGACATCGCCGGGTCTCTGGCGCAGTAGCTGTTAAGCTGACGGGCTTATTGTTTCCACAGGCAGGATCTAGGATTCAAGCTGATATCGGAACAAGTCAGTCACCACCCTCCAATCAGTGCATTCCACGCTGAGGGACTCCAGCAGAGTTTTGTTTTCCATGGATCTATCTATCCCAAACTGAAATTCTGGGGGAAGAGCGTGGAGGCTGAGCCGAAAGGAATTATAACATTAGAGCTTAACAAGTAAGTGACTGACGCTGCTGGCTGTTGAGAGTCTCAGGCCCAAGGCTAACAAAATGGTGTGAGGACGATCAGTCTGAATGCTAGAACAGAAAAAACATTGATTGAGAGGGTGCAGAGGAGAATTACTTGGATGTTGCTGGGGAGGAGAGTGAGTACACGATCGTGGAGGTTGAGGGCAGCAGGGGGAGCAGTGAGAGAGACTCTCGTAGAACTCCCTTCGAAGAGAGGAGGGATGCGGAGAGGCAGTGAGTCCCCATCTCCCCTCCAGTTCACACACTCCATCTCTCTCTCTCTTCCCCTCTCCCTTTCTCCCCTTTTCCCTCTGTCTCCTTTGACAGAACCCAAAACTAACCCCCTCCCCAATCAATTTTCATGTTGCCCTTCCCCATCACACCTTTTCTCTTTGTACACCTCCCCTCCTCATCTTCCCTATTTAATATAGGTGCCTGCCTGCCTTTTGCTCACACCTTGAAGAAATGCCCAGGCTCAAAACATCAGTAATATAATCTTGCCTCCTATGGACAGAGTACCTCCAGCATTCCTGTGCTTTTATCTCAGGGACTGAGTGGCAAGGAAAGGTTAAACAGGTTCGGACTTTATTCCCTGGAGGGTAGAAGAATGAGGGGAGATTTGTTAGAGGTCTTTTAAAGGGTAGATCATGCCTGACTAACCTATTAGAGTTTTTTGAAGAAATCTCAGGTAGGATACAAAGGGGAAGCTGCGGATGTTATCTATTTAGATTTTCAAAAGGCTTTTGATAAGGTGCCGCATGTTAGGCTGATAAATAAGATAAAGGCCCATGGAATTACAGGGATGCTGTTAGATTGGATAGAAAATTGGCTGATAGGAAGAAAGCCAAGGGTTGAAATTAAGGGATCCCATTCAGGATGGCTGCCTGTAACTAATGGTGTTCCACAGGGGTCGGTCGGTCTTGGGGCCGCTGCTGTTTACAATTTGGATTGTGGAATGAATGGTTTTATGGCCAAATTTGCAGATGACACCAAGATAGGTGGTGGAGTGGGAACTGTTGAAGAAACCGTAAAATTGTAGAGGGATAATAGACAGATAGGAATACTGGGCAAATATATGGCTGATGAAGTACAGTTCAGTTCTACATAGGAACATAGGAAGTAGGAACAGGAGTAGGCCAAAGATGGTCCATCGAGCCTGCTCCGCCATTCAATACGATCATGGCTGATCTCATTTATGACCTAACTCCACCTACCTGCCCTCCCCATATCCCCTAATTCCTCTAACATGTAAAAATTTATCTAACCGAATTTTAAATATGTTTAATGAGGCAGCCTCAACCACTTCCCTGGATAGAGAATTCCAAACATTCACTACTCTCTGGGAAAAACTATTTTTCCTCATCTCTGTCCTAAATCTACTCCCCCGAATCTTAAGACTGTGTCCTCTCGTTTTAGTTTCCCCGGCCAGCTCGAAAAACCTTCCTACATCTATCCTATCCATACCCTTCATAATCCTATATGTTTCTATAAGATCTCCTCTCATTCTTCTGAACTCGAGCGAATACAATCCTAGACGATTTAATATTTCATCACAAGTCAACCCCTTCATCCCAGGGATCAACCTCGTAAACCTCCTCTGGACCGTCCCCAAAGCCAGTATAATCCTTCCTCAAATATGGAGACCAGAACTGGACACAGTACTCCAGGTGCGGTCTCACCAGTACCTTGTACAGTTGCAACAGTGGAAATAAACAGGCAGAGAACTATCTGGATGGGGAGAAAATTCAATCCTCGTAGGTGCAAAGAGACCTGGGCATCTAAAAGTTAATGCCCAGGTGGGATTGGTCGTGAAGAAGGCGAATGCTATGCTAGCATTCATTTCAAGGGGAATAGTGTATAAGAGTAGAGAGGTGTTAACAAGACTCTATGGGGCACTGGTGAGACCCCATTTGGAGAACTGTGTGCAGTTTTGGGCCCCCTATCTTAGAAAGGATGTGATGTTGTTGGAGAGGGTGCAGAGGAGATTTACCAGAATGATTCCCGGAATACAGGGGCTGGTGTATGGGGAGTGTTTGGCAGCTCTTGGGTTGTATTCGTTGGTGTATAGGAGAGTGAGGGGGGAATCTCATAGAGACATTTTGAATATTGAAAGGTTTTGACAGAGTCGATGTAGATAAGATGTTTACCTGGGTGGGTGAATCAAGGACAAGGGGTCATAGTCTTAAAATTAGAAGTTATCCAATTAAAACAGAAAGGAGGAAGAACTTCTTTAGTCAGAGGGTTGTGGATCTGTGCCATGCAAAGCAGTGGAGGCCAGATCACTGGGAGTATTTAAACAGGAAATGGATGAGTATCTCATTAGTAAGGGTATCAAGGGATGTGGGGAAAAGGCTGGTAATTGGAACTAGGTGTGAGTATAGTTTATCTTAGTGTAGAGTCATGGAACAGACTTGATGGGCCTAATGGCCTGCTTCTGCTCCTTTAACTTGTGAATTGTGAACAAAATTATTAGGGGTATGGACTGAATAAATGCAAGAAGACTTTTTCCACTGAGGTTGGGTGAGATACAAACCAGAGGGCATGGGTTAAGGGTGAAAAGGGAGAAGTTTAAGGGAACACCCAGAGGAAACCCACACGGATACAGGGAGGACACACAAACTCCTTACAGGATTCGAACCCGGGTCACTGGCGCTGTAACAGCGCTGTGTTAACCTTTACACTAACTGTGCCACCCAGATGGTTAAAGGCCACGTTTCTTGATGCAGAGAAGCTGATGGGCCAGCTGCGTGTACATTGCATCTCCCACAAGTAAACATGCTTTCCTTTCAGGCACAATGAAGCCTACACTTGGTCAAACCCGACATGCTGCGTACACAACATCATCGTTGGCCGGCTCTGGATTGAACAGTATGGAAACGTGGAGATCGTCAATCACAAGTAAGAACTTCACTGTCCTAGAATTAATCTTCAGTTTGAAGGTGGAAATAAATTAATCTTTTTTGTTATTGAGTTGCGGGGAAAGGTTAAACAGGTTAGGATGTTATTCCCTGGAGGGTGAAAGAATGAGGGGAGATTTGAGAATTAAGAGGGGGATAGAATAGTAAAAGGACAGAAATGCTGGAGGAACGCAGCATCCATAGGAGGTAAAGATACATCTCCGATGTTTCAGTCCTGAGCCTTTCTGTTCATCACCTTGAGGAAGGGCTCAGGTCCGAATCATCGCTAGTCTATCTTTACCTCCTGTGGACGCTGCGAGACCTGCTGAGTTCCTGTGTTTCACTCTGTAGATGGAGCAAATGCAAAAAGCCTTTTCCACTGAGGTGAAATAAGATTTTTAAAAACTAGAGGACATGGGTTAAGGGTGAAAGGTGAAAAGTTTAAAGGGGGAACTTCTTCACACAGAGGATGGTGGGGGTGTGGAACAAGCTGCCAGCTGAAGTGGTGAATGTGGGCTCAATTTTGACATTTAAGAAAAATGTGGAGAGGTACATGGATGGGTTGGGGACGGACTGGGTGCAGGTCAGTGGGACAGCAGAGTAATAGAAGGGCCGAAGGGCTTGTTTCTGTGAAGTAATGCTCTTTCTTTGTCTCGGCACAGATCGGGGGAGAAATGCATTCTGAACTTTAAACCATGTGGTCTGTTTGGAAAAGAATTACACAAAGTTGAAGGTTACATTCAGGACAAAAGGTAGGATGAATCTCTGCCGGGATTATTCAAATTCTTCACTCGCGATAGTCCACTTGTACAATGTACCCAGCAAACAGGGTAACAGAAATGGCAGAATTCACACAGAGCGGTGGATGCAAGGAATGCTCTGCTGGCAACGGTGGTGGGGGGGGCAGGTACAATGGGATCTTTTGTTAGATAGGTACATGAAACTGAGAACATGGGAGGGTTATCCAGTGGGGAAAATCTAGTTCAAGTAGGTTATTAGGTGGGTGGTGGGTGGTGAGGAATCTCAACCAAAAATGGCCAAGGAATGGCGGACAGAGTCTACATCGGAAAAGTGCGAACTATTAACGATGATGAATTTACTGTCATATACACGAGAACAATGTGCAGGTGCCCCAACATTCCTGCTGGAGTTGAACAGGTACCTGCAAGAAGAAAATGACTACAGTGTATGCTAAATTAAATTTAAAAGAGTTAATAGAGACAAATGATAGATAATATTCACAGTGCAAGAAGAAAATGTGCGGACAGTCCTTGTGTCATATCGGAGCAGTCCCGGATCAATATAGGTTCAAGAGCCTGATGACTGTTGGAAATGGGGGAGCTGGACAATTGAAGGGGAGGTGGAATGAGAAGGTTTTATGTAGGTATCAACTTTTCACACTGGCTAACCAGTAAATTGGCCATTTTTGCCGTTCACACTGGACCACTGTTAACCATTTCTCTGGGTCCTTTCACACTCACCACCAGGCATCCCCAGGGAGAGGGGCACCTATCCACCAGTGACGTCTGAGTGACACATCCGAATGATCTTGTATTTAAACAAAATTAATTGTGCCTAATTATAACATAGCATTATAACATAGCATTATGAACCCTTCATAGAAACATAGGTGCAGGAGGAGGCCATTTGGCCCTTCAAGCCTACACCGCCATTCAATATGATCATGGCTGATCTGTACCCGGTTCCTGCCTTCTCCCCATACCCCTTGATCCCCTTAGCTACAAGGGTTAAATCTAACCTACTCTTAAATATTGACAAGGAACCGGCCTCAACAACTTCCTTGTGGCAAAGAATTCCACAGATCCACCACCCTCTGAGAGAAGAAATTTTTGCTCCCCCTTATCAAACTATGACCCCCTGGTTCTGGTTTTTCCCAGCACTGGAAACCACCTACCTGTGTCTAGTCTGTCTAAACCCTTAAGAATTTTATATGTTTATATAATATTCCCCCCTCAATCTTCTAAATTCCAGAGAATACAAGCCTAGTCTATCCAACCTTTCTTCATATGCAAGTCCTTCCATCCCTGGTATCAACCTAGTTAGCCTTCTCTGCACTCCCTCTATGGCAAGGATGTCCTTCCTCAGATAAGGCGACCAAAACTGCACGCAGTACTCCAGGTGTGGTCTCACCAAGGCCCTGTACAGCTGTAGCAGGATCTCTGTACTCCTGGACTCAAATCCTCTCTCTATGAACGCCAACATAGCATCTGCCTTCCTCACCACCTGCTGCACCCGCAACCCTTCAGCCCCTGTTGTTGTGCTGACCTATATAAACCTTTATAAATTTATAAAGACCGTGGGAAAGTCCCAGAGAGAAAGAGTGCAATGGCAGGCCTGCCCTCTCAGTATTCGTGTAGCAGAGAAAGGGCTGTAAGCATGGAGGGGTTTCTCTGCCACACGGAATTCTGGGAGGGCAGGTCCGCCATTGCTCTCTATCTCTGCAGCTTTCCCACAGTCTTGCCTTCATAATTTTACGTTTCTCTCTCTACGTATTAATTTTGTTTAAATACAAGATCATAATACATTAATCAGGATTTGGTAAATTTAAATTTGTATTAATTTATACCTTTTTAATCTTTTGTTTCCTTCATGTTCTTGCACTCACTCAAAAACGTCATGAACTGCCTTGTCGCTAGATAGCCCATGTCCATTTCACCCTGGGCTAATCGGCCCACAGGCATCAGATGGCCCCAGGGGTGATACACCCTACCTAGACTGTCCACCCCCAGCGATTTGACGTCTGCGTGCCGATTCCCGAGCATTCACACTGGCCCCTTATCCGGTATATTGGCCGTTAATTACTAGGATGAGGGGGCAGTGTTAAAGGGGTTCTTGTCAAATCTCTCACCTGTGCAATCCCAACTCTTTTATCCAACCTGGGCAAACAGAAATTTCTCATTGAAACTTCTTTTGGGCTCTGAGGCCCTGAGATCACCACTCGTCATGTTTCACCAGGCAGAGAATGTTCTTGATTTCTCTGTTTCAATCAAGTATGCGTACATATACAACCTGCCAAAACAGCGTTTCTCTGGACCACGGCGCGCGCACACACACACACACACACACACACACACACACACACACACACACACACACACACACACACACACATACAGTAATCACATACAGTAAGATATAAAATAAATATTATTCTGGAATAAAATTTATTTGTTACATTTATATGAGACCCAATGTTACAGGACACTGTTCATCAGTCTCACAGTCTGTGGGAAGGAGCTATTTCCCAGCCTGGCCGTCCTGATGCCTTTGTAGATCCTTCCTGATGATGATGTGTGTGGCCTCTGTCGGTCGTGGTCGACCATGGCTGCTGCACCTCTGGTAGTCACTGTGGAGTGTCCTCTCCAGGGCACAAGCCAGGGCAGAGTTGATATGGAGATCCCCCTGTTGCAATGCAGTAGGACCCCCCTCTCTCTCAATGCTAATGTCAGGTCCAAAGGAACGACAAAGGCCAGTACAGTTTGGTGCCAGCAGCATCGCAGGAGTTGCTGAGCCAGTGCTGGGTACAGCAATCAGTCACCTGTGGGACTCTGACTCCGGATTTTCCTTTGGGGTTTACTCCCAAAGCCTTTCCCGTGTGTGAGTCCAGCCACAAGGCAGCGGAGGTTTGAAATCGGAGTTTTCCCCTCTCCTAGATGATTTCCATCCGTGGTTAACGAGCCCCATCTGCCAGGAGCAACTGGTTTCGAGGCACCAGTGGCCCTCCTTTGTCCCTTCTCCTCACCGTGAGAACAGCTTCGCCAGGCATAAGAACTAGGCCACACATGAAGGTCAGGAGTTGGACTGGGTTGTCAGAGGCTGTTAGAGCCGCACGCATGAAGAGCATTTGGGCGGCAGTGGGTGCTCATTCCCACCACCACCCTTCAGTTATGACAACCTTCAGATGGTGATAATCGTATCTGATATTACCTCTGTTCGCACGTCCCACACATTATCAATGGACAGTATAGTCAGCCGTTAGCTCTTCGCTGTGACACCACCAGTGATCAGGGTTCAAATCCCACGCTGTCTGTACATTCTCCCCATCTCCCTCCGGAAGCTCCTGTTTCCTCCCTCCCTTCAAAACGTGCCAGGGGTTGTAGTTCAATTGGGTGTAAATTGGGCAGTACAGACTCGTGGGCCCAAAGGGCCTGTGACCGTGCTGTGTGTCTAAATTTTTAAAAATTAAAATGTAAAAAATGTTTTAAAATATAAAGGAACACATATATAATTTGAAAGAAACATCCTTCCCCTCTAATACTCCTTCCCCGCACCTTGAACCGACACCCCCTTTCACCTGTTGTTTCACCGGGGGTCTTGCTCCTCATCCTGACCGATCCTGCCCTTTGCTGAGATGAAGGGCTGGTCGATGAACCCTTACTTCCTGCTCTTTTGCAGTAAGAGGAAGCTCTGCGCGATCTATGGCAAATGGACGGAGTGTCTGTGGGCTATTGATCCCACAATGTTCGACACCTACAGAAAGAATGATAAGAAGAACTCAGAAGAGAAGAAAACAAGCAAATCAGTAAGTGGTGAACTAATTTAAATCAATTAGTGCTCAGTCACGCACTTTGATCTTTCTAAATTTAGGTAACCTCCCTCCCCAATGCGCTTCCACCATTTTCATCTACTTTCGATCCTCCTTACTTCTACCCCAGTGGTCTCTCTAACTCTCCCTCCCTCTCTCCAACTCCTGTTCACCTCTTATTCCCCCCGCATTATTCCTCCTCCCCTTCATGTACTTAATGTCACCCCTTCCTACTTTAGTCTCTGACCATCTCTCTCCACGAATGCTGCCTGACCCATTGAGTCTTTTTTCATTAGAGATTCCAGCTTCTGTGGTACTTGTGTGGTATTTTATAAAAAAGCAAAAAGAGAATAAAGAAATACAAAAGAAAGAAAACCCTCTTATAAATCCCCACCCCCCTCCAAACTAAAATAAAAGAGAAGGAAAAAGAAGAGGGACATGAAAACCACAACAGGAGCCTCACTTTCTGATACTTTTAAACATAGAAATATTTATAGAGACCTATAAGAGAAAGGGAATGTTCAAGATTCATTTAAATGTTAATACCAACAGTTTGTAAATATAGGCTCCATATTTCACAAAATGTATGATATTTATCTCAAGTAATTTTCTCGTTGAATCCAACTCCAAACTTCTGCTATCTCTCCATTCCCAAATCAGTATCTGACTTCCAAGTTATAGCCATACATTTTCTAGCTATTGCCAAAGCAATTTGAACAAATTTTACTTGATACATATTCAGTTTTAATTAAGGTTTAATCCCTCTAACATCTCCCAGTAAAAATAACATTGGATCCTGTGGGAATCTAACTCCAGTTAGTCGTTCTAATAAATGACCCATTTCAAGCCAAAAATTAATTGTGGAACATGGCCAAGTCGAATGCAAAAAAGTATCAACTTCTTGTCCACATCTAAAATATAAATCTGAATAAATATAATTCATATTATGTGACTTTTGTGGTGTTAATAAAACTGATGAATAAAATTATATTGAACTAACTGATATCTCACTTTTATTGACTTTTCATATTCTACATATCTGAATCCATCCACATTCATCTATTTGCTTATTTAAATCTACCTCTCATTTATGTCTTGATTTATGAACTCCCTCTTTTCGAGCCTCCTTTTGTAATAATTTCTACATCTCTGAAATGAATTTCTTTACATCCCTATTACTTAATAATAACTTGACTTCAGTCTCCGCTGGTAATCCTAAATTTTGGCCAAAAATTTCACAGAAAAATCTATTAATTTGATAACAAAATTTTGTATTTTCCAATATTTTAAACTTTTCCTTCATTCTACTAAAAATAATAAATTCCCAGCTTCGAAACAATCTTCAATTTTCTTAATTTCACAATTCTGCCAAATATAAATAAAATTATTTTCCATATAGAAAATGAAATGTCTATTTTGAAATAAAGGTGTTCTTCCAGACATTAAATCTCTTCCCCCAATCTCTTTATCAATTTTACTCCAAAGTTCAATTAAATGTTTCAGCATGGGTGTTTCTCTATTTGCTATTAACAATTTTGCATTCTATTTATAAATAAAATGTTTTGGATCTGTTTCTCCAATTTTACCATGTTCCTATTCACCCACGCTGGAACATTATTTAACTCATACATTACATTAATAAATCTCATCTGTGCTGCTTTATAATAATTCATAAAATTAGGCAGCTGTAAACCACCTAAATCATATTTCCACACCAATTTCTACGAAGATACCCCAGCCATTTTCCAGTTCCATAAAAAATTTCTAACACAAACAGTTAAGTCCTTAAAACAAAGTTTGAGGAATTGAAATTGGAAATAATTGGAATGAAGTTTGTATTCAAGGAAAAGCATTCATCTTAACACAATTTACTCTACCCATCAAAGTAATAGGTAACACATTCCATTTTTCAAAATCCTCTTTAATTTTCTTGAATAAAGATAAATAATTTAATTTAAATAATTTTGTCAAATCTGATTGTACACATCTAGATCAATTGCTTCCTTATATTTCTCATAAACTCCATTAACTGTCTCCATATTCTTTTATTCTAATTTAAAGGATCTGTTAAATAAATCAAAACATCATCTGCAAATAAATTTATTTTATATTCCTCTTGCTTCACCTTAATACCCACAATCTTTGAATCTCGTCTTATAAATTCAGCTAATGGTTCTATTACTAAAACAAATAAAGCTGTGACAATGGGCAACCTTGTCTACTTGATCTCGTTAATTTTAAAAATGTTAAAATCTGTGTCCATTTGTCACTACGTTTGCAATAGGTATTTTATAGAGCATTTTAAACCATTCTATAAACATTGAACCCAATTTACATTTCTCTAAAACTTTGAAGAGGAAATCCCATTCTAATCTGTCAAATGGCTTTTCAGCATCCAAAGTCACTGCCACATTCAGGTCTCTCCTATTTTTTTTGAACTACATGTATCAAAGTAAGAAGCCTCTCTACATTATCCGCAGATTTCCGACCCTTAGCAAATCCAGTTTGATCCATTTGTATTAATTTCGGTAATTGTTTTGTCAATCTATTTGTTAATGTTTTATAATCAACATTTAATGATGAAACTGGTCTATAAGAGGCTGGTTTCATTGGATCTCTATCTCTTTTCAGAATTACTGTAATAATTGTGATTAAAAAGGATTCCAGCAGAGAATGCACCTTAACAGCATAATTTAATACTTCCATAAATGGAGCTATTAAAAGATCTTTAAATTTCTTATAAAATTCTACCAGAAATCCATCTTCTCCTGGGGATTTGTTACTTTGCATTGAACTCATTACCTCACTAATTTCCCTTACCGTAAATACGACATTCAAATCTTTCCATTCCCCATCATTCAGACTAGGTAATTTGAGATAAAAACTTGTCAATCTTACTTTCATCATGTATTGATTCTGAATGAGATAATTCAGAATAAAATTTCCTAAATACATCATTTATTTCTTGTGGTTTGTATGTAATAGTCCCCGAGGATTTTTTAACTGCATTAATTACTCTAGATGTCTGTTCTGCTTTCAATTGCCATGCTAAAACTTTATGAGCTCTTTCTCCTATTTCACATTATCTCTGTTCAGTTCTTTGAATTAAAGTTTCTGTTCTATGTGTCTGAATAGTGTAATATTATTTTTTAATTAATTAATTACTTTTTCTTTTCTTCAGAATGATTTTGTAAATCTTTTTCTAATTTACCTATATCCAGTTCTATTTGATTTATCTCTTTTATACATTTTTGATTTTAGCCAAGTACCTTATTATTTGACCCCATATAGGTTTTTAACACATCCCAAATAATACATTTATTATCTAGCCACAATAATCTTTGAGCCCTTTTTAAGCATCAGCCATGTATTTGCCCGCTGATCCAATCTGTCCAAATCACCCCTGCAGCTTCTTGGATCCTCCTAGCCCATACATCTGTAAGTAACTGCAAGCTGCAACCGTACAAGGTACTGGTGAGGTCCCACCTGGAGGACTGCATACAGTTCTCGTCTCCTGACTTGAGGAAGGATGTACTGGCTTTGGAGGGGGTGCAGAGGAGGCTCACAGGGTTGGTTCCAGAGATGAGGGGCATGGCCTACAAGGAGAGGTTGAGTTGTCTGGGACTGAACTCATTGGAATTTAGAAGGATGAGGAGTGCTCTTATCTGCAATGACGAAAGGACTGGATCAGCTCGAAGGATGGAGGTTGTTTCCACTGGCTGGTGAGGCTAGAACAAGAAGTCAAAGTCTCAAGATTTGGGGGAGTAGATTTGGGAAGGAACTGCTTATCCCAAAGAGGAAAGAATCAGTGGAATTCTCTGCCCATGGAAACCATCGAGGCTGCTTCATCGAAAGGATTTAAGATGTGGATTTTTGCAAAGTAGGGGTGCTTAGGGTTATGGAGAACAGACAGATAAATGGGGTTGAGCCAACAGTCAGATCAGCTGCGATCTCATTGGTGGAGCAGACTCAATGGACAGGATGGTTTCCTATCCTCATGAATGGCCATTCATTGTTGGTCCTGTGGACACCAGATCCATCCCATCAGTGAATCGAAATGAGCATTTCCACCGGGTTGTAAAATATTTCTGCTTTTTGTTAATTATCATTCACATTTTCTCATGATTCACCATGTGCCTCTGTGTGACTACCCTAGTCAGTAGCTTCGGAGAAATCGGAACCAGACGACATGCCAGACTCCTCGGAGAGCGTCCAGGTTATTCCGGGAAGCCAGCTGCTCTGGAGAATAGCACCAAGACCTCCGAACTCTGAGCAGGTTCGTAGGTTACTTCCTCGGACGTGATGCTTCCTGATTATTTCCTGTGGAACAGCAGCAGGACAGGCCCTCATGCCCACCATGTCCGCACTGAACATGATGCCCAAATCAACAACCCCCCCCACCCCCCCCCCCACACACACACACACACACACACACACACACACACACACACACCTCCCCTCCTGTAGCTCTATCTCCCTCCCTTTTCCCTCAGTCTTCTTTCCCCTATACTCCATTCACTGGGCCAACCCCCCCCCCCCACCCATCAATTCTCACCTTTCCTTTATCCTGCCTCTCCCACATATACAATTATCACCTTTTAGAACCATAGAACATTACAGCACAGAAAACAGGCCCTTTGGCCCTTCAAGTCTGTGCCAAATTATTATACTGCCTCATCCCATTGACCTGCACTAGTCCATAGCTGTCCATACCCTCACGTCCATGTATCTGTCCAAATTCTTCTTAAAAGTTAAAATTCACCACTTCAGCTGGCAGCTTGTTCCACACCCCCACCACTCTCTGTGTGAAAAAGTTCCCCCTCATGTTCCCCCTAAACTTTTCCCCTTTCACCCTTAACTCATGTCCTCTGGTTTGTATCTCACTCACCCTCAGTGGAAAAAGCCGACCTACATTTACTCTGTCTGTCCCCCTCATAATTTTAAATACCTCGATCAAATCTCCCCTCATTCTTCTACACTCCAGGGAATAAAGTCCTAACCTGTGTAACCTTTCCCTGTAACTCAGTTCCTGAAGTCCAGGCAACATCCTGGTAAATCTTCTCTGCCCTCTTTCTATCTTATTGATATCTTTCCTGTAGTTAGGTGACCAAAACTGCACACAATCCTCCAAATTTGGCTTCACCAACTTCAACACAACATCCCAGCTCCTGTACTCAATATTTTGATTTATAAAGGTCAATTTGCCAAAGATTCTCTTTACAACCCTATCCACCTGTGACGCCACTTTCAGACACTGCCTCCTTTCTCCATACCTCGACAGGCCCAAAACGTTAGTTATACACCTGTACCTCCCATGGACGCTACAAGGCCTGCTGAGTTCCTGCAGCATTTCTGTATTTTTGCCCAAATCAAACTTCAACCCTGCTGCCTGCCATGACCCAATCTCTCTTCTCGCTGCAAATTTATGTGTCTGAAGCCTTAATCCCGACACTCTTGTTCCGGCTTCCACATTCTCTGATCTTTTCCAGGCACCCACTACTCTGTGTGTGGAAAATCTTTCCCCACTCATCTACATTAAATTTCACACCTCTCACCTTGAATGCATGAGGCTTATAACCTGGGGAAAGGATTCTGACAATCTCCCCTGTTGCATCCCACCTTAAGTAATCCCTTACTTATCACAGAGCACCGATGGCTTAGGGATTACTTAAAGTGGGAAGTGAATGGGAAGAGAAAGGTTGAGAACACCTGCTCTAGCCCGTTATTGTTTTTGTAACACTGTTCAGTTTTCCACAGAAACCTCATTGCTCTTATCACTGGTTTCTTTCTTCCACCTGGCACCTTGGCTTTGGTCACCTCAACAGCCACACTGCACGGTAACAGGCCCTTACAGTCCACAAGCCTGTAGCGCCCATTTGCACCCAATTGACCTTCAAAACCCCCCACCCCATTAGCCTATACACCTGGAACATTTTGAACACTGGGAGGAAACTAGAACGCCCAGAGGAAACCCATATAGACACGTGTAGAACGTACAAACAGATAGCATGGGATTCCAACCCCGATCCCCAATCACTAGCCCCGTAACAGGAAGGATATCACTAAGATTGAAAGAGTGCAAGTAAGATGTTGCTGAGACTTGAAGAACCGAGTTGCAGGGAAAGGTTAAACAGATTTGGACTTTATTCCCTGGAGCGTAGAAGAATGAGGGGAGATTTGATCGAGGGATTTAAAATTATGAGGGGGACAGACAGAGTAAATGTAGGTCAAGTTTTTCCACTGAGGGTGAGTGAGATACAAACCAGAGGACATGGGTTAAGGGTAAAAGGGGAGGTTTAAAGGGAACAGTAGATGGCACGTTTGGCGTCGGAGTTCGCGCAACATCTTTACGGTTCCAGCGATCGGGACTGGGGTTTGAATCCCTCACTGTGTAAAGAGTTTGTACGTTCTCCCCATTTCCATATGAGTTTTCTCTGGGAACTCCATTTTCCTCCCACCCTTCAAACGTGTAAGCGGCAAGGGGTCGTGGGCCAAAATGGCCTGTTACCATGTGGTATGTCTAAATTTAAATTTTTTATTTTAAATTTAAAAATGAGGGGAATTTCTTCACGCAGAGAGTGGTCGGGGTGTGGAACAAGGTGCCAGCTGAAGTACTGAATGTGGGCTCTATTGTGATATTTAAAGGAGGATTGGATAGGTACATTGGTTGGGAGTGGGGGGGGGGGTAAAGCTCGGATAGATGAACAGGGGGAATAATAGTTCTGCACAGACTAGATGGGCCAAAGGACCTGTTTCTGAGCTGCAGAAGTTCGATGGTTCCGTGTAAACCTCAGTAATTTTCCATTGCTTTTGTTTTGATGGCATGTTTTTTGAGGTAGAAATCCTGCCTGGCCTGCGGGGAAAAGGATCTCAGGGTTGGAGGTGATGCCTAATGAATCTGAACTGTAATGTTTTGACTGTTTTCCAGATGTACAATTTCACCAATTTTGCCATGTCACTGAATGAACTGAATAAGGAAATGGAGAACGTCATCGCTCCCACCGACTGCCGACTACGGCCTGATATTAAAGCAATGGAAAACGGAGACATCGGTACGGCCAGGAGTCGGGGAGCAGTTGTTGTCATTGTGGCAATGAAGAGAGGCAAAAGCTGCTGAGGCTGGAATCTCCAGCAAGCAGAGGGATTCAGCCAGGCAGCGTCCCTGGGTGGAAACAGTCAGTCGGCGTTTCAGGTCGGGATCATTTGGGGCAAGTTAAAACAGGTCTTTGGAAAAGGTCCTGGGCCATTTCTACCCATGATGGACTGGAGAGAGACTGCAGTGGCTGGGAAACTGGAGCAGCACACAAACGTGCTGGAGAAACTCAGCAGGTCTTGCAGCGCCCGCAGGAGTAAAGGGTGACCATTGTTACAGGCCTGGTCTGGTATAAAAAAAACAGGCAGGTACCTGACTAAAAAGGTGGGGGGGGAAGAGGATAGGAGGGGCAGATGGGGGAACACAGGCCAACCGATCATGAAGTGCGTTGAGCAGTTGATGATGGAACACATCAAATCACACATGTTGGGGCCATTCCAGTTTGCCAACCATCCAAACCAATCCACAGATGATACAATAGCCTTGACTATCCACTCCATCCTGACTCATCTAGAGAATGATACTTCATACACGAGGCTGTTCCATAGAACGCTACAGAACAGAAAACAGGCCATTCAGCCCTTATAGTCTGTGCCGACCATTGCTCGGCTAGTCCCAATAACCTGCTCCCATTCCATAAACCTGGCCTCTCCCAGTCAGGTATCTATCCAATTTATTCTTAAAACTCAAGATCGAGTCTCCACCCACCACATCAGATGGCAGATCGTTCCACATTCCTACCACTCTCTGAGTGAAGAAGTTCCCCCTAATGTTCCCTCTAAACCTTTCCCTTTCACCCTAAAGCCATGTCCTCTCATATTTATCTCTCCTAATCTCAGTGGAAAGAACTGACTCACATCCACTCTGTCTATACCGCTCATAATCTTGTAAACCTCTATCGAATCTCTTTCTTCTTCGTTCCAAGGAATAAAGTCCTAACCTGTTTAATCCTTCCCTGTAACTCAACTCCTGAAGTCCAGGCAACATCCTAGTAAATCTTCTCTGCACTCTTTCAATCTCACTGATATCCTTCCTGCAGTTTGACGACCAGAACTGCACACAATATTCCAAATTTGGCCTCACCAGTATCTTACATAACATCCCAACTCCTGTACTCAATATTTTAATTTATAAAGGCTAAGATGCCAAAAGCTTTCTTTACAACCCAGTCCACCTGTGACGCTACCTTCAAGGAACAATGTACTTGTATCCCCAGATCCCTTTGTTCCTCCACACTCCTCAGAGCCTGGCTATTTACTGTGTACGTCCTACCTTGGTTTGTCCTTCAAAAATGCATCACCTCACACTTGTCTGCATTAAACTCCAATTGCCATTTTTTGGCCCATTCTCCCAGTCGGTCCAGATCCCTTTGCAAGCTTTGAAAATCTTCCTCACTGTCTACAACACCTGTGTCGTCAGCAAACTTGCTGATCCAATTCACCACCTTATCATCCAGATCATTGATATAGACAACAAACAACAATGGTCCCAACATGGATCCCTGAGGCCCACCACTCAGCCAATTTTGAATCCAGTTTACATTGACACTTCATCTTGGCATTCAACACAACAATACCTCAGAGGCTGGTGGATAACTGGTCCTCGTTGAGACTTGACACCTCTCCCTGCAGCTGGCTCCCAGACTTCATGATCGAAAGACCATGAGCTATTCAGGCTGGCAGAAAATCCTCAATCTCCCCCACTCTGAGCACTGGCACACGCAGAGTTATGGATGGTAAAACAGTAGTTGGCCTCATTGGCAACAATTATGACTCGGCTTACAGTGAGGAGGTTTGAAGGCTCGTAAAATGGGGCGAGAACAGCAACCAGAATCTCAACGTGGACAAGACAAAGGAGATGGGCTCAGGCCCGAAACATTGGTTACCCTTTACTTACGGAAACCGCTGAGTTTCTCCAGCACGTTTGGGTCCTGCACTCGACCCCGTCCTCTGCACACGTTCTTGCTTAACCCTATTAGTTTGGTTCCAGTGGAAAGTGTCTATCGTGCGGGTAATAGCTGCAAGCCTGAGTGCAGAATCTGCGGCCTGTACCCCTCAGCCACCTCCCGTGATAACATGTGGGAATATTCCTGATTTGCAGATTTAGCCAGTGAAGAGAAGAAGAGATTGGAAGAAAAGCAAAGAGCAGCACGCAAACATCGAGCCAAGATGGACACCGAATGGAAAAACAAGTCAGTTTCTGTCTTACTCTTGAAGTTTTAAGAGAGAGTGCTGTGACGATGTTATCACCCACCCCGATCACTACATTCACAAACACTCAGAAAACTTGTTCAGAGTAGCAGCCTAATGTTTTCTTCATGTCCTTGGGTTCCAGTTCAAGTGTATTGTCACGGAGCATCAGGATGCAGTGATACACAAGAGCCTAGAAGCAGGAGCCGAGCCGGCTCTGCTACTCAGAAAGGTCAGGGCTGATCAGGCCGTGCACTCAGTTCCACTGACCCGCCCGGTCCCCATAACTCAGGCGGCACAGTGGGTAAGGGGTGGCGTAGCGGTTAGCGCAACGCCTTTACTGCGCCAGCGATCAGGACCGGGGTTCGAATCCCGCACTGACTGTGTGGAGTTTGTACGTTCTCCCTGTGTCTGCGTGGGTTTTCCTGGGGTGTCCGGTTTCCTCCCACCGTTCAAATAAAGTACCGGGGGTGTAGGTCAATTGGGCAGCATGGGACAGTTGGGTGGAAGTGGCCTGTTACCGTGCTAAATGTTTGTGTGTTTAAATTTAAGATATTTAAATTTAAACCCTTAATCAACTATGCAAACACCTATCTGTAAGAGGCCATTCAATGAGGCAGTCTCGTCTGCTTCCTTGGGCAAGAGAATTCACTCCTCTCTTGCAGATGAGCAGTTCCTTCTCATCTCCCTCTTAAATCTACTCCCCCAAATCTTGAGGCCATGTCTCCAAATTCGAGTTTGTTTGGCGAGCAGTCCAGCTAGACATCTCAGACATAATCCAGCGAGTAAGAAGCCTGTTTCTACAAGATTTCCTCTCTCCCCTCCCCATCCTTCTCATCTCCAATGATCCCCAGACTACTTAATCTCTCCTTGGAACCTAACCCCTTCCAGGACGTTTTAAAAACAAAAGGACTGGGTCAGGGAATGATCAGAAGGCAGACTGTGAGTGGAGTTTGGAGGGATCTGGGTGTTCTTGCAGCCATTCCCCCCCGGGCGCCACAATACATTTAAGTAAAAGCCTTGATTCCACCTCACGTGACATAAATGTAATTTATGTTTTTCTGTAGTCGGTAGGAGTGACGTACAGAAGAAACTACAACTTGACTGCTTCACAAGGAAGGGGGCCCAGAAACATTAAGCAGAGCCCGGTGGGGAGGGGAGGGGGGGCAGCCCAAAAAAAAAGGTTGAGAACGGTTGTCCTCATCCATGAATTACAAAGGTTGGCAAATCCAAGCAGCATAGTACAGGACACACAGGAGCAGGCATTTCGGCCTTACTTGTCTATGCTATACATGATGCCCATATTAGACTGAATCTCTTCTGCCCCCTCATGATCTGTTTCCCTCCGCTTCTCGTGTGTTGGCCTTGATTGGAGCGGTTGGAGTTTAAAATCCAGGCTTCACTCGTCACGGCCTGTCACGGGCCTCTGCTATACCTCAACGGATTGACACCTTCAATTATTCACCTTCCTACTGTTGATCGGGGATTGGAAATTCCCTCTGGTTTGAGGCACAGAGTCTCTCGGCCTTCCGTCCCTTCCTCCCACATCACCTCTCAGCTCCTTTCCTTTCTTCCCCCTCCCACTTGCATCCACCTGTGAGCCCCTGCTCCTCCCTTCCTCCCCTCCCCCCACCCCGCGCCCCACCCTCTTGTTCCGGAGTTTGCCCGATCTTTGGGGGTCTGCGGCTGGCAGCGTCAACTGCCCATTGCTTTTCGCAGATTCTGCCTGACCTGCTGAGTGTTGTTCCAGTTCTCCAACTTCTGCAGACTCCACCGACTTCGATTCAGTTGTGTAGGATGATGGTGAGGCCACGTCTGAAGTACTACTTGAAGTAAAACAGGAAAGTCTGCAGACGCCACCGTTGAAGTAAAAGCACGACGCTGGAGAAACTCAGCAGGTCAAACCGTGTCCCCTATATAGTAAAGATAAAGACATAACCAATGTTTTGGGTTTGAACCCTTCATCCAGGCATGAGCAAAATGTCAGGAGTACCCCAGCCTATAACAAACTCATGTATCTTTATCTTTGCTAATAATTCGGATGCCTGCCGACATTTTGCTCATGCCTGGATGAAGGGCTCAAGCCCGAAACATTGGTAATATATCTTTGCTATAAATCGGGCACCTGCCTATGCTCATTGGGTTGAGCAGCACCCATGGGAGAACAGTTGACGTTTCAAGCTGAAATCATTCATCAAGACTGGGGGAAGTTGGAACTGAGGCGGGGAAGAGAGGACAGGGTGGGAGGAGGCACAAGGGGACTTGGTAGGGTAGATCTTGAGATGTTGGCATTGGTGAACATGGCTTCGAAGTAAGAGGATAGCCACTCAAAACTGCCGGGGGTGGGGTGGCGGAGGGGCGAAATGCGATGAGTCTTTGAGCTGGTGCGGACACAAGAACATCAGAACTCGGATCAGGAGTCAACTGTGCGGCCCCCTCGAGCCTGCTCCACCATTCAATGAGATCTGGCCGTGGCCTCAGCTCCACAACCCTTTATACCCCTTCGATGCAAAAATCTATCTGTGTCTTAAATACATTCAATGAGGCAGAGAACTCCACAGATTCACTCCTCTCTGGGAGAGACAGTTCATCCTCATCTCCCATCCTAAATCTTGAGACGTCGTCACCTAGATCTAGTCTCCCCCGCCAGTGGAAAGAGCTCTGCTTCACCCCATCCTTTTCATGGTTTTGTATGTTTCTGTGAGGTTCCCTCCCATTCTTCTGAACTCCTGTCATAAGAAAATACAATATATGTTTAGGTGGGCATGGAATCAGTACGTAATTCTCACGACTCATTTAACTTGAGGGGTTGCCTTGAATTTGGACCTGAAATGGGTTCAAATCCCAAGTATGTGTCCCACTGAATATAACAGCCACACAGCAAGACTCAGTTTATGCAGTATTAGAACTTTGATTTTCTTTATCGAAGGTTTGAACTTGTCTTGTTTGCCTGTTTTGGCTGAATGTTGTCTAACAATCTGTACTTCTGTTTCCTGTTATCCCCAAAGGAACCAGTTGGCAGAAGGTCCCAGGTTTGGCTGTTTCCACTGTGTTTACTGGTGCTGTGTTTTTAAACTGCTTGGATTAACATTCACTCCCTTTGAAATGAACACGAGTTATGAGGCAAAAATAATCTTTGAGGAAATGCACTCGTGAAGAGCAGACTGTGGCCCAAACCAAGATCCAAGCCTTTACTAGTTAAGAAAGTGAGCAGGTTGACGTGATTTACAACAAGTCATTCACCCTCATCAGACTGACGTGTCACATCACAGGTCACTCTAGAGCAACTGTTCTCAACCTTTTTTTTTTAGCTATGACCCCCCCCTTGGCACTGAACAGGGTTCATGGGCCCCCTTCCCTGTGAAGCAGTCAAGTTTAATTGGTTTCTTCCGTACTTCTCCCAGTTGGTCCAGATCCCTTTGCAAGCTTTGAAAATCTTCCTCACTGTCTACAGCACCTGTGTCGTCAGCAAACTTGCTGATCCAATTCACCACCTTATCATCCAGATCATTGATATAGACAACAAACAACAATGGTCCCAACATGGATCCCTGAGGCCCACCACTCAGCCAATTTTGAATCCAGTTGTGCTGGTGCCACTAGAGTCACGCCACCAGGTTTAGGAACAGCTCCACCATCAGACTCCTCAACTCAATTAGGGACTCATTTAAGGACTCGTACTTAGAACATTAATTATGACTGTGTGGCAGATGTTGTTTGTGTTCATACACCATCATGTTGAAATAATGAGACCACACCTGAAGTTGTCAGACAGCGAAGAGAAGTGTTTATTTTAGTGTTATCAGGCTTGATATAGACACACAACATGTGACCTGGCGTCATGACATCTGAAGTACTAACGACCTCATGACGTAGCTACGTTGAGTACGTTAGGGCTTCTCTGTAAACCTACAGGTGTTGCTGAGTCACTATGCCTCATGGCTGTAGTGGCTAGTTGCCAGTAGATAGGAGGCTGTTGTGTCTAGCCGTCTCAAGATGGGAGCTGTTAGCGCTGGTTCTGCCCACTCCCTCCAAGCTCTTCGGCTCTCCCCCAGAACCAGCGGTAAACGACCAACTGGCTCAGCGGTTCTGAATGAGTGCGGATGTTCTGCCATAACTGAATATTTATTTTCTGTATAGGACAGTCAGTTTGTTTACATTTCTCTCTTTTGTACACGTATCTTTTCTTGAGTACAGTGTACACTACCAATAAGTAGAAATTCAGCCTGGCCCCCAGGGAAAAGAATCTCAGGGTTGTATGTGATGCCATGTGTGTGCTCTGACAAAGAGTTTGAACTTGAACTTTACCAACTACTTAATAAATAGGAAAATCATTTCATGGTTTAGTTCCCTCGCCCCTGCTTAAATGTGCTGTGGCCCCCAGTGGGGCCGTATGGTCCCCGTTGAGATTGGCTGCTCCACAGATATGGCCACATATGTGTTCCCTGATGGGGTCAATTTTTGTGCCTGGGTTTCTCCATGTCAAACCCTGCATCACGGAGTTTACAATTTGAGGAGAAATTGCACGGAGGAGAACCAGGCCGTTCAGGCCAATGGATCTGTCAGAGTGCCTGCACCACATGAGCATCTTCCCTCCCTGTCCGAGCTGATCTGTTCAGCTTTGTTTTGGCCACGGCTTCTCCCACCAGCACTGCACAGACTTCACCTGCAGCCTCAGCAGTTCAAAGGCACCACTCAGGAAGGATGTATTGTCCATGCATTTCTTTCACACTCATGTTTACCTCGCTGCTTCTTATAAGACCATACGATAGAGTAGCAGAAGGCCATTCGGCCACTCGTGTCTACTCTACCATTCCATTATGAGCTGATCCATTCTCCCACTCAGCCCCACTCCCCTGCCTTCTCCCCATAACCTTTGATACCCTGACTATTCAGATCCCTATCAATCTCTACATTAAATACCCAATGACTTGGCCTCCACAGCCACCCGTGGTAGGAAATTCCAAAGGTTTCCTGCTCTCTGGCTGAAGAAATTCCTCTCCATCTCTGATTTAAATGGACACCCTTGAATCCTGAAGTTGTGCCCTCTTGTCCTCATCTCCCCTACCAGTGGAAACAACTTTGCTATATCTACTCTGTCCAGGCCTTTCAATATTCAAAATGGTTTGATGAGGTCCCCCCCTCATTCTGAACTCCAAGGAGTCCAGTCCGAGAGCCCTCAAATGTTCCTCATATGCTAATCCCTTCAATCCAGGAATCGTTCTTGTGAATCTTCTCTGAACCCTCTCCAATGCTAGCACATCCTTCCTTAAATAAGGAACTCTACCCCATGCTCCACGTGGGGTCTCACCAGTGCCATATAAAGCCTCAACGTCACATCCCTGCTCTTGTATCCTGTTCCTCAAGGTGTGAATCCCAACATCTCTGCTAAAGGTGGGAGGAAATCTGCTGGATGTAGAGGTTTCTCCTGACTATCCTGTAGGATGCTCTGCCAACAGATATTTATGGGCCTTTACTTTGGTTAATCCCACAAATTCAAACATCTACATTACAAAATTCCTTCAGACTTTTAAAGATCACATTACCCACAGACTTTTCATTAGAAAGCAAGGTTGACAGAGCTAGGGCTTTTCTCTGGAGTGACAAAGGATAAGAGGTGATTTAATAGAAAAACAGTGCACGGTTAAAAAAAAAACCCTGTATCCAGAACCTATGGCGATTAGTAGATGCCAGAGAAGTGAATTTTCCGGTTGCTTGAGGTTGCGTGTTGAATGATTGGCGAACTAACGGCTAGCAAATTTTAAACTTCCATATTTTTTACCTATATATTATCGGTGATTTTTTTTTGCCGGTTGCTTGAGGCAGCTGGATGCTTGAATTCCAGATAACGGGGTTTTACCATATAAGATTATGAAGGGCTTGGATAGGGTGGACAGCCAGCACATTTTTCCTGAGCAGCAATCTGTTTAAGGTGAGGGGGAGGAAATTTGAGGGGAGATGTCAGGGATAGGCCTTTTCCACAGGGAGTGGTGGGGGCCTGGAATACGTTGCCGGGGGTGGTGGTGGAGGCTGATACGATAGGGACATTGAAAAGACACTTAGACAGGCACGTGGATGTTCGAAAAATAGAGGGTTTTTTGTGTGAGGGAGGCAAGGATTAGATTGTTGTGAGTAGGACATAGAACATTACAGCACAGTACAAGCCCTTCGGCCCACAAAGTTGTGCCGACCCATAAATTCCTAGCTAATCCCTTTGTAGCCCTCTATTTTTCTTCCATCCATGTGTCTAAGAGTCTCTTAAATGCCCCCAATGTTTCAGCCTCCACCACCACCCCCAGCAACTCTCTGTGGAAAATAAACTTGCCCCTAATGTCTCCCCTAAACTTCTCTCCCTTCACTTTGTACGGATGTCCCCTACTGTTTGCTGTTCCTGCCCTGGGAAACAGGCACTGGTTGTCCAATTAGTTCGACATAGGTCTGGCTGTTCACTTAGGTTTACATAGATCGGTACAACATTGTGGGCCAAAGGGCCTGTACTGTGCGGTACTGTTCTGTGTTCTAGGGAGGCTGAGAAGCTGGTAGTCTCCTTGCAAGCCAGCTGGGGCTACTCGAGGCCACGGACCCACATATTTAGATCTCCTGCCCCAAGGATGTATTCTTCAACGTGCTGTCAACTTTTAAAGGGAGGCGAATGTTTGTGAATTGCGAAGTGATGTGTGTGTGCGTGCACTGGATTTGACTGACCACAACAAAAAGATCTCGGGGCATGGTTCGCGTGTCATTCATCGAGGTGATGAATAAGAGCAGAATACGCTGGAAACTCTCAATAGGCCAGGCAACACCTGTGGTGAGATGAGAAGAGTCAACTGTTGGGGTCCTAGACCCTTTGTCAGTCTGGACCATTTTAGACAAAGAATCTCGGAGCCGAAACGTTGAATTGTCTCTCTTTCCAAGCGGGTCTACCTAACCCTGCTGAAGGTTTCCAAAGTTTTCTGTTTCTCCTTCAATATCCTTGTTGATTTTCATGTTCCTTCTACATTTTGTCAACAGGTGGTTCCATCAAGGACCCAACCCGTATGTGGGTGCATCAGATTGGCTGTACTCCGGAGGTTACTGGGACAGGAATTACTCAAAATGCAACGATATTTATTAACGCGGGAGACTGAGCCCGTCAGCTTCTCTTCCTACCGTGGGCAAGTTCCAGGGCAGATGGTTTTTAAAAACAGTACCACCTCAACCAATGCAAACTTTCTTCTGTTTTACTCCTTCCAATGCAAATGTTCTCTGAGAGTCTTTAAGTACTGCCAAGTATGCAAACCTATAAATGCCTCGGCATTAAAACTCTTCACCTACCTCTGACAGGTTTTGTGTATGGCAGTGTGCGAGCACAACTTGCCTGTGGACTTTAAGACGGATGGTATGCTCATTTTGGTTTCTAAAATCGTCGAAATATTACAGTATTTCCGTGACATGAAAGTTGGAGTAATATTCCTTTTGATCGGAGAGATAAAGTCTTTGAAATCGTAAAGTAGCAATCTCTCTCTGAAATGTTTTGTATAATGTATATTTCCCCATTTAGATTCGGAAACACCTGCTAAGTCACCCGTTGTTAGATTTTAGTCAACTCAGACTGAACGTGACTTCACTTTGCTATCACTCAAGGACCTTTCACTCCAGCGGTGGGTGTGCGTGTGTGTGCGTGCGTGCGTGTGTGGCAGGGTTTTGTACCTTAGTGCAACATGCTCCAGCTTATTTTCAAGTCATCGGTAAATCATTACGACTCATTTCCAGTGTTTTTTTTTGGATTATTTAACGTGTGTCTGTTTTGAATGTGACGTGTCGAGTTTGATTTCAGGAGTTTCAAAGCCATAAAAAAGCTTTGCGACCTCAGTTGGGAAAGCTATTTTGCAAAAAGTGTAAAGAGAATTCTGTAATTATTTGTACAGTTCATCAGAGCTCAAGTTCCTGAAATCTCAAGTTTAAAAAAACTAAGGTTAAGGATATTAAAGCAACAAGGTTTAGAATTAAATTACGACCATTAATTAATTGGACAAAAGCCTCCCATTCTGCAATAGTAGTTTACTGTCCGTCGATTTAAACTCGTCTGACCTCTGGAAATTAGATTGATTGTGACATTGGCAGAAACTACATTGCACATCATCTGTTTTGTACAAAAATATAAAATAAATAGATTTAATTACGATTCCTTTCGGAACTTTTTACATGTGGTGCATTGCAGTTAAATGACACTGGATTCAAATAAACTCTGGATTGAACTGTTAAAACACTTGGTATTGTTTCTGTGTTCGTTCTGAAGTGGGGAAATGTGAAATGGACTTGATCCACCTCTGTATCTTCTACGCCTGCTGTTATTGGATTGAATTTCAAGGAAATGTACTCGAGGTATCTAATGTTGGATTTTAATGCATTCATTTAATGCAAGAATATAAAATATTATTGCTGCTAAATAAAGGCTTGAGAAAAAACTCTTGAATATTTAAATACTTAAAAGGGAAGAGATTTTTTTCAGCTGCAGAGAGAACCATAGAACTCTATAGCACAGAAAATAGGCCATTCAGCCCTTCTAGTCTACCGAAACATCATTCCTCTAGACCACACAAGTCAAACTCTGGCCCGCAGGCCAAATTTGGCCTGCGATATAATTATATTTGGCCCACAAGATCATATCAAAAATGTATTAGAGGTGGCCCGCTGGCCGCCGCGCCAGTATAGCGCATGCACAGTAACCCCTGTGTCCCAGGGTGAGAGAGAGAGAAAAAAATCCTGGTCCTTGAAAAGTAGTGGTGGGTGGTTTTATAAACACGCTATTGTGTCCCCCCACCCACCCACCCCCACCGCAACACGGCCTGGCCGGTGTCAGGGGAAGCCAAGGCCGCTTCCCAGCGCCCAGAACCCCAGTGGCACAGCGTTTCTTGGAGCTGCAGATGGAGTCGGGATGCCGGAGGGAAGATCGGGGCTCCCCGCCGGGCGATGGGGGCGACGGCCGCCGGCTGCCCTGCGCCTTCCCACTGGACCAGCGGCGGGTGCCCGGAGTACACGTGGAGAGCGAGGCTGGTCGGGCAGGCAGGGTGGAACCCCCCGCCAATCTCGGGAGTGGCGTGGGCTGGATCGGGATTAGCCGCGCTCACCTGCTCCTCCACCGCTGACCGGGATCCCAGCGCGGTCCTGAGCGCGGAGACTGCCCTGGAAAGGTCCTGGGACACCGGCACGGAAAGAAGAGCAGGGTCCGTAGAACATTATAGATCAGAAACAGGCCCTTCGGCCCTTTGACTCTACCTCGTGCAAACCCAACACTGGAGAAACTCAGCGGGTTAAACCGTATCCTTTATCCAGCAGAGAGGTACCTGACAATGTTTGGCCCTTGATCCCCCTCATCAATGTATGAGCGAAAGTCTGTGGTTCTCGTAAAAACACCAGAAGGGAGAAACTCAGCAGGTCAAAGGGGGTCCGGGAGAAACTCAGCAGGTCAAAGGGGGATCCGGGAGAAACTCAGCAGGTCAAAGGGGGATCCGGGAGAAACTCAGCAGGTCAAAGGGGGATCCGGGAGAAACTCAGCAGGTCAAAGGGGGGTCCGAGAGAAACTCAGCAGGTCAAGGGGGAGGGGTCCGGGAGAAACTCAGAAGGTCAAGGGGAGGGGGTCCGGGAGAAACTCAGAAGGTCAAGGGGAGGGGGTCCGGGAGAAACTCAGCAGGTCAAGGGGGGTCCGGGAGAAACTCAGCAGGTCAAAGGGGGGTCCGAGAGAAACTCAGCAGGTTCAAGGGGGAGGGGTCCGGGAGAAACTCAGCAGGTCAAGGGGGGTCCGGGAGAAACTCAGCAGGTCAAGGGAGGTCTGGGAGAAACTCAGCAGGTCAAGGGGGGTCCGGAGAAACTCAGCAGGTCAAGGGGGGTCCGGCAGAAACTCAGCAGGTCAAGGGGGGTCCGGGAGAAACTCAGCAGGTCAAAGGGGGGTCCGAGAGAAACTCAGCAGGTTCAAGGGGGAGGGGTCCGGGAGAAACTCAGCAGGTCAAGGGGGGTCCGGGAGAAACTCAGCAGGTCAAGGGAGGTCTGGGAGAAACTCAGCAGGTCAAGGGGGGTCCGGAGAAACTCAGCAGGTCAAGGGGGGTCCGGCAGAAACTCAGCAGGTCAAGGGGGGTCCGGGAGAAACTCAGCAGGTCAAGGGGGGTCCGGCAGAAAGTCAGGGGGGGGCCTGACCTCGCCAGGACCGTTGCCCACTCCCCCTCCCTGCCGCAGGCCGACCCGCGACTCACGGTGACGGGGCCGCTGATCCGCCGAGATGCTGCCCTGCAGCAAGAGCCGATGCCCCCGCACTGTCGTTGTCCAACCCGATCGCCCACAAACCCCGCCCTCCCGCACACAAGCCTGAGTAAGGATTATGAACTATAATCTCAGAATAAAACGATCTTCCAATAGTTTCATGTCACAGTGATAAATATATTCCTGGTTAAAAATGGTTTTAGGCATAAAACTTGAAAAGTGTGTAAATCAAAGGATATCTGTACCAATGGAAAAAGGGCATGGCAAATAACCCTGCTAGAGTTCATGCCCACAATCAGTCACCCATTTGATTGTTTCAGGAATCATGTTATTCTCCCACATTCTCAATAGCCCTCAGATTTTACTATTCGACAGCACACTAGCAACATTTGACAAATCCTCTGTAGAGAAATATTATTTATTGAATATTTTATTTCTCATTTGTTAATGCTTCTGGAAAGAGTTTATCCAAAACTATTATTAAACATTTATTTTAATAAGAAAAAGTTTAACATTACATATGTTGAAAGAAGAGAAAACATGCAGATGTTGTTGAAAATTTTCAATCAATATTTAGTTCGGCCCTCGACTTAGTCCAAGTTTTTAATTTTGGCCCTCCGTGAATTTGAGTTTGACACCCCTGATCTAGACCCACTGACCTGCACCTATTCAATAACCCTCCAGACCTCTCCCATCTGTGTATCTATCCAATTTATTCTTAAAACTTAAGAGTGAGCCTGCATTTACCATGTCAGATGGCAGCTCGTTCCACACCCCCACCAATCTCTGAGTGAAGAAGTTCCCTCTAAACCTTTCACCCTAAAGATGTTGGTGATCAGAAATCAAACCAGGAAGTGTAGGGAGCACCGAGCAGGTAAGGCGGCATCTGTGGAGAGAGGGACAAATTAGTTTTAAGTTGCTTGGACCAAAGGGAGGAATGGAGGTGAGGCACGGTTAGCGTAGCCATCAGCAAGTAAAACATGAAGGTCTGCACGTACTGTGGTTGAAGTAAAAACAGAAAATGCTGGAGAAAGTCAGCAGGTCAAACAGTGTCCTTTATGTAGCAAAGATAAAGATACAGAACCGACGTTTCGGGCTTGAGTTTTGCTACATAAAGCCTGAAAAGTTGGTTATCTTTATAATGTACACCGTTTAACCTGCTGAGTTTCTCCAGCATTGTATTTTCACAGCACCAGCGACCCAGGTTCTAATCTGCCACTGTCCGTGAGGAGTTTGCACATTCTCCCTGTGTCTGCGTAGGTTTCCTCTTGGTCAGTAGTTTTTAATTTGCCCCTCACTCAACTCACATTTCGCCTTAGGTAATCCCTATGCCATTGATGCTCTGTGATTAGTCAGGTATTGCTTAAGGTGGGATATGAGTGGAAAGAAAAAGTTTGAAAACCACTGTTTTAATTGTACCTCATTGACTCGTTATGTGCGCGGTTTCAGAACTCCAAAGGAAATAAATTTTTCTCAAGCCAAATATTTCACTAACAATTGGGTATGAAGCAGTGATTCTCAACCTTCCCTTCCCACCCACATCCCACCTTAAGCAACCCCTTACTAATCACAGAGCACCGATGGCATAGGGATTGCTTAAAGTGGGACGTGATGTCAGGTGGACAGTTTGAAAACCACTGCACTAGGTGATCCAGTTTCATCCTACCCTTCAAAAACATACGAGGGTTGTAGGATTATTGGTGAAGTTGGGTGGCATGGGCTCGTGCGCTGGAAGGGTTTGTTACCGTCTTGTATGTCTGAATTTTAAAAATAAATAAATAAAAATGTTAAAAGGAAAGGAGCTATCCCTGAGAGAGTGGGACCAGTTAATGGGGTAGTTGGGCCAGGCAAGCCTGGTCTGGGATAAATCTTGCTACCAGCAGTGGGTCCACATACACTGCAGCAGTGTTAAAACTGAGGGGGAATCACAGATGAACGACAAAGCAGCCATTCTCAACAGGGGCTTTACAGCTCCTCCTGTGGCCCAAGGACATTTAGAGGGTGGGGTGGGCACGGACTGAAATCATAAAACATGTCACCGTAAGAAGTACGGAAGAAGCCGCCTAAACATGACTGCTTCACTGGGAAAGGACCATAAACCCTGAGCAGAGTTCTAAGGGGGCCATAGCCAAAGCAAAGATTGTGAATGACTGGTGGGGAGTCATCGTCATACTAAATAGAAGGGCCGAAGTTTATGTTCTATTGGTGCTGTGGTTCTTTTTTTTAATATTGTTTTTTTCATAATAAAATTTTCAATAACAAAATAGACAAGCATTCACTTCCTTCCTATACATACAGATCCCCACATTGTCAGAGCTTACTCATCTCTTAAATACATAGAATACAGTTGGGTATGTATAATGTCAGCATTTATATTCCTGTATCTGGGCCCCTATGTGGTCCAGGTCTGGGCTGCCAGATCTTTACAAAGTGTCATGTTTCTTTCAGTTGTATGTGATTTTTTTTCCATAGGTAACAGCTGTTCATTTCCACAGCCCATCGTGCTCCAAGTAGAGGCGAGTCGGACCTCCAAGTGATCGCGATACATTTTTTCGCTATTCCCAGTGATATTTTTATGAATGAGATTTGATATTTTGGTCAATTTGTCACTATTTCCATGAAATTACCTAGTAGATATAGTTCCGGGTCGCCCACCAAGGCCACTCCTGTTCTCCTGGTTAATGTTTCTGCTATATCTTGCCAAAATGGCCTCACCTTTACACATGACCACATGGCATGTAGAAAGGTTCCTGTCTCAGTCCCACATCTGAAACACATCTCTGAAATGTCTGCTTTCGATCTATGGGGTAAGATATTATTGGTGCAGAACATTATGCTGAACTAGTCCATATCTTGCATTTATAAACGCCATCGCCAATCTGACCAGCTTCTTTCTGAGATTATAGCACCCAAATCCAACTCCCGTCTTTCCCTTGAACTCTGTAAACCTGGTTTTGCACTTTCACTTTGGAGAGTATAATACATTTTTGTTATAAATTTGAGTGTATTCCCCATCCATACTGTTCGTTCCATTTCACTGGTTTCAGGTGGGGTCAGCGTTGGTCCCCATCGTTCTCTGAGTAAGTCTTAGCTGGAGAAAACAATAGACGATCCATTGGCCACTCTGTGTTTATGTTTTAGTGGACTGTGTAACAGTCCTTAATATATCTTATCCCCTTGTCATACCACAAATTTAATACTCTATTGCCATGTTCATAGGCAGTAACATATTTTTACACAATTGTGCTTTTATTGATCTCCCGAGTTTTTTCCTATAGCTTCATTAATTCCCTCCCCAGTTCTGATCATATGGATCAGTATGGGATTATCTGCCTTTTTTCTAGTGATTTGAGACTCCATTTATAGATAAAAAACCTTTGCTTCCCCCTCCCCCATTGAATGCATTCCCTTCTGTATCCAAGAGGGGAGGGGAGGCTGTCTTTCACAAAATCTAGCCTGTGTAGCTCGGTTATATTTTTTAAAATCCATAAGTCTAAGTCCTCCCAGCCCATGGTCCCATGCCAGTTTTTCAAATACAATGCTTGACACCTTGTTAATCCATAGGAACTGTCTACAATTATTATTTCATAATTTAAAGAAATTTTTAGGTAACGGAATAGGCAGCTATTGCAGTCTTGGCTTCACTTTCATTTTGACACAATAAACCCTTCCCACTAAATTAATCGGTAAATCTCTCCATTTCTGCTGGTCTTTTTCTATCTTCCCAAAAGAGGAACATAATTTAGTTTATACAGATTATGTAGGTTATTATCAGTTGCTATTCCAAGATATTTTATTCCATCCATCTTCTATTTAAATTTACTTCCTTTTTGATACCTTTCGCATTTTAAATGTGCAAATGGCATTCTCTCACTTTTGTCCATATTTATTTTATACTCTTCCATATTTTTCTAATGTTCCTTGTAATTTTTACAAAGGTTTAACTGGGACTGATAGGCAAATAGATTAATTTTGTATTCTTCTTTTCCAACTTTGAAGCCCTTTATATCTGGATCCCTTCTTATTATCTCCACCAACGGTTCAATCACTAGTACAAAAAGCGCTGGGGATGGGGGGGGGGGTGCCTACTCAATCTGCTCAAGGGAAACACCACTGGCATCTGGCTATTGGTTATAATTTTAACTTGTGGTTTATGATATAAAGTTTTTATACAGTTTATAAATGTTCTGCCAACGCCAGTTTTTTTTTTAGTGTTTTAAATAGAAAGGACCATTCCAAATGGTCAAATGCTTTTTCTACATCCAAGGACTGTTGTATTTGGATTCTGTTCGAATTTTGCCATGTGTATTATACTAAATAACTTTTCTAGACTATTTGAAGAATTTCTTCCTTTAATAAATCTTCCCGGAGGAGTCACGTGATGGAATAGTGGCTGGTAGGGTAAAATCAGCCCTCTCCAGACAAAAAGAAAAAACAAAGTTCAACAAATATAAAAAATAAAAGATCAAGTTGCAGATAAGAGAAAGATGGCATCTAAGAAGGAAAAAGTAAAAATAATGGGAAAAGAAGAAGAAAAGATACCGGAAAAGAAAGGAGAAGGCCTTACCTGCACGAAGGAACAGGGAACCATGGTGGCGAAGAGCACCTGTTCTCTGAGATTGGTGTCGGCCCTGTGGAGTCACAACACCCCCCCCCCCCCCACCCCGACCGGTGAAATGCAAAAATGGCTCTCTGAGCCAAACAAAAGTGCGCAACTGCACATGCATGAGGAGTCAAGCATGAGCAGTGCGCAATTTATGGTAAAGGAAATCATCGATGGGAGGGGGGCTCAGCCGAGGAGCGGGCAAGCATGGCGCGACCAGTTGAGGAATGCCTGACACCAGAGCTCTCAGCTGGAAAATGAGGAAGGTGGCCGGAGAGGGAGTGAGGAACCAGGTGAGAAAGAAAGTCGACGGGGTGAATGGCAAGAGGAGCAGCAGCAAGAGGCTCAACAGATGAGCAACTCAGAAGGAGAGGACCAACAGCAAGAGGCCCAGCAAGAAGAGGCCTGACAAAGTGAGACAAACAACTCATCATAAAAATCAGAAGAGACACAGACACAGAAGAAGAGGAAGAAGAAGACCAAGATCTTCACAGAGAGATAGAAGGTAGAACAGATATGGACAGAATAGAGATAAAGCTTTTTTTGAAGAACAAATGAGAGCATTAAAAGAATGGTTGTCATTAGAATTTAGTGCAATTAAAAGAAAAAATGAAAGGAACAGAAGATAAAATGCAAAGATTAGAACTAGTCACGACAGAAATAAGGAAGAGTAGAGATTGTGGAGAAATGAGAAACGACTGTAGAAATGGAAGTGAATGACTTAAGAGGAAAATTGGAAGAAAGTGATAAAAAAAATTAAAGAGACAAGAGTTGTTAGCTCAGAAAATTGATATGTTGGAAAATTATAGTAGGCGAAACAACATAAAAATAGTGGGCCTGAAGGAAGATGAAGAAGGCACAGATAGGAAGGAATTTTTAAAAGGATGGATCCCAAAGGTCCTGGGAACAACAGAAATGCAAGAAGAAATGGAAATAGAAAGGGCACACAGAACACTAGCTCCGAAACCACAGACACATCAAAAACCAAGATCCATCTTGTGATAATACAGATTCTATCACCAATATGTCTATGTACAGATGGTCGTGTAGGATGACTGTGATTGGCTGAGAGTGTAGCCACACCTACTGGCAGGTCTTCAAGGATTGCTCCTAGCCAGACCAGGTCATTCTGGACTGGTCGACCTACTTGTGATATGCTCCAGTCTTTTAGTTAATAAAAGCTTTGCCACCTACTGGCAGGTCTTAAAGGATTTCTTCTAGCCAGACCAGGTCATTCTGGACTGGTCGACCTACTTGTGATATGCTTCAGTCTTTTAGTTAATAAAAGCCTTGCCACCTACTGGCAGGTCTTAAAGGATTTCTTCTAGCCAGACCAGGTCATTCTGGACTGGTCGACCTCCTTGTGATCTGCTCCAGTCTTTTAGTTAATAAAAGCCTTGGTTTGGATCAACAAGTCTTTGGTTCTTTCGACGCGCATTACAATACACATCTTAGTAAAATTTTTGAGATATACGACAAGAGAAAATATACTGGAGCGGGCAAGGAATAAAATTAGAGAAGACAAAAAAGCCATTGGAATACAAGGGTCAAAAAATATTTTTTTACCCAGACATAAGTTTTGAACTCTTAAAGAAGAGGAAGGAGTTTAAAACAGCAAAATCGATCCTATTGAAAAAAGGTTATAAATTCACGTTAAGACATCCAGCTGTGCTTAAAATATTTATACCCGGGGAGCTAAACAGACTGTTCTCGGATCCGGAGGAAGCACAAGAATTTGCAGAATGTTTGCAGGACAGAAGGAGAGATGAAGAGATGTAATAAGATTGAAGAACGGCGATAAAAATATATATAAAGATGTAAAAACAATGTATATGTAAAGAACTAAAGAAGGAAAAGAGAAGGGGGGAAAAAAGGGAGAGCTTTGTTATATATTTTTTTTAAGTGTTTTCTGGGGAGGGGTTGGATGAGAGAAAATAACCGTCGCTACAAAATCAGTTGACGCTTGCGAACAGGTTTGCAATCCAAATGGAAAGGGGAGTTGTGGTTGCCCGGCAAGGGATAAGGGGCAACTCAGAGAGGGGGGGACATTTGGGGTTAAGATAATAATGGATGTGGGAGTTGTTGGAGTATTTTATGTTTTAAACGTGTTGTCCTACATTGAGTTTAAAAAGGGAAAACAGAAATAAAAATGGGGAAAAGGGGGATGGAGGTGGTGAGGTAGCGTAAATGAGGTGTAAACAAGATACAAGATGGCCATGTTGAACGATATGACTATAAATATTAATGGAATACATAACCAAATTAAAAGGAAGAAGCTATTAAATTTACTGAAAAAAGAAAAAATAGATATAGCATTTGCGCAGGAAACGCATCTAACTGAAGTGGAACATAATAAATTAAAGAGAGACTGGGTAGGACACGTAACGGCAGCATCATATAATTCAAAAGCCAGAGGAGTAGCTATATTAATTAATAAAAATGTACCAATCAAAATAGAGGAGGAAATAATAGATCCAGCAGGGAGGTATGCAATGATAAAGTGTCAGATATATTCAGAATTTTGGAATTTGCTCAATATATATGCACCTAATGAGGAGGATCAAACGTTTATGCAGGATATTTTTTTGAAGATGGTAGATACACAAGGAAATATATTGATAGGAGGGGATTTTAACCTTAATTTGTATCCAATGTTGGATAAAACTGGACAAAAGAGAAGCAAAAAGAATAAAGTAGCCAAATTTATGGTTAAATCAATGCAGGAATGAAACTTATGGATATATGGAGGAGGCAGCACCCAAGAGAGAAGGAATATTCATATTATTTGAGTAGGCACAAAACATACTCAAGGATTGATATGTTTTTGTTGTCGGCCCATATTCAAGGGAGAGTTAGGAAAACTGAATATAAAGCTAGATTACTATCTGATCATTCTCCCCTGTTATTAGCAATAGAACTGGAGGACATCCCACCAAGAACATATAGATGGAGATTAAACTCCATGCTACTTAAAAGACAGGAATTTAGAGAATTTATTGAATGCGAAATTAAAACATATTTTGAAATAAATACGGAATCAGTGAAAGACAAATTTATATTATGGGACGCAATGAAAGCCTTCATTAGAGGGCAGATAATAAGTTATTTAACTAAGATGAAAAAGGATTACAATCGGGAAATAGAGCAGTTGGAAAGGGAGATAGGAAGTACAGAAAAGGAACTAGTAAAAAGGGATGATATAATGAAAAGGAGAGAATTGGCGGACAAAAATTAAAATACGAAACATTACAAATGTACAAGGTGGAGAAGAACATGTTGAAAATAAAGAAAAAGTATTATGAACTGGGAGAAAAAAAACATAAAATATTAGCCTGGCAACTTAAAACAGAACAAACTAAAAGAACTGTATTGGCATCAAGGCTAAAGGACAAACAAATTACACGTAATCCAACAGAGATTAAATAACTTTAAGGAATTTTATGAACAATTATACCAAACTGAGAACGAGCGGAAAGATGATAAAATAGAAGAGTTTTTAGCTAAAATTGAACTGCCAAAATTCCAAGAAGAGGAACAAAACAAACTAATAATACCATTTGAAATAGAGGACGTACAGGATATATTAAAAACCTGCCGAACAATAAAACACCAGGAGAGGATGGATTTCCAATAGAATTCTATAATACATTTAAAGAGTTATTAATTCCTCCTCTCCTGGAAATAATGAACCAGATAAACACAAAACTTGCCAGATTCATGTAAAACAGCAATAATTACAGTAATACCAAAGATGGGGAAAGATCCATTAACACCAGCATCATATAGACCAATATCTCTACTTAGCTCAGATTATAAGATAATAGCGAAATTAGCAAACAGATTGGCCGACTGTGTACCAAAAATAGTAAAACAAGATCAAACTGGATTTATTAAGAAAAGATGAACAGCAGATAATGTCTGTAAACTTTTAAATCTAATTCTTGCAGTTCAAGGAAATAAGAAGCCAACAGTGGCTGTTGCTTTAGATGCAGAAAAAGCCTTTGACAGAATAGAATGGATCTATTTATTTAAAGTATTACAGAGGTTCAATCTACCAAAAATATATATATTAATTGGATTAAAGCATTATATAATAGTAGGTCAAGTAGACAGAGGTGTCCATTATTCCCCTCATTGTTCGTCTCAGCAATAGAACCATTGGCAGAACTGATAAGAACAGAAAATAAAATAAAAGGGATAAAAATAAAGGAGAAGGAGAATAAAATCAGTTTATTTGCAGATGACCTAAGAGAACCTAAAATATCAATAAAAGAATTACATAAGAAATTGAAGGAGTATGGAGAAATATCGGGGTACAAGATCAATGCAAATAAAAGCGAAGTGATGCCAATGAAGAGAAGAGATGCCATTTAAATGGCAAAAAAAAGCAATCCGGTACCTAGGGATCAGGTTAGAATAATAACTTAAGCCACCTCTACAAACTAAATTATCAGCCACTAATAAAGAAATTGCAGAAAGACTTAGAACATTGGAAAGAATTACCGCTAACGTTGATAGGAAGGATAAACTGCATTAAAATGAACGTGTTCCCAAGGATACAAAACTTATTTGAAACATTACCAATTCCCTTAACAGAGAAATTCTTTAATGAACTGAAGAGAATAATAAGGAAATTCTTGTGGAAAGGGAGGAATCCAAGGGTAGCGTTAGATAAATTAGCAGAGAGGTATAATCAAGGTGGTTTGCAGTTACCAAACTTTAAAAATTATTATAGAGCAGCACAATTAAGGTATTTATCAGATTTTTACCAGACAAGGGAAAAACCAGACTGGACTAAGATAGAACTAGATAAAATAGGCAAGAAGGTACCGGAACATATACTTTATAAGTGGGATGAAAAGCTGGTGCAATATAAAAACTCACCAGTATTGCATCATTTACTCAATATATGGAAGAAGATTCACGTAGAAAGGAAAAAAAAAAGAATGACCAAATACCAAAATTATTATTGATGCAAAATCCGCTAATCCCTTTCACAATAGATAACCTTTCCTTTAGAGAATGGGAGAGAAAAGGAATCAAAAGAATAGAAAATTGTTTTTTGGGAAATAATTTATTAACATTTGAACAGTTGACGAACAAATATGGAATAACTCGTGGAACAATGTTTGAATATCATCAACTGAAAGCTTATTTAAAGGATAAATTAGGAAATAGCTTGAGATTACCTGAAGGAAGCAGCTTTGAATATGTGATTACAGAAACAATGATAATTAAAAGATTTATAACGAACATGTAGATTAAGTTGCAAGAGAAGGAAAATGATGAAATAAGCTATAAACCCAACAAAAGTGGGAAAAGGATTTAAACATAATGATAAAAAAAGAAACATGGGAAAAGTTATGTTCTGGAACTATGAAGAATATAATAAACGCAAGGTTACGCATGATACAGTATAATTGGTTACACAGGTTATATATCACTCCTCAAAGATTAAAAGAATGGGATCCAACATTATCAGATAGATGTTTTCGCTGTAAGAAGGAAATGGGAACAACAGTACATGCAATTTGGGCATGTGAAAAAGTGGAAATGTTTTGAGAAGATCTAAATCAGATATTAAACAAAATCACAAAAAGCAACATACCAAAAAATCCAAAGATCTTTCTTCAAAGAAGTAAAGAATTAGGCCTCAAACTGGATGAAGCGCAAAAAAGATTTATTGTGATAGCCTTAGCTGTAGCAAAAAAATGGATAATATCAACTTGGAAAATAGAAGAGAGCCCGAGAGTACAGCAATGGTACATGGAAATGAATAAATGTATTCCATTAGAAAAAATAACATAATTTAAAAAATAAAGTCACATTATTTGAATAAATTTGGGAACCGTACATGGAACATAACAGAGAAGTCCTACCACGGACCTCCACCCCCTAAAATGATAAGACAAAACAACTTGATCCAGTGTGTAAAAGTAGATGACACAATTTTTCTTGTTTATCTTTCATTGTGTGATGATGTTGTTTAATGGGTTTATTGTATTGTATATATTGAATATTTATTGGTTTTGGAGGGGGGTGGGAAGGGGGGAGGGAAGGTAGGGGGGAATAAAGGGAGAAAATGCCACTGTGTATATTTAATGAGAAACGTTTGTATACATTTTGGTTGATATGGTTCACAGTTTTTAAATTAAAAATTATATGAAAAATAAACAAATTCACCCTGGTTTGTATGTATGTTTTGGTAAATATTGTTCTAATCTATTAGCCAATGCTTTTTCCAGTATCTTATAATCAGCATTTAACAGCGAAATTTGTCTATATGTTGAATGTTTTTAATGGATCCCTATTCTTTTTATATCACACTTTAATAATAGCATTTTAGAATGATTCTGGGAGGGTCTGTGTCTCTACAGCTTGGTCCAGAACATCCATTAAAAGTGGCATTAGTAATTCTTTGAATTGTCTATAAAACTCAGGTGGGAATCCATCCTCCCCCAGTGAATTATTAGCCTGTAGTACCCAGGGCTTTTTCAATTTCTTCTTTTGTGAAGGGAGCATCTAGTTCTAATTATTGTTCTCATTCTTCTAGTTTTGGAAGTTAAACATTGACAGAAATTCTTCCATTTCATTTTCATCTCCTTGTGATTCTGATTTGTATAATTTCCTATAATATTGTTTAAAGATATCATTAATTTCCTTTTGTTTATATGTTAATTTGTCTCTTTTTTATAGCATTTATTATTCTTGATAACTCCTCTAACTTGCCAAGATAAGACTTTATGTGCTGGTTCACCTCGCTCATAATATTTTTTTTAGTTCTTAATATAGCTTTTTCTATTCTATATGTTTGTAATGTATTGTGTTAGCTTTTTGTTTTCCAGTACTCTGTATTCCTCTTGTAGTCCTGTTCTTTTTTTTCTAATTCTGTAATATCTTTCTCGAAACTGTTTACTTCTGCCATATATTCTCTCAATATCCTTTGTATAGGAAATCATTTGTCCCCTCAAGTAAGCTTTGAACATGTCCCCATATCAAAAAGCTATTATTAGTAAATGGCTGATTTGTTTCACAAAATCTTTCTATCTGTCTATATATAAACTCACATAAGTCTGTTCTTTTGAGTAACGTAGCATTGAGGCCATCTGTATACATTTTCTTGCTTTTCCATTATTGTAATAGTTAATGGTGAGTGATCTGATAAGAGCCTTGTTTTATCACTCTACTATTTAGCTGGGCAGACATTAAAAATAAATCAATCCTTGTATGTGAATCATGTACCATTGAGTAAAAGGAGCACTCTCTCTTTCTCTCTCTCTCTCTCTCTCTGTGTGTGTGGGATTTAATTGCCTCCATTTATCAGTAAGATTTAGATCCTTCATATTTGACATTGTGGTTTTTGCCGCTTTCACCTTCATTACTGTTCCTGCAGATTTATCTCTAATGGGTTCAAGCAAGGGTTAAAATCACCTCTGACCAATATATTTAATCTTCCCTCTGCTGTCTTTAAGAAGATATCCTTAATGTAACCATTTGCAGCACAGAAAAAGGCCAGTTTGGTCCAACTAGTCATGCCAAACATCTTCTCCCACTTAGTCCCACTGACCTGCATTTGGACCATAACCATCCACACCCCTCCCATCTATATACCTATCCAACATTTCCTTGAATATTAACATCAATTTCGCTTCTACCAGCACTGCTGGAAGTTCATTCCATATCGCCACCTCCCTCTGCATGAAGAAATTCCCCCTTATGTTTCCCTTAAACTTTTCCCCTTTTACTCTCAATTCGTGTCCTCTTGTTTGAATCTCCCCCACTCTCAGTGGGAAAAAGCCTGTCCACATTGAATCTATCTGTCCCCCTTATAATTTTGAATACCTCTATCAAATCACCCCTCAACCTTCTACACTCCAGGGAATAAAGTCTCAGCCTATTCAACCTATCCCTGTAAGTCAAACCCTGAAACCCGACAACATTCTCATAAACCTGCTCTGCACTCTCTCAATACTGTTTATATTCTTCCTGTAATTCGGCAACCAAAACTACAAACAATATTCTAAATTTGCACACAACGCCCTATTCAGTTTTAACATAACATCCCAACTCTTGTATTCAATACTCTGATTTATGAATGCCAACATACTAAAGGCCTTCTTCACCACCCTATCCACGTGATTCAACTTTCAGGGAATTATGTACCATGATTCCTAAATCCCTTTGTTTCACTGGACTCCTCAAATGTCCACCATTTAATGTGTTTATCCTATTTTGATTAGTTCTACCAAAATGTAGCACCTCACATTTATCAGTATTACACTCCATCTGCCATCTTTCAGCCCATTCTTCTAATGGTCCTATATCACCCTGTAAGCTTTGATAATCTTCCTTATTGTCCACAACACCACCAACCTTTGCATTGTCTGCAAATTTACTAATCCAATTTGCCTCCCTATCATCTAGATAGTTAATATATATGACAAAGAGCAATGGACCCAATACCAATCCCTGAGGCACTCCACTCATCACCGGCCTTCAACTCAACAATTTTCCACCACTACTCTCTGGCATCTCCCCTCCAAACATTGCTGAATCCATCTCACTACTTCATTATTAATACCTAAGGCTCCACCTTCCTTACTAACCTCTTACGGGGAACCTTATCAAAAGCCTTACTAAAGTTCAAATAGACAACATCCACCACCTTCCCCCATCAACCTTTTAGTTACCTCCTCGAAAAACTCTATAAGATTTGTTAGACATGATCTACAATGTACAAAACCATGCTGACGACTCCGAATCAATCCCTGTCTTTACAAATAGTTGTATTTGGAAACACTTTCCATTAATTTACCCACCACTAACATCAGATTTACAGATTGATAATTACCAGGTTTACTTTTGGATCATTTTTTGAACAGTGGAACAACATGAGCCACCCTCCAGTCCTCCAGCCCTTCCCCCATGGCCAGTGACATTTTAAATATTTCTGTCAGCGCCCCACTATTTGTTCACTAACCTCCCTCAGGGTCCTAGGGAATATTTTGTCAGGACCTGGAGATTTATCCCCCTTGATCTTTTTCAATATAGCCAACACTACCTCCTCATTAATCCTTATATTATCCATGAGCTCCTGACCATATTTCTTCACTTCATCTGGCTCAATATTCTTTTCCTTACTGAATACTGAAAAAAAAATCGTTTAAAATTTCACGCATCTCCTCTGGCTTCTCACAGAGCCCACCCCCTCATCTTCAAGGGGTCCAATTTTATCTCACACTGTTCTTTTACTTTTAATGTACCTATAGAAACCCTTTTTGATTTATTTTTACTTTGCCTGCCAAAGCAGCTTCATTTCTCCTTTTACCCATTCTAATTTCATTAAAGATTTTTTTATTCTCCTTATGTTCCTCAAGCAGTTCATCCCTTCCCTGCTGTTTATCCCTGTTGTTCACATCCCTCTTCCTCTGAACCAAGTGCCCAATATTTTTTGAAAACCAAGGCTCCCTAGTTTCTAACCTTTCCTTTAATCCTCACGGGGACAGACCGACTCTGTCCTCTCAGAACTTCTCCTTTCAATATCCTCCATTTATCTGCAACATTCTTCCCTGAAAATATCTTATCCCAATCCCCACCCTCCAAATTTTTTCTCATCCCCTCAAAACTTGCTTTCTTCCAGTCAAGAATCTCAACCTTTGCCCCACCTCTATTCTTTTCCATCACTAGCCTAAAACTAATAGGATTGTGATCTCTAGACCCAAAGTGTTCCCCAACACAAGTCTCTAACCTGGCCCATCTCGTTCCCTAATAGGAGATCCAATTCTGCCCCTTCTCGAGTTGGTTTTTCTATGTATTGATTCAGAAAACTTTCCTGAACACACTTAACAAACTCTACCCCATCCAGCCCTCTCACTCTATTGCCATCCCAGATATAAACAGAGTGGAGAGAGTGCAGAGAAGGTTTACCAGAATGTTACCTGGGTTTAAGCATCTAGAGTCTAGGGAGAGATTGGACAGATTAGGTCTTTATTCTTTGAAGCGTAGAAGTTTGAGAGGGGATTTGATAGAAGTATTTAAGATTATGAAAGGGATAGACAGAGTGGATGTGGATAGACTATTTCCGTTAAGAGGAGGAAAGATTAAAACAAGAGGACATGAGTTAAGAATTAAGGGGCAGAGGTTTAGAGGTAACATGAGGGGGAACTTCTTTACTCAGAGAGTGGTAGCGGTGTGGAATGAGCTTCCGGGAGAAATAGTGGCGGCGGAGTCAATTGTATTATTTAAGAAAAGGTTGGACAGGTCTATGGATGAGAAGAAGATGGAGGGTTATGGGCATTGTGCAGGGAGGTGGGACTAGAAAGGGGTGTTTGGTTCGGTGCGGACTAGAAGGGCCTAATGGCCTGTTTCCGTGCTGTAATTGTTATGTTATGTTATGTTTGCAAAGTTGAAATTTCCTACATCTACCACCTTATGTTTATTACACATATACACAATCTCCTTACAAATTTGCTCCTCTAATTCCCTCAGGCCATTTGGTGGTCTATAATACACTCCCATTAATGTATTCATGCCTCTGCCATTCCTCAATTCTACCCACATAGCCTCGCTGGTCGATCCCACCAAACCATCCTGCCACAGCACTGCTGTAATGTGCTTTCTAATAAGCGATGCAACTCTTCCACCTTCTATCTCCCCTGTTCTATCATGTCTAAAACAACGGAATCTTGGAATATTTAACTACCAACCATGCCCTTCCTGCAACCAAGTTTCACTGATGGCCACAATATCGTATTTCCCCTTGACCATCTTTGCCTTAAACTCATCCTCCTCATTTACAATAATCCTTGCATTAAAATATATGCACTTGAGAGACTGTCCTCCACATAAACTCCTTTTGTTACCAACTACTTTCACCTTCCTCCCTCCTTCATTTATATTTTCATTCTGTTCTCTCCCTTCCTTCCAGTCCAGGTATTCCTCCTCCCTAATCTCCATACTCCCATTCAGATTCTCACCCCCCTGCCAAACTAGTTTAAACCCTCCCAAACAGCTCTCGCAAACCTGCCCGCCAGGATATTGGTCCCCCCTCCAGTTCAAGTGCAGCCCATCCTTGTGGTACAGCTCAGACCTGCCCCATAAGAGATCCCAATGATCCAGAAATCTAAACCCCTACCCCAGCTCCCGAGCCCCACATTCATCCTCCACAACTTCCTGTTCCTACCCTCACTAGCGATTTCCATCCTGGAGGTCCTGCTTTTTAACTTCTCCCCTAACTCTATGTAATCCTTCTTCATGACCTCATTCCCCCCACCCTTTCTAACTACATCATTTGTCCCCACATGGACCACGACTTCTGGCTGCTCGCCCACCCCCTCCAGGATGCTGTGGACTCGATCAGAGACATCCCTGACACCTGGGAGGCAACCCCAATCTCATCCATCAACTTCCTATTTGCACACCTGACCAGCGAGTCTCCAACTACAAGAGCCCTACTCTTCCCCCCTTCCCTTCCGAGCCAAGGGTCCAGCCCCTGTGCCAGAGACCCAACCTCCATGACTTGTCCCCTGTAGATCATTCCCCCCCCCCACAAGAGTATCCAAAGCAGTATACTTGTTTTTGAGGGGAACAGCCACAGGGGTCTCTGCACTGCCTGTCTCCCCACCTTTCCCTTTCCTCACAGTCACCCTGTTCCCTGACTGTTGGGGGTGACCACCTCCCCACAACTCCTATCTATCACCACCTCTGCCTCCCTTATGATCCACAGTTCATCCAGCTGCAACTCCAGCTCCCTAACCCGGGATTCCAGGAGCTGCAACTGGATGCACCTTTTGCAGGTGTCATCATCAGGAACATCTGTGCTGTCCCTGACCTCCTGGATCCTGCAATAAGAGCCTTCAGCTACCCCAACTGCCTCCATCACCCGCTCTTCAATTTAAATTAGGGTAATAAAGGCTTCATCGTCATAATTTGGGGTATAGATATTCATAAGTGTCCATGTTTCTCCATAAATTTTACAATGTGCCATTACATACCTTCCGGCCCGGTCAACCGATGTGCCTTCTATTAACACTGGTGTAATTTTATTAATTAGAATTCACTACTCCTCCTGCCTTTGAACCAAAAGAAGACGATATTATTAAAAGCATAGACGCACATCCCTAGCTCTGACGGTGACATAAGCAATAAAGCCCGTGAAAAAGGACCGCGGAGTTTTCTGAAGAACCCCCTCCCTTTAGCACCATTTTTTTTAACCGCTCCTCTCCCAGTGCCATTTTCTCCCCTAGAGTCCCCATCCCGCCATTTTCCTTTCTCTCCAGAGCTCTCCATGTATATTACTGATTTTTTTTTCCTTTTGGCAGTTAAAATAAAATAGTTCAATACTACAAGATTGAAAAAAGGTACACTTTTCATTTAGTCCTGTTTCAATCTTCTTATCTGGCAGTTTAATCTTTTCACAGCTTTTGTAAAAATTTTTCCTTATTCTTGAAAATTCTTCGATTACCTTCTGAGACATCGACCCTATGCATCACTGGGTAAATCATTGAGTAATTTAAGATTTTGGATCACAGTTGTCTCTTTACCTCGTCTAATTCTTTTCTGTTTGTCCAAGGCAGGACTAAAGTCCTGGGAAAACATTACTTCTGCGTTGTCCACCATTGGTTTTTTTTAAATATTTGTATACTGCTCCCAAGATCGCATCTCACTCCCGGTAACTTACAAGTCTTACCAGGACTGGTTGTGGTCATTGATTGCCAGTTCTTCTGGGCCCGAGGGTCCGGTGAGCCCTTTCAATTTGCAGCTTGGCTTTTAGCTTACTTGGGTCATTTGTTCCATTAAGTCTTCCACACTTCCTTAAATTTTAATTACCGATATGTCTCTTATCGCTGATTCAAAGCTCGTAGAGCAAGTACACAAAGTTTCCATCTTGTTTAAGATATTTGCTATATCTTGGGCCGAACCGCCCCCCCCCCCCCCAAGTCTGCCAGGTTCAGACGGTCCCAGGGCCCCTTCTGTGTCGCTCCTCATCAGGCTTCCACTCGTTCCTGGCTGAGCTGCTGTTTCTTCAGTTCTCATTTGTGGTTGCCTTGATCATTTAACATTAATGTTAACCATTTTTGATGATGAAATACTGATTTTTGAACTTTCAAACCTTCTTTTTAATACTTTTCCTGGAAAGCTCTTTCAGAACACGTCTGCTCAGATCTTCTGCATGGCCTCGCCCCTGATGCTGTGGTTCTTAATCGCACCTGGTGCAATTGGTGAAAGATGATGCCAACCATGTTTGTGTTTCCATCTATTCCCTGGATTTTGTCTCAATAAAATAGAGCCACACAGCGTGGAAACAGGCCCTTTGGCCCATCTTGCCCATGCCAACCAAAACATCCGAACCACGCCTACCTGCCTGCATTTGACCCATATCCCACTAAACCCATCCTATCCCTGTATCCATCCAATATTTTTCTTAAACATTGCAGTACCTGCGTCAATCTCCTCCTCCGGCAGCTCCTTCCATACAACCCCTCAGATTCCTGTTAAATCTCTCCCCCCCCCCCCCCAATAAACTTACAGTGCTCTCCATCATGTGTGGGACAAAGGCATTTTTTTCCCTTATATGTCCCTGTTGTCTACAGTTTTAAATTTGCAATCATACAATTCCCATGATTAAAGTGCACATTCCAGATTTTATTCAAGGTTATTTGTCTACATTTTGGTTTGACCATATAGAAATTACAGCACTTTTTTCAGGGCACCATAACATTTGGGACATAGCAATGGTCTGTATATTAAAGTGGTCATGTTCAGTACTTTGTTGCATGCCCCTTTCATCTGCTGAACTCTGATTGGTAGACACCACCAGGTGCTGAGTATCTTCTCTGGTGATGCTCTGCCAGGCCATCTTCAGCTCCTGTTTGTTCGGGGGCTCGTTCCCTTAAGTTTTCTCTTTAGCATGTGGAAGACATGCTCAATTGGATTTGGATCAGGTGACTGACTTGACCATTCAAGAATTTTCCAGTTTTTAGCCATGAAAATCTCCTTTGTTGCTTGAGCAGAGTGTTTGGGATCACTGTCCTGCGGCAGGATGAACACTTAGGGGCTTCTGCTCAAACTTGAGCAGATGTTTCTATACACCTCATTTTGCTATTGCCATCAATGAACCTGTGGCAACCATACATGCCTGTGCCACATGCCAGAGAGGGTAGGAACAGAAAGTTATGGCTCATGAATGCATGGCTTCAGGGGGCAGGGTTTAGATTTCTGGACCATTGGGATCTCGTCTGGGGAAGGTCTGACCTGTACAAAAAGAACGGGCTACACCTGATCTGGAGGGGAACCAATATTCTGGTGGGCAGGTTTGCTAGAGCTGTTGGGAAGGGTTTAAATTAGTTTGGCAGGGGGTTGGAACCAGAATATGAGGGCAGAGATTAGGGTAGAAGGACAAATGCATGATGCTATGTGTTCCGAGTTGGTGAGGAAGGACAGGCCGGGGACAAAACAGAAATGCAGTCAGAGGGGTTGAAATGTGTCTATTTCAAGGCGAGGAGTATTAGGAATAAAGGGGATGAACTTTAAGCATGGATTAGTACATGGAACTATGATGTTGTGGCCATTACAGGAACTTGGTTGGAGGAAGGGCAAGATTGCCTGATGCATGTGTTTTAATAGGAATAGGATGGGAGGTAGAAAATGGGAGGGGAGGAGTAACATTACTGGTCAGGGATAGTATCACAGCTATAGAAAGGGAGGATGCTAAAGAAGGAGTTTCCATTGAGTCGGTGTGGGTGGAAGTCAGAAATAGGAAGGGGGCTCTCACTGTGCTGGGAGTGGTCTATAGGCCCCCAAATACCCTTCAAGACAGAGGAGCAGATTAAGCAGTCAGATTTTAGAATGGTACAGGAAATATAGGGTGGTAGTTATGGGTGATTTCAACTTCCCTAATATTGACTGGCATCTACTGATTGCAAGAGGAATAGGGCTGAATTCGTCAGGTGTGTCCAAGAAGGATTCCTGACACAGGATGTAGACCGGCTGATGAGAGGAGAGGCCAGTCTGGGTCTGGTTCTGGGGAAGGAACCTGGTCATTCTGGTGAAAGCTTTGGCATAGTTATGAAAAAGGATAAAAACAGATAAAATGGGAATGTGCTTAATTGGAGAAGGGCTAATTATGATGGGTTGAGGCAGGAACTAGCAAGAGTAAATTGGAAACAAATGTTCAAGGGATAAAGCACAGAGCTAATGTGGAGGATGTTTAGGGACCAATTGTGTTGAGTTCAGGATACATTTATTCCACTGGGACAGGAAAAAGATGGTAGGAAAAGGGAACCATGGAAGTTCTTGTGAGAAGTATATGGTAGCCAGGAAGGAGCTTAAGGAAGGACTTAGGAGAGCTCGAAGGGACATTAGAAGGTCATGGTATATAGGATTAAGGAGAACCCCAAGGTGTTCGATTCAACGGGCCTGTGGGCTGGACGGTGCTGAGATTAAGGAAGAGGAAGTGTTGAATCTTCTTAAAAAACATTAAGATTGAAGATTGAAAAGTTCTCGGAGCCAGATGTGATATACCCCAATTTGCTGTGGGAAGTGAGGAAAGAGATAGCTGGGTGCAGTAACTATGATCTTTGAATCCTCTTTGGCTGCAGGGGAGGTGCCAGAGGATTGGAGAATGGCAAATATATTGTTTATAAATAATAGGGAGAATCCTGGGAATTATAGACTGGCGAGTCTTGCATCAGTGGTGTGCAAGCTATTGGAGAGGATTCTTAAGGAAAGGATCTATGAGTATTTGGAGAAGTACAATCTACTCAAGGATAGTCAACATGGCTTTGTGAAGGGAAGGACGTGCCTCATGAGCTTAAATGAGTTTTTTGAGAAGGTAACAAATGAGATCGAGAAGGGTTAGGTGGTAGATGTGTGTGGTCTACATGGATTTTAGTAAGGCATTTGACGAGGTCCACCATGAGAGACTCATCCAGAAAGTCTTGAGGCATGGGATCAGTGGAATCTTGGCTGTGTGGATATAAAATTGGCTTGTAGGAAGAAAGCAGAGAGTAGAAGTGGAAGGAAAGTATCTGCCTTGAGGTCGGTGGAGTTCCACAAGGATCTGTTCTGGGATCCCTGCTCTTTGTGATTTTTATAAATGACCTGAATGAAGAAGGGGAAGGATGGGTCAGTAAGGTTGCAGATGATATGAAGGTTGGAGGAGTTGTGGATGGAGCTGAAGATTGTTGAAGGTTACAAGAGGATATAGACAGGATGCAGAGTGGAGTTCAATCCGGTTAAGTGTGAGGTGATGCATTTTGGAAGGACAAACCAGAAGGCTGAGTACAGGGTTAATAGTCGGTTACTTAAGAGTGTGGATGAACAGAGGGACCTTGCTGTCCAAATCCATACATCCCTCAAGGTCACCTCATGAGTTGATAGGATAGTTAAGAAGGCCTATGGGATGTTGGGATTCATTAATAGGGGGATTGGGTTCAGGAGTAGAGAGGTCATGTTACAACTCTACAAATCTCTGGTGAGACCACACTAAGAGTATTGTGTTCATTTCTCATCACCACATTACAGGAATGATGTGGAAGCTATGAAGAGGGTGCAGAGGAGATTTACCAGGATGCTGCCTGAATTGGTAAACAAACCTCATGAGGAAATGTTAGCAGAGCTCGGACTTTTCCCTTTGGAGTGTAGAAAGATGAGCGGAGACTTGACAGAGGTTTATAATATTCTGGTGAGGCATAGATAAGGTGGACAGCCAGTGCCTGTTTCCCAGGACAGGAATATCAAACTCCAGAGGATGTGTACAAAGTGAAGGGAGGGAAGTTTAGGGGAGACATCAGGGGTAAGTTTTTTTACACAGAGAAAAACTGTGGATGCCTGGAATGCCTTGTCAAGGTGGTGGTGAAGGCTGGAACATTAGGGACATTTAAGAGATTCTTAGACAGACACATGGATGAAAGAAAAATAGAGGGTTACAACGTAGGGAGGGTTTAGTACTTTTTTTAAGGAATATATGGGTCGGCACAACACTGAGGGCTGAGGGACCTGTACTGTGCTGTAGTGTTCTGTTTTATGTTCTCTCCCTGTAGCTTGGGCTCCCGAGTCCTCGTAAATCTTCTCTGCACCATCTCCAGCTTGACAACATCTCTCCTGCAGAACAGTAGCCCCCAAAAATGTGCTTATTGCACATCCAGAGGCCGTCGTCTATTGCAGCCATTCTCTTTTTAAAAATATTTTATTTAAATTTTTGAAAAAAAAAATGAAAACCCCCTTCTCCCATAAACCCACCTTTCTCCCACCCCCAAAAGACCCCAAAGAAAGAAAGAAAGAAGAAACGGGAGATTTAAACCATCAAAAACACAACAAATCGTTATGGATCAAAGCAGCTCCACCACGACGAGCTCCAGGGAACTCAACATTTTAAACCCATATAATCCAAATAGGGACTCCACACTTTCAAATAAGATAATCATTCGTAAATTATACGTTATTTTTTCCGATAGAATACATTACCTCAATTCCAGATGCCATCTCTGCAAACCAAAATCAATCTCGTTTTTCCAAGTGATAGCTATACACCAACCATAAAAACGCAATTTGATACTTAGTCAACCTCAAAGTCAAACTCAACCTTTTAACATTACCTAATTAAAAAAAATGTTTGGTCCATTGGTAACAGAATCTTTAAAGCTTTCTCCAAAAAATTTTCTTAAGCCATATCCAAAAAAATTTAACCTTATCACATTACCAAATCCAATGTAAAAAAGACCCTCCATCTTTAAAACATCCAAAACATAAATCTGAAGAAATTAAATTATATTTACTTAATTTCTGATAAGTTAAATACAATTTATATAAAAAATATAATGAACAAATCTATATCAAACATTAATAATCTTAGTCATACTATCCATACAAATAGATCTTCAATCATCATGGTCGATTGTAATTCCTAAATCTTTTCCCCATTTTAATCTCAATTTATGAATATCTAATTTAAACACTTTGTAATAATTTATATGTTTCAGAAATAAAATTTTTAACCACCTTCTGTAAGCAAAATTTCAGAATTTGATTGTCTTGGTAATCTTAAAGTATGCCCAAAATTATCCAATAATAAAGTCTTAACTTGATAATAACAAAAAAACATATTATTTGGAATTTCATATTTTTTTTTCATTCTTTGAAAAGAAATAAAATAACCAGCTTCATAACAATCTTTTACATTTATAATTTCTTTCTGATTCCATATTTTCAAAAAACTGATTATTAAGAGTAAAAGGAAAAAGTTTATTCTGATATAAAGCTGTTTTACCTGAAATTTTCCCCTGCGTACCTATCTCCTAATTTATCCTATTCTATAATTCAATTAAAAAGTGGGTCATTATTAATAATTAATAACTTAGTATTCTATTTATAAATTGTGCCATGTTTTTCTTGCCAATTTTAATTAACTGAATATTAGCCCATATTAACAGATTATCCAAATCAAACATTCTATTAATAAACCTCAATTGTGCTGCATTATAATAATTTTGAAAATTTGGGAGTTGTAAACCACCCAATTCATACTTTTAAGTTAATTTTTGAAAAGATACCCTAACCATTTTACCTTTCCACAAAAACTTCCTAATTATGGAATTTAAAATTTTGGAAGAACTTTACAAGGAATAGATTGAAAAAGATACTGAATTCTAGGAAAAACATTCATCTTAATACAATTAACCCTACCTATTAATATAAAAGGTAAATCTTTCCATCTAGTTCTGCCAACTTTTAATTTTACAAAATAAATGACCTAAATATTTAATTTTAAATTGAGATATTTTCTTAATCACCAGCAACTAACAAGAAAATCTCACTTTTATCCCAATTAATCTTATAACCTGATATTTGTCCATATTCTTTCAATCTCTCATATAATACCCTTAATGAATCTTGTGTTTCTGTTAAATAAATCAAAACGTCATCAGCATTTTGTAAAATCTTCTCTGCACCCTCTCAACCTTATTGATATCCTTCCTATAATTCGGTGACCAGAACTATACACAGTATTCCAAATTTTCCCTCACCAATGCCTTAAATAGTATCAACATAACTTCCCAACTCTTATATTCTATGCTTTGATTTATAAAGGCCAGAATACCAACAGCTTTCTTCACCACTCTACTCTATCAATATGCAATTCCACCTTCAAAGAACGATGAACCATTATTCAAAAAAATAAACAAGATATAACAGTTTATGGCATGGAAACAGGCCATCTCGGCCCTTCAATTCCTTGATCTTTCTGTTCTTCTGCATTCCTCAATGCTCTCACCTTCACTCTACATGTCCTGTTTTGATTATTCTTGCCATAATAGAGCACTTCACACTTATCTACATTAAACTCCACCTGTCACCTTTCAGCCCATTTTTCTAAGCAGTCCAAATCTTTATGCAGTCCCTGAAAACCCTCCTCACTATCCACAACTCCACCTATCTTTGTATGTCCACATATTTACTAACCCAGTTTATCACTCCATCATCCAAATCATTAATGTAATGACAAACCACAAGGGACCCAACACCGATCCCTGAGGCACACTGCTTGTCACCGGCCTCCATCCTGACAGAGTGTTATCCACCATAACTCTCTGGCATCTCCCTTCTAGCCACTGTTGAACCCATTTGACTATCTCAAAATTAATACCTAGTACCTGAATCTTCCTTACCAACCTTCCATATAGAATCTTACCGAAGGTCTTATTAAAGTCCATTTAGACAACATCCACTGCTCTACCCTCATCAACATTCCTAGTCACCTCTTCAAAAGAATTCAACAAGATTTAACAAACATGACCTTCCAAGCACAAACCCATGTTGATTATTCCTGATCAGACCCCATCTCTCGCGATACTTATATATATTATCTCCAAGAATACTTTCCATTAACTTACCAACCACTGACATCAAACTTACAGGCCGATAATTGCCGGGCTTACACCTTGAACCCTTTTTAAACAAAGGAACCACATGTACAGTGGTTTGTCTCCGACACTATACTATCTCGAATGACTTTTCAAAATCACTGTCAGAGCCTCCACTATTTCTTCCCTGACTTTCCTCAAGGTCTTGGGGAAATTCCATTGGGACCTAGAGGCTTATCCATCTTTATTTGCCTCAAAAGCTCCAATACCCCCTCATTCCTGATCCCTACATTTTCCAGTTACCCCTTTTGCTTTCCTTTTCCTTCTCCCTAGTGAAACCTAAAGATAATGACTTGTTCAATATCTCCCCCATCTCATTCGGCTCCACGCATAGTTGTCCTCTCTGATTCTTTAAGGAACTTACTTTATCCTTCACTCTTCTTTTGCTATTTACATATTTATAAAAATCCTTTGGATTTACTTTCACCACTATAGCCCCCTCGTACCTTCTTTTCACTTTCCTAATTTCTTTCAAAAATTCTTTTTACAATCCATGTATTTTCCAATCATCTCGTTTGCACCTTGTTTCTTATATTTAATGTAGACCTTTTTAATTCGAACCAATTTTCTAATTTCCCTTGAAAACCACAGCTCTCTCGAACTTTTGGCTCTGCCTTTTATCTTAATAGAAACATAAAGATCTGTACCCTCAAAATTTCCCCTTTAAAAGACCTCCAATTCTCCTCTACCTCCTTCCCATAAAACAAATCAGCCCAAACTACTCCTTGCAAATCCCTTTTCATTGCTTCAAATCTGGCTTTTCCCATTGAAACTAAGTTTTGCAATGTTATCTGCAGAATAATGGTTCTTAACAAATCCAGCCTGATCTAAATTAATTAAACTTAGTAAATAATTTGTCAACCTATTTGCTAAAACCTTAGCTACAATTTTATAATCAACATTTAATGAGGAAATAGGTCCATAAGACTCAGTTTTTAAAAGATCTCTATCTGAAGAATAACTGTTATAATTACATTAGAAAAGGAATCTGGTAAAGAATGAACTTCGATTGCTTGATTCAACACATCCATTAAAAGAGGCATTAATGAATCCTGAATTTTTTAAATAAAATTCTGATGTAAATCCATCTTCACCAGGAGACCTTCCATTCAGCATAGATTTAAGTGCATCAATAATTTCTCTAAATGTAAACGGAGAGTCCAATTCTTCACGTTCTCGAATACTCAAAAAAGGTAACTGAAGTTGAACTAAAGCATCATTAATTTTAACATCATTTTCAGACTCAAATGTATAGAATTTCATATAAAACTCCTCAAAAGCCACATTTATATCCTGGGATTTATATGTAATATTTTTGTCTAGTTCTTTGCAATAATTTCTCTGTTTTATAAGTCTAATGAATTATAATGCATTATTTATTTATTTATTGTATCTTTTTAGACTCTGTCAAATTCTTCTGTATATCTTTATCTAAATCAGGGGTCGGCAAACATTTTAAACCATCTTCATGGAATCCTTGATGTCTTATTGACCCCAAAGCATGTAAAATAAATATTATCAATAATAAATTTCTCGAAAGCCGAGACATTTATAACCATATAACCATTTAGGGAGCGGAAACAGGCCTTATCTATATCCTTTCTATATTTTGGAGACCAGAACTGAGCACAGTACTCCAAACCTGGCGTCACCAATGCTTTAAACAGCTACAGCTTCACCTCCCAGCTCCTATACTCTAGACCACACATGTCAAACTCTGGCCCGCGGGCCAAATTATATTTGGCACGCAAGAACATTTTAAATATATATTAGAGTTGGCCCGCTGGCCGCCGCGCCAGTATAGCGCATGCACACTGAAGGTGAAAATGAAGACACCGGAGGTGTGAAGGGATCTCAGAGTCCCGAATCCCGGGGATCGGAGCGCCGCACTCAGCCCGCCCGGCTCCCGGACACACAGACGCGGCTGGAGTTGGGGACCATCCTCGCTGGGTCTGCGCTTCAGCGGCGACGCCAGACCGAACGTCTCGTTGGCGATGCCTTCCCCCTCGCTCCGTGCGCGGCGGACACTGCCTCCCGCTCCTTTTGTTGGAGACGAGCCCGGCGCCGTGAGATCGCAGTTTAATCCCTCTCCAACCATGGGAGGGGGGTGGCAGCAACGCGCTCTTCTCAGCCAATTCCTCCACCGCCCTGGACGCCGGCGTTTCAACGGGGGGTTGGGTGCCTTCATCAGGCGACCGACCTGTTGGTCCAAGACAAGGGGAGAGCGTACAAACTCCACACAGACAGCATCTGAACTCGGGTGAACGTGGAGCTGCGACCCCACATTCCACATCAGGACTGTGTGTAAGATTGGGAGCAGTGAGACGGAAGCTTATTTGTTCCTGTGATTTAAGCCTTTCTTGGGGTGGGGGGGGGGGTCCTTCTCTGACCACTTGCCTAACAATTAACCTAATCAGATGTGGAGTTACCACAATACAACAGTTCTCAACCTTTTTCTTTCCACTCGCGTTCCTGTGCCTTTGGTGCTCTGTGATTAGTAAGGGATTGCTTAAGGTGGTCTGTGGGTGGAAAGAAAAAGTTTGAAGACCACTGCTTTAATCATCCCTCATTGACTCGTCATGTGAATGGTTTCAGAGCTCCAAAGGAAATGGGCCAGTGACAATGACAATGAAAGAGTTTATCCAAAACTATTATTAAACATTTATTTTAATAAGAAAAAGTTTAACATTACATATGTTGAAAGAAGAGAAAATATGCAGATGTTGTTGAAAATTTTCAATAAATATTTAGTTCGGCCCTCGACTTAGTCCAAGTTTTTAATTTTGGCCCTCCGTGAATTTGAGTTTGACACCCCTGCTCTAGACTATGATTTATGAAGGCCAGCATACCATATGCCTTCTTAACCAACCTGTCTTCATGGGAATCCACCTTCAGTGAACTCTGTACCATAACCCCCAGGTCCCTCTGCTCCTCTGGGTGCCTCAATGCCCTCCCCTTAACTGTATATGTCCTGTTCTGGTTATTTTTACCTCACACTTGTCTACATCGAATTCCATCTGCCATCTTTCAGCCCACTCTTCCGAACAAACCAAATCCTTCTGAAATCCAAGAAAATCTACCTCACTATCTACCAATCCCCCTATTTTCATATCATCCCCATATTTGCTTACACAGGTAACCACACCCTCCTCTAAATCATTAATATAAATGATAAACAACAAGGGACCCAGCACCGATCCCTGAGGCACCCCGCTTGCCACAGGCTTCCAACCTGACATACAGTTGTCCACCATGACTCTCTGCTGTCTATCTCCCAGCCACCTCTGAACCCATGTCACAATCTCTCTACTAATTCCTAGTGACTGAACCTTCCTTATTAACCTTCCATGCGGAACCTTATCAAAAGCCTAACTAAAATCTGAATAGATCACATCCACCGCTCTACCTTCATCCACCTTTTTTGTCACTTCCTCAAAAACTCAACAAGGTTCGTCAAACATGACTTTCCTTTTACAAACCCATGCTGGGTGCCCCTCATCAATCCCTGCCTATCCAGATATGCATATATACTATCACGAAGAATACCCTCCATAACCTTCCCCACCACCCAAGTCAAACTTACTGGCCGATAATTACTTGGCCTACACCTATTGCCTTTTTTGAACAACAGAACTACATTTGCAATCCTCCAATCCTGTGGTACCGCCCCCCTCCTCCAGTGATCTTTGAAAAATCACTCTCAGTGCCCCCACTATTTGTTCCTTGACCTCCCTTAAAGTCCTCAGAAAAATCCCATCTGGACCAGGAGACTTATCCACTTTAATTGACCCTAGAAGCTCCAAAACTCTCACTTTACTCATCTCTATCCATTCCATAACTAAACCCTTTGTCTCTCTTATCTCGTATAGCCCAATGTCCCATTCCCTCGTGAATATGGACGAGAAAAAATTGTTCAATATTTCTCCCATCTCATACGGTTCCTGACATAGTTCGCCAGTCCCATCATCCAGTCGACCTATTCCATCCTTAACCCTCCTTTTACTGTTCACATATCTGTAAAAACCCTGAGGCTCCACCTTCATCTTATTAGCTATGGACACCTCATACCTTCGTTTTGCCTTTCTAATTTCCTTCTTAAGATTCTTCCTGCAATCTAAGTAATGACCATACATCTCCTCAATCCCTTGTTTTTTATATTTGTTATAGGCCTGCCTCTTGTCCCGAACCAACTTAATTTCACCAGAAAACCACGGCTCCTTTGAACCTTTGGCCTGACTGGAACATAAAGATCCTGTACTCTCAAAATCTCACCCCTATATGCCCCCCAAATTTCCTCTACATCCTTTCTGGCAAAAAGATCAGCCTATACAACTCTCTGCAAATCCCTTCTCATTTCTCCAAATCTGGCCTTCTCCCATTCGAAGACCTTCAACTCGGACCTGACCTATCCCTTTCCATTGTTAAGCTAAAGCTAATGGACCCATGATCACTGGATCCGAAGTTCTCTCCAACGCTTACCTCCATCACCTGCCCCATTGCATTCCCAAACAACAGATCTAACACCACTCCCCCTCTAGTTGGCATCTCAACATATTGCTGCAAAAAGCAATCCTGAACACAATGCATAAATACTAAGCCATCCTGCCCTTTTACTGACTGCGTTTCCCAATCTATGTTTGGAAAATTGAAATCCCCAACAAACACCACCCTATTTCTACTGCACATCTCACCTATTTCCTTGCACATTTGCTCTTCTAGTTCCCTTTTCCCAGTTGGAGGCCTATAATATAGCCCTATAATAGTAACCTCACCCTTCTTATTTTTCAGCTCAACCCCCTCGATGAGCCCTCCAGTCTACCTTGCCTCAGCACTGCTGTAATATCCTCCCTGACAAGTAATGCCACACCTCCCCTTCTTAATCCACCATCTCTGTCACATCTAAAGCAGCAAAATCCTGGAACATTCAACTGGCAGTCACAACCTTCCTTCAACCACGTCTCGCTAATGGCCACAACATCATAATGCCACATGTCAATCCACACCTTTATCTCATCCAGCTTCTTTACTATATTCCTCGCATTAAAATAAATACATCTCAGGGATCTCCTACATCCTACCTTCTGCATATCCTCCTCTCTTCCATTCTCACAATTTTTACATCTTTTTACTACTTCCTGCTTTTCCTCTCTCAAATTATTCAAACTTGTCTCTTTCCTTAGCCTACAAACCCTCACCCTGCTGTCCTGCCTAACTTGAAACCCTGTCCCCAACCATACTAGTTTAATCCCCCCACCCCACTTCCCAAGTGCCCTACCAAAGTCCCCCACTAGGAGACTGGTCCCCCTGGGATTATGATGTAACCCATCATTACGGTATAGGCCCTATCTTCCCCAAAAAAGGTCCCAGTGGTCCAAGAACTTGAAACCTTGGCTCTTACTCCACCCCTTTAGCCATACGTTTAACCTTCACCTAATTCTATTTCTGCCCTCACTGTCACGTGGCACAGGAAGCAATCCAGAGATTACCCTCTTAGTGGTCTTCCTTTTAAGCTCCCTACCCAACTCCCTATACTCATTCTGCAGGACCACTTCCTCCTTCCTTCCAACATCATTGGTACCAATATGTACCACAACCTCAGGCTCCTTACCCTCCCCTTTTAGGAGGTTCTGAACACACATAGTCACATCCCGGACCCTGGCACCAGGAAGGCAAACCACCATCCGGTTTTCCTTATCGCGTCCACAAAAACCTCTGTCTGTCCTCCTAACCATTGAATACCCTATAACAATCGCCCTTTTCCTTTTATCCCTACCTTTCTGGGTCACAGAGGTTGACACCACACCTATGCCCACCATAGTCTGACTATCCCCCTCCTCAGTACTCAAGGTGGAGGACCGATTTCTGAAAATTACAGACTTGGATGCTTGCACATGAACCTGATCCCTCCCTTTCCTCCTCCTAACGGTAACCCACTGCCCCTCCTCCCATGGCCCCTGTGCGACCACCTGCCTGTAGCTCTTGTCTACAGTAGCCTCATTCTCCCTAACCAGAGTGAGGTCATCGAGCTGCAGCTCAAGTTCCTTGACCCAGTCCTTCAGGTCACACTCCTTGTCCGTGATGGCCTCACTCTCCCTAACCAGAGAGAGGTCATTGAGCTGCAGCTTAAGTTCCCTAACTCGGTCCCTTAGATGCTGCAGCTCAGCCCACTTTGTGCACACGTGGACATCCGGGAGACGTGAAGACTCCATGACTTCCCACATGTGACACTGAGAGCAGAAAACTGCCCTCACACACATCCTTCCTACTTCTCCCATACCTTACAAAGTAAAAAATAAACATATATTAAATAGACTGTGAATGTCTTACCTTTGTCCAGCACACGTCCTCAGCCTCTACTCACCTAAGCCTCTCGAGCCAAAGCATCAAGGACCCACTCCTTCACTGTGCCACTTGAGCCAAAGCCTCAAGGACCCACTCCTTCACTGTGCCACTCACTTAGTGGCCACTCACTCAGTGGGCCGCTCCCTTATACTTACCCTCCTTTTATTAGTTCCTCAACTAATTAACCCCCCTCACTCTCTCCAAGCTCCTCCTCTTCCTCCATAGTCACTCAAACTCCAGTCGCTGCCTCCTCCGACTCACAGCCCAAACTGATAGTCACATCGACCACCAGGGGTCAATAGGGGTCACTGTGCCGACATCTGCTCTAAATTCTCTATCTCCTTCTCTAATTTATCATCTTACCTAGAATACTGTTTCTTAATTTTAGTTGAAAAGTTAATAATTTGTCCTCTTAAATATGCCTTTATGGTATCTCACAAAATAAATTTACTATTAACAGAATCTGTATTTATTTGCAAATATTGTTGTATTTGATCTCTTATAAAATTACAAAATTCAACATTTCTAAACAATGAAGAATTAAATTTCCATCTATAAGTAGTATCTATTTTTTAAGAACCTCTACATGATATTATCAAAAGATAATATATTCAGCAGATACTGCACGTCCTTGCAATTGAGTCAATAATTTTTTTAAAAGTTTATTCTAGAATGAGAATCATATCAAAAAGAATGAGTAATCCTTCTCCTTAGGATTCAATCTTCTCCAAATATCAACTAAATTCATTTCTTTCATCAATGATAACATTTGTTTTGCCATTTTAGTTTTAGTCACCGTTTTTGGAGATTTATCTAATAATGGATCCAAACAATTAAAATCTACACCAATCATTACATTTTCATATGCTTGCACCAAATTAAAAAAAGGAATCTTGAATAAGCTTCTCATTATCAACATTTGGAGCATAAATATTCATAAGATTCCAAAATTCCAAATAAATTTGACAATTTACAATAAGAAACCTACCCGCTGAGTCACTAATAAATGATTCTAACTTAAAAGATAATTTATTAACCAAAATGGCAACATCGCTCACTTTCAAAGTGAAAGAAGAAGCTATAACCTGGCCAACCCAATCTCTCTTTAACTTTTGATGTTCCTTCTCAGTCAAATGAGTCTCTTGTAAAAAAGCAATATCTACTTTCATTTTCTTCATATAAGCCAAAATCCTCTTTCTCTTGAATGGATTGTTGAGCCCATTAACATTAAATGTCACACAATTCTAATGAGTCATTAATATATTTAATACTGTAAATATCAAATTCCCACCCGCAATGGTGGGACTCTGATCCATGGCTACTCTTCAAAATAAAACAAAGAAAGAAACCCCTTAAAAAAGATTTTTAAAAACCCCCCAAAAGAAAAAAAAACACTGCTTAAGCGGTGCTAATCCCCCCCCCCCCACCCACTATTTTACAGGAAGCGACCAACGCCACCAAGTGGCCAATGACTTCGGAAGGAGAAATAAACAAAACCTCCTCCCCCAAACAACAATTAAATCAACAGTAATCAACGGTATTTCAAGTGTGATCAGCTGCCTCCAAGTCTCTATTGACTTGACCATCATCAACATCAATTTCAGTGAGTTCATGACCTTCCACCTTCTGTGAACCATTTTTTCTCTTTTCTTGAACTGACTTCATTCATTGAGAAGATTGATCTTGACTCTCCTGTTTATTATCAGGCAATGAAAAGAGCATCATCTGAATCAATAAAAAATTGTGAGTAAAATTCTCCATAAAAAACTTTAAGTGTAGCAGGATATCTAAAAGCAAATTTATATCCCTTTTTCCATAACACAGCCTTAGCAGGATTAAATTCCTTACGACGTTTAATAATGGTTTTACTCCAATCTGCATAAAAAATACTCTATTATTTCTGACCAACAAAGGAGACCGAAGATTTCTCGGATTTTGTACAGCAACTCTCAACATCTTGATAACGTAAACACCTAATTAAAATAGAGCGTGACGGTTGGCCAGGAAAAGGTTTTTTTCCTGATAACTCTATCCAAATCCAAACCATTCAGAAAATAATCCTTTCCTAAAATGTCAGGAATCCATTTCTTGAAAAACTGTACTGGATCTGAGTCTTCAAATTCTTCAGGCAAACCCACAATCTTCATGTTATTTCTGCAGCTTTGATTTTCCAACACATCAGTTTTTTTGAACAACTAATTTCTCTGAACTTCCCAAGCAGTAAAAGAATCCTCGTGTTGGCCAACCACATCTTTACATTGCTCTACATTGTCATAACAATCTTGAAAATCTTCAATTTTCTGAAATTTAATCTGCATTTTGTCCACCATCTTCGCATACTTTGAAACATCAGTCTTAGTGGAAAAGCATTTCTTCTTTAACACTACTAAATCTTGTTTCAAACTGATCTTTAATAGACATAAAACCCTGGCTCATTTGAATTGATAGTCTGAATTTGTTTAGATAATGTATCCAATTATCTTGAAGGATCTACTTAGTAAGGAATTGCAGAAGGTCCAACTTTACCTTCAACCATATATTGAGATTAGGGCCTAGTCTGGTGCAGCACTGTCTCCTACTGTTACTGGGTAGGAATCCTCTTTTTTCAATCCCGACATTTTCTTCTTCTTACTCTTCAGTTGATGTGGGTGCTTGCTCGACCCGTCGGCAGGATCTCAGCCTCTCCCTTGGTAGTCCAGCAGTACTGTGCTGTGAGGGTTTGGCCCCTCCCCTGTCCCCCCCCCCCCCCCACCACAGCCATTCTCAAATCTTTCTTCGGCTATGCACCCCCACCCCACCTTGATCTCTGCTCAAAGTGTATGGCCCCTTCCCTGTGAAGCACCCAAGTTCAGTTTGTTTCTTCTGTACTTCTCTCCTACCGACTACATATAACACATAAAAATATTTATGTTGTGTGAGTTAAAAAAAACAAACAAGGCTTTTACTTAAAAGTAAGTAACCCGAAAGGTCAGTTCTGTACCTTTATCTTTGCTTTACAAAGTACACTGTTTGACCTGCTGAGTTTCACCAGCATTGTGTTTTCACTTTTACTTAAATGTGGTGTGGCTCCCAGGGGAATGGTTCACTGAAGCACACAAGTTTCTGTTTATTTGTCACAAACCACCTCGTAGAGCGAGCGTTCAAACAAGTTATCTCTAACATTCATACAGCTGTGATAAGAGCACCGTTTAGAGTGAAAACAATCGAAATGAAAAGGAAGATTGTTTCACACCAATATAATGTGGGGTTCATTCAGGAGTCTGATGGCTGAGGGGAAGAAAATATCTTTGTCTGTTGGTGCACGATTTCACACTCTTGAGCCTTCTCTCCGAGGGAAGGAAGGAGTACACAGTGTGTCCGGGTGTGATGGGTCAGATACCTTTCCTGGGCAGCAGAAGATGTAGGCCAGAGGTTCTCAACCTTTTTCTTTCCACTCACATACCACCCTAAGTAAGGGACTGCTTAAGGTGGGATGTGGGTGGGAAGGGAAGGTTGAGAATCACTGCTCTAGACCCAATTGTTACTGAAATATTTTGTTTGAGAAAAATTGCTATTGACCCATTTCCTTTGCAGTTCTAAAACTGTGCACATAACAAGTCAATGAGGGATGATTAAAACTGGTTTTCAAACTTTTTTTTCCTCTCACATCCTACCTTAAGCAAAATCTTACTAATCACAGAGCACCGACAGCACAGGGATTGCTTAAGGTGGTATATGAGTGGAAAGGAAAGGTTCAGAACCACTGATGCAGGCTGTCCATGAGAAGTTTGTGTGCTGTTCTGAGCTGTATTCACCTCCTTCTGTAGCTTCTACCAACCTTGAGCAACTCTTATTCTATGTTGTGACTTCTACTCCGAATGATTTAGACTACAAGGAGTACAGGCCCAATTACTGAATTAAATACCAGCATTTGGACAAATATTTTGATAGTAGCACTTTGGAAGGATATAAGAAGTGGTTTTCAAACTTTTTCTTTCCACTCACATACCACCTTAAGTAAAAGTTTGAAAACCACTGTTTTAATTGTCCCTCATTGACTCATTATGTGCTCAGATTCATAACTCCAATGGAAATGGGCCAAAGACAGTTTTTCTCAAGCAAAATAACATATATATTTAAAAAAGTTTATGGCATGGAAACAGGCCATCTCGGCCCTTCAAGTCCATGCCGGTTCACTCAAACATCTCCGCTAGTTGCCCACGCCTATTCTCCGCCCATAGCCCTCCAACCCCCTCCTATCCATGTATATATCCAGCCTCCTCTTAAATGAAAGAATTGACTCTGCCTCAACTATTTCCTCCGGATGATTATTCCATTCAGCCACCGCTCTCTGAGTGAAGAAACATCCTCTAATGTTTCTCCTAAAATTTTGCTCCCTTACCCTCAACTTGTGTCCTCTTGTTTCAACCTCCCCTGCTGTCAGGGGGAAGAGTCGACTTGCATCTCGTCTATCTATTCTCTTCATAATTTTAAACACCTCTATCAAATCCCCTCTCAACCGTCAACGTTCCAATGAATAAAGTCCTAACCTCCAATCTTTCTCTGTACTCTAGGTATTTTAAGCCAGGTAACATCCTTGTAAATCTTCTCTGCACCCTCTCCACCTTATCTATATCCTTCCTATAATTTGGAGACCAGACTGAACACAATACTCCAAACCTGGCCTCACCAATGCCTTAAACAGTCGCAACATCACTTCCCAGCTCCTATACTCTATGCTATGATTTTTGAAGGCTAGCGTACCAAATGCCTTCTTAATCACCCTGTCAACATGAGAATCCACCTTCAAGGAATGTTGCACCATAACTCCATGATCTCTTTGTTCTTGTCCATTCCCCAATGTCCTCCCCTTTACTACATATGTCCTATTTTATTTTTTCTGAAATGAAGCACCTTACACTTCTCTACATTAAATTCCATCTGCCATCTTTCAGCCCAACTCTCCAGACACACCAAATCCCTCTGTAATCCCTGAAAACCTTCCTCACTATTCATCACTCCCCATATTTTCATATCGTCTGCATATTTACTTACCCAGTTAACCACCGCATCATCCAAATCATTAATATAAATTATGAACAACAGGGGACCCAGCACGGATCCTTGAGGCACACCGCTCGTCACAGCAGGCTTCCATCCTGACAGACAGTTGTCCACCATGATTATAACAATTGGGTCTAGAACAATAGTTCTCAACCTTTCTTCCACACTCACATACCACTTTAAGCAATCCCTTACTAATCACAGAGCACCTATGGCAAAGGGATTACTTAAGGTGGGATGTGAATTTGGGGGATCAGTTTGAAAACCACTGTCCTAGACTCTCCCACCATGGGAAACAACCTTTCTACATCTACTCTGTCCACACCTTTCAAAACTGGAAATATTTCAATGAGGACGCCCCCCCCCCCCCCCCACCAATTCTCCTAAATTCCAATGAGTACAGGCCAAGAGCTGTCAAACCCTCTTCATTTGATAACCCTTTCATTGCTGGAATCATCATTGTGAACCTCCTCTGAACCCTCTCCAACGTCAGCACATCCTTTCTTAAACAAGGAGCCCAAAATTGCCCACAATCCTCTACGTGAGGTCTTATAAACCCCAACATCACATCCTTGTTCTTATATTCTTCTAGAAATGAACGTCAGCAATCAATTACAAAGCCATTTTATTGCAGAAAATTGCATTTTTTTAGCATCTTGATCTTCACCTCAAATGGACTGACACGAACATTGACCATGGAACTGTGTTTCGTAATTAATGGATTGACACGAACATTGACCGTGGAACCGTGTTTCGTAATTAATGGATTGACATGAACATTGACCGTGGAACTGTGTTTCGTAATTAATGGATTGACATGAACATTGACCGTGGAACCGTGTTTCGTAATTAATGGATTGACACGAACATTGACCATGGAACTGTGTTTCGTAATTAATGGATTGACATGAACATTGACCATGGAACTGTGTTTCGTAATTAATGGATTGACATGAACATTGACCGTGGAACCGTGTTTCGTAATTAATGGATTGACATGAACATTGACCATGGAACCGTGTTTCGTAATTAATGGATTGACACGAACATTGACCATGGAACTGTGTTTCGTAATTAATGGATTGACACGAACATTGACCATGGAACTGTGTTTCGTAATTAATGGATTGACACGAACATTGACCGTGGAACCGTGTTTCGTAATTAATGGATTGACATGAACATTGACCGTGGAACTGTGTTTCGTAATTAATGGATTGACATGAACATTGACCATGGAACCGTGTTTCGTAATTAATGGATTGACACGAACATTGACCATGGAACTGTGTTTCGTAATTAATGGATTGACATGAACATTGACCGTGGAACCGTGTTTCGTAATTAATGGATTGACATGAACATTGACCATGGAACCGTGTTTCGTAATTAATGGATTGACACGAACATTGACCATGGAACTGTGTTTCGTAATTAATGGATTGACACGAACATTGACCATGGAACTGTGTTTCGTAATTAATGGATTGACACGAACATTGACCGTGGAACCGTGTTTCGTAATTAATGGATTGACATGAACATTGACCGTGGAACCGTGTTTCGTAATTAATGGATTGACATGAACATTGACCATGGAACCGTGTTTCGTAATTAATGGATTGACACGAACATTGACCATGGAACTGTGTTTCGTAATTAATGGATTGACACGAACATTGACCGTGGAACCGTGTTTCATAATTAATTCTGAAAATAATTCCTCTGCTGATCAAAAGTCGTACAACTAACCAAGTCACCAGTTGTGGCGATGTTCATTGCTGAATGTATTTCATTGACGGTAACAGTCAAGTCTTCAAGTCGATGTACAACATCCTGCACTTGAAACTCCAGATCACCAAGGCGGAGAAACACCTGGTAAAAAGCGTCAGTCATGGTGTTAAATGATTCCTGCTGCATTTCTGAATGTAACATTTGTACATTCAGTAAGCTTGATGCCTGGCTGTGACTGCAGTAAGCCCTTGATAGAGGAAAATCCTTTTCAGTACGTCTATAATTTTCAGAAGGCATTGATATAGAATCTGGATCCTGCATTTCATTTGCAATTTCGTAGGTTTCTACATAGGGAAATACAGATCAGAAAAGGCATGATATTGGGATGAGCCATGACAATCAATGAAAACTAGGTAATGACTAACAGTAATTGTGACCTTTTGATAGCAGAGCTGGATGTGATAGCTCTTGACCAAATTAACCGATGAGAGACCTTGAGTATTAGTTGACATGATGATCCTAGAGAGTAGGTGACAGTCTCTACTGCTGATCGACTCCAAAATCTACTTGTACAAGCACAGATATTTATACAGAGAGACAAACAAGCTTTTACAGAAAATAGGATTACCATACAAACTCGTTGAAATTTTGTGGACCAATTTTAAGAGTAAAATATTGGGAGTCGACTGTGACATTCATACTACTTTTGACCGTGGTTAATACATGCATCATTCATGCAGATGTGCAGGAGGGCAGCTGGGACCAGGTGTTGTCCAAGTTAGGGTCATCGGGAGCTCGGATGGGTGGGCAGCCAGGAATGAGTGGAAGGTCCACATTCAGGGCATCAGCGAGAGTCTGCGGTCTGGACATTGAGAGCTCCGGGGACCTGGCGGCCATGGCCAAAAATTGAAGAGGTGGGGAGTGGTCAACTTTTGCACACATAGATCGGGGCCTAAATTAGGGGGGGATTGCCTTTTAGATGGTATCGACTTATCACACACGTATATATGGCACATTATGGAATAAACCCGTTAAAAATCACATGAAGACCTTTATTACAATTTTTGTCTTTTAAAATCTTCGTTTTGTCTGATATGAAGAAGAATGCGCCAATAGCCACTGTTAGCGTCCTTGACTACAGTTAGTTTCTAAATACTATCTTTCTGAACAGATGCTGCATTAAGTCAGGCTGCCTGCCCAATTATGTTATTGACAGTGCCAATTTTTCACAACATTTCTTTCACAGTAGCAAAAAGAAACAATCTGCGGGAAGTGAGCTGATTAAGATGCATCAGTTGGGTGAAAGAGAATGGTCAACATTTTCGGTCAAGAACCATAGAACATTACAGCAAGGATAAAGGCTCTTTGGCCCTTCTTGTCTGTGCTGAGCCATTATTCTGCCTGGTCCCACTGACCTGCACCCAGCCCATGTCCCTCCATACCTCTCCCATCTATGTATCTGTCCAAATTCTTCTTAAATGTTAAAACTGAGCCCCCATTCACCACTTCAGCTATGGTGAATGGGGGCAGCTTGTTCCACGCCCCCACCACTCTCTGTGTGAAGAAATTCCCCCTAAATTTTTCCCTTTCACCCTTAACCCATGTCCTCTTGTTTATATCTCACCTCCCTTCAGTGGAAAAACTTGACCTATATTTACTATCTATCCCCCTCATGATTTTGTATACCTCTAACCTTCATCAAGATCCCAGTTTTTTATACTCTTATGCATGGAACAGGATCATTTTATACTTATGCATGCTTTTCATGGTTTGCACCAAGTTGTTTGATACAGCAGCATCTGTATGAAATTGTAATGCTCAACGTTGTCTCAAAGACTGTGCTTCTCAACATTTTGTTCCCCACTCACGTACCACCTTAAGCAATTCCTTACTATCCACAGAGCACTTATGGCATAGGGTGCTCTGTGGTTAGTAAAGGATTACTAAAGGTGGTATGTGAGCAGAAAAAAATAAGTTGAGAACCACTGATTTAAGAGAATGGCTTGGAGCCATCCATAAGGCATGGGCAGCTCGGTTAATTCCAAATTAAGTTTGTGGATATTACCCTGTCAGTCACCAAAAAATGCATTGCAATCTCCTGGAAGTCCAACTCCCCCCTGCTCATCACTCGATGGACCACGGAGATGCACAATTGTGTGCCCATGGAGAAAATAACATATCAGTTAAGAAATAAGTCCTTAGTTTTGCCAAAATATGGCAACTTTATCTCGAGCACTTTGGTGCACAGCAATAGCAACAACAAACAGTTTGTAAAAGCTAACACATACATAAAGACAACAGCAGTGAAACACCTCAAGGAGAGGAAGTCGATTAGAAAGACCGGCGGGATACTGAAGTTTTCTTTTTATTTATTTCTGCTTGTCACTTTAATTGTTCTAGTTGTTTAATCTTCAAAGTTTTGGAAGGAGGAAATGAAATTGTAAGTCACCTGACATAGTGTTTGTATCCGAGAAGTGAATTATACTAAAAGAAAGTTTACAAATTTAATTAACTTCTTCATTATGCTTGGGCCACCACTCCATCATATCCATCCCTCTCTTTCTTGTCCCCAGTACTTGACCTCGGTTCTGATTTTCTTCCATAGATCTTTGGCGATCGTGCTCCAAATAAAAACTAAGTTAATGGAACTAAAACCCATATTCCAAAACCAAACAAAACAAACCTCCCAGGAAAAAAATCTTTTTCCTCTCCCCCACCCCCCACACTTTACCCTAAACCCCACCCCCCAGCACCAACAACCAAACTATTTGTGCCAATCTCCCCCTCTTTTCAAGAATACCCAACACTCCCATCTTCTACTTATACTTCCCTCCCCTTCTGTGAACTCCCCGTATCTCCACTTTATTTAACATATATAATCTCCTTCAAACAT